>NC_141821.1:14333951-14691451 GCF_982586985.1 Callionymus lyra | reverse complement strand
TATTTGTGTTCTATGAAGAATATTTTTCTCTGCAGCATATTTAGCAAAATAAGTCAAAGTTGGCTGGTAGCTGTTGAGCAGTGCCTGCCATCTGTCTTTGTTCAAAGGGGGTGTCGTCTGGATTGAAATGAAACACTGAATGATATCCCTTATATTCTTGCTTTTGAAATCCTGGAAGACCTTCAGATATGTGGGAGATTTTTACGTGCGGGCTTCTAAATTCCCACAGAAGTCAATCAGCCGTTCTTTTTCTGTGTCTCGTCGTGGCTCTAATTAACAGACTATTTCTCAATGATCTTCAATCAGGAATGTATGATTGTTATGTAGCATTTTACAAACTCTTTAAGGACGACTGGCGATTTTACGTAGAGGTTTGAAGGAGCTCACAGCCGTGGAGACAGCATCTTAATACTCTGCTCCCTTATTATGGCTTTCTGTGGGAGAATTCTAATTAGTGCGACTTTAACAAAAGACGTAGTATTTTGCCATACGCCTGGCCTAAGAAGAATTTCTCGCCAATTAAAAAAGCCAAGGAGAGCGGTAAGGAAGTAATACATGGTTAGGTTTCTAAGGTTACGGTGAGCTAATGAACATGAAAATGAGAATTACTGCTCCAAGTTCTTTCTTCTCACTGCTGCTAGTATTGTCTCTGCGAGGAAACATCTGTGCCAGACAATGGATCATCCAGATGGATGCCAGGAACTTGTTGCAGCACGCAGCTTAATCTCAATTATAATTGTCCTATCCAGCAGTCGAGAACAAAGGCCGTCCATTTTAGGTATCAAATGTGTTAGAAGAGCAGGTTCTCATACACGCAGTGCTTAACGTTGCCATTCAAGGACATGGCGAGAGGCATAGTTCAGCATCATCGCTGTAGTTCAGTTTCTCTTCACAAAGAGTAGCCCTAGCTTTAGAGTTCACCATATCAAACCTGTCCAATATTTTCTTATATATATATATTATACATGTCTGCTCAAAGTCAATTCATAAAATAATTGTTAATTTTCCTGAATCCTTCATTTTTAATTTTGACTTGGAGCATTTCTTTCACACATTTTAGAACATTTTCACCACTGGTGGCAATAATCAAATCATCAACCCAAATAATAATGTAAACCTTTTCATTTTTGTTCACTCTGCTACACACACTATGGCCAGCTGGGTTTTTGTACAAAGTTGTTCTCACACAAATAATCAAGCAACATTTTTTTCCCCAATTACGACCATGTTACATGAAAAACATTAAATATGTGTTAGTCCATATAGTGATTTTTGCAGTTTAAACACCAGTCTATCCCTTTCATTAGATTTCTCCACATAACCTGGAGGTTGTTCAATTTAGATCTCACAATAGGTGCATTTAAATAGGCAGTTTTCACATCCATCTGATGGTCAATCCGATTGTCCTGAGCTGCCTTTTATTCCAGCACACACTGATGCTGGTCATACTAACTATAGGGGAGAAAATCTCTTCATAGTTCACACTTCTGACTATCTCCTAGCAACATATCAAGCGTTATATTCGTCAGTTCTTTTTGAGTGCACAGACCCATTTAGCCCTCACTACATCCTTGCTTGTGATAGAGGGTTCAAGGTAAAGGTCTTATTGTCTTGCATCTCTTCATTCATAGCATTAGCCCACTCGTTTGCTTCTAGTGAATTTACAGCTTCTTTGTATGTTTGGGGTAAGTTACATAAAAGTCTGTAACAATAGTAAATATTTCTCTCATCCTCAAAACAACATACATAATCATTTAAATTACCGGGGCTCTTACTTGCTCTAGTTAGATATCGCCTCTGGTCAGATATGTCTTCTTTCCCGTTTTTGTGATTGTTCAGTCTCTTTATTCCCTGTTCGTGTAACATTTTCATTTTGCACTTTGACCTCTTCCTGTTTTACAGGCACTCTGGGGTTAAACGATGGGATTTTGATGCTCTGTCTGTTCACTACAAAATTATCCTCATCGGCATCCAGCACTTCTGCATTTGACTTTGATACAAACTCCACAAGTCTGTGTTTTTGTACACTTATTTTGCTGGGATAGTACACCAAATAGGCTGGACTATTATCATATCCAACAAAAATCCTACCTTGAGTCCAACTTTCCAATTTGTTGTTTATATGTATAACACAGTTGCCCAAACTTCTGCATTCTAGAGACATTTAGTTTTCCTCCTGTTAGCATATAGTAAAGAGTATGTTTAGTACATTTACAGAAACACCTATTCTGCAACATAGCAGCCGTTTGGACAGCATAGGTCCACAGCATCTTTGGCAGTCCACTCTAGAGAAGCATACATCTTGCCATATAAAACAGGGCTCTCCAGTTGCGTTCAGCAGTACCATTTTGGTGAGGAGAATATGGGGCAGAGGTCTAATGCCTAACACCGCTACTACACATTAATGCCTGCTACTCTTTTCCTGTATATTCCGAGCCATTATCAGACCTCATGTATTTTACATGTCCATAAGGAGCTATGTCTGCTAGAAACTTCTCTGTAGCTTGCACTGTATGACTCTTGTTTTTCAGGAAGTGCACAAACACTGCACCAGAATCATCATCTGTAAACGATGTGCATATTTATGACCCTCTCTGGACATCAGGTCTATAGGACCAGCTCAATCTGTGTGCAACATTTCCAGCGATGCTTTTGCTCTGGCATCTGTTTCTGGTTTGTATAAACTTCCCTTGTGTGCAAATTTCACATTGTGGTACATTTTTGATTCCCTCATTTTTAATCTCCATACAATCAACAACATGCTTCAGTTTCATAATATCTCCATAATTGCAATGTCCTAAGATTTCATGCCAGCTCTGTAAATCATGGCATTTGTTACACTGGTCATTCACAATAGAGATATTGTCTACAGTGTGTAGATAATACAGTTTGTTGTGTACATGTATGGGAAATTTGGGACCGTCTTTATGTAGCAGAACATTCTTCTTCTCACTGAAGATCACCGTAGCACCGCAGGTAGCGGCAGCTTTGACAGAGAAGATGTCCTGGGTGTATGTTGGGATGTACCTCAACGTTGTGTTGAAACGACGCCCCCTGATGTCGACCCAGACACACCTCGGCATTCCCTCTGCGCTTAGCGACCCCGTTGCTCCCGGTGACGTCACAAATCTTTTGAAGATGCTTTAGTTTTGTTTTGCTCTTTTGACATCAGCTGGCACAGTGAGCTCATCGCTATCATCAATACTTCAATACCTACAACAAGATAAATGTAGGGATATTGAGTAACAAGTAATAAGATTCACTTCGCCAGTTTTGAGAGGAAGCAAAGGGAGGCTGAAGACAATTAAAAACGGTCCAATTTCCATGAATATTAATTTTAATATTCTATAAAAATATTACAAAAGATTCCTCAAATGATATTTTGCAAATGTATCGTAAAAAAAAATCTGTTCAGGGCTGATGCATTGAAATACCAAACTACTTGTAAACTGCCAGTAGGATGGAGCCTGTGGTGGTTAAAAACCAACAGCAAGCATGGCTGTCGTGTTCCGATGAGCCTGTGCCAATTATAACCAAGGTTGAGGGTTTGATTTCCATCCTGGCCAATAACCTCTTCTCAGTATTTCAGCAAGTATTTGTATACATAAGTGGCTTGGCGGAGATATGCACTCACTCAAGTAGTTAATACATTATAATTATTTTGTTTAAAATCCTCAAAAAAAACAAAAACAAGAATTACAAGCAAATAGAGGGAATTTCATCTCAAAAACTATTAAATAAAAAGAAAAAAGATTTGATCAAATATATCAGTGAAATCTAAAAGACCATCAGATCATGTGGTAGCTAAACCTATTAAAATGATCATCTTCCCAATATTTAATTCACTTTTATTTAGTGTCTTATCGCGAAATTATCTCAAGACGCTTTACTATTATACCCTGTTATTGTCCATTTTTCCTCGCTCTCTCCGTCACTAGCGAAACAAATATAATTAAATTCAATTGATAAAAATAAAGTCAATAGAATTTTATCTTATACATCTTATCTAAAAACATGTGTTGAAGCATATCTAACTCAGATAATACTATAGAAGTCTGTGATCATGCACACTGTATGGTTGCAGTGCAAGATTTCTACTAAAAGTGACTACTAAATGTCCCTCGAGGGCATTTACTAGTTGCCATTATTCTCTGTGAACATTTCCTAATCATTGACAATAATGACTGAGCTTGTAAATGGCACTCGAGTGCGCTGAAACTCTCCAAAAAGGATCCACCGGGCATAAGAAGTAAATTGATTGTTGAGGCTACACACGGTGCCACTTGAGAAGATAATTTGTCGGAAATTAATTTGTCCCTTGTGTTTATTTGCTGTGCATGCTGAAGATAAAAGAGGACAAACAAGACCAGTCGGTCATAAAAACATGCAATACCACAGAGATAAAACAAAACCATTAGAATGATGACACGGGCCATGCTGACGTGACATTGAGCACGTTCAAAATGAAATACAGCGATTATGCTGCAAGAAAAGAAACTGCAAATATTCGTCATATCAGAAGGTATATTTTTTGTAAGTCGTAGTTCTTTTGCCGACATTACTGGGGGGACGCGGCACATTCAGAAACTCACCGCTGAACACTAGCAACGCCCTCCAGGGTTTCATCTGAACACATTCATTACCTTTTAATTGCTTCTAAATTGCAATGTGACCCATCACATCAATAACACTATCTTTGTAGCAGTGGCAATGAACTTGTGCAGGGTCACACACAAACACTTGATGTCTGTTATTGTGTATCTGCATTTAATTCAAAGCTGATATTGTGTGGTTGGACCACAGTACGGTGTTGAATTCTCATTTCAGACACTAGATTTTAAGATGATGCCAGCTCGCCATTAACTAGTCTCTTGTGATGTAAACAACATTCATGTGAATCAGGAGAACAGTGAGCTGCAGTTTCACCAGAATATTGTACATTTGGCCATTTTAACATCTGATCAGACCTACAATGCTCAAAAGTAAAAAAAAATGTTGCTGTAATAATGAGAAATGAAAATCTCCAAATGATTTGTACAACCAATGTATCCACTGATTACAATGAACACTAGATCAGTACAGTTGAATGAATACTAGTCGAGTAGAGCTGAATAAATACTAGTCGAGTAGAGCTGAATAAATACTAATAGTCGAGTAGAGCTGAATAAATACTAGTCGAGTAGAGCTGAATAAATACTAATAGTCGAGTAGAGCTGAATAAATACTAGTCGAGTAGAGCTGAATAAATACTAATAGTCGAGTAGAGCTGAATAAATACTAGTCGAGTAGAGCTGAATAAACACTAATAGTCGAGTAGAGCTGAATGAATACTAATAGTCGAGTAGAGCTGAATAAATACTAAAAGTCGAGTAGAGCTGAATGTATACTAGTCGAGTAGAGCTGAATGAATACTTGTTCATTACAGTTGAATGAATACTAGTAGAGTAGCGCTGAATAAATACTAGTAGAGTTGAATGAATACTAGTTCAGTACAGTTGAATGAATACTAGTAGAGTAAAGCTGAATAAATACTAGTAGAGTAAAGCTGAATAAATACTAGTCGAGTAGAGCTGAATGAATACTAGTCGAGTAGAGCTGAATGAATACTAGTCGAGTAGAGCTGAATGAATACTAGTTCAGTACAGTTGAATGAATACTAGTAGAGTAGAGCTGAATAAATACTAGTCTTGTAGAGTTGAATGAATACTAGTTCAGATTAATAAAATTAAGACTAGATCAGTAGAATAGAATGAACAATAGTTCACCAGAATTTAATGAATACTAGTTAAGTAGAGTTGAATGAATACTAGTTCATTGGAATTTAATGGATATTAGTTCACAAAATGTTTCCCTACAGCATCCAAGCGTTTGCAGGCTTTCTTCAATTGAAAGGAGTTGATGAAGATCCTTAATCCAGATGTAGTTGTTGCCAATTAAATGTTCCTCTTAATAAGTACATTTACAAAGTCGTTTAGGTTTAGTCCATGTCTAGGTTCCTATGTAGGTTGGCAGCTATCTTGTTTAACCTTCAAAGTGTCAAAGTGTCCCCTGCCTGTCTGAATTTAAAACGACAAAAACTAGAAAATTCACCGAGACAAAACATACATCTGCCAAGGAGCAAGACTCGCATTAAATCAGAGCCTCATACAATCAAATTAGCCAAAAAACTTGTATAGTTTTAAGGGCAAAAAGTAGCATCTTAACCTCCTCTAGAGTCTAGACTCTAGACCATCAGTGATGTCTTTGCTAGAAACCCTGAAGTCAAAAGAGCATCACATTTTAACTACATAGTCAAAATAACATTTTTAAAATGTTTGGAATTGGAATGTGTGCCGTGTTAACGGTCATGTTTTTTGCTAGTTTACACAGAACTATAAACATATACAGCAGCAGTCAGAAGCCATACAAGTGAATGATGATTCTTTGGACACCTTCCTGAATCCTGAAAGAACACCTGAACTAGATCAAAATATGATTTTATAAAAATATGATCAAATGTTATTTTGCTCACGGAAAGCTAAACGTAGAGATCAACATATCATAACCTTTTTAGTGAATTAAAGTAAGAAATAATTCATTCAAAGTGTTAATATTTGTGAAGGTGCTAGGGGTGTCCTATGGCAAGAAGATCAATGGTGTCAACTAAAGCTTTTGTGTGGAGTTTGCATTTCCTTCGACAAGCTAGGCCTCTGGGCAAGTTTCCTCAAAAAAAAAAAAAAAAAGAGGTTAATGTGTGACTTCATATTATAAAGCTATAAACCATCTCCAGCCCTGATACAACATGCAAAGTATTTACTCCAGCTGTCCCAGGTGAGACGCACACTGCACATCAGCGGCAACTTTGCTCTACAAATTCAATTAAAGTGTAATAATGTCCCGCCTGGAGAATGCAGCAGTCGGGGGGGCTGTTAAAGCAAATCAAGGCCGGCGCCTCCGCATCTGTGGACCCGACTCCTTCACTGTGAAGCCCAATTAAGCAGGAGAGCAATGCAAGCTGGTTTGGACAGTCAGTGGGGAAATAACCAGCTGAACTCTGCACATGGACGTGTATCATAACACATTTTTTTTAGGCTGTAGTTTGTTTATTAAAGCTTTTCAAGAGAAGAATGGAACCGTCATCTACATGGTATAGTGTGTCAAACTGGCCCATATGGTCAGATGTGTCCAACTGATCTTGCATTAGTTAAACTGTTTTGCTACCCAAGTGAATCAATAACTAGGTTCAGTTGACTGTTTTTGCAAAGTCAAAATACTAAATCCGTAATTTGTGGCAGGAGTATCGTTTGCTGTCCAATACGATATTTTTCTGAAGTATGATGCGAAGAAACCTGTTCATGTATGCCGAAGTTTTTGGCAATTTGACTCACGACATATATCATGTTTTGTGATTTGCATATGCATACAGTTTAAAAATGTCTATCAGATCTCAAAATTAAGGTGTAAAAAAAAAAAAACGTTTTGAAGTTTGTGATGGAGACAGAAGGAAAGTACAATACCAATAGACACACTTTAAATCTTGTATTCTGGTTGACAGGAGTTTGATTTTTCTACCACAGCAGTAAGTTCAGCTCCAGCGATTTTTCTTTCATTAGCATTTGACAAAATTGTTATGAAAGTTTCCGAGCGAACACATTTAGAAAATTGTCTGTAAAGTGCTTAAACAAGAAGACGATTCACAGTTTAAAATACATAAAAAATGTAGGTCAAGACAACTAAGAGACAAACACAGAAGCCCTAAGATAATTAAGAGAAAGTCTGCACAAATAAAAAGGTCTTAAGATGTTTCTTGAAGGAGTCAGAAGATCCATCAAACACACAGAGAGAGGAAGATCGTTCCAAAGCTTAGGAGCAACAGCCTGGAAGGATTTCTCTCCTCTGGTCCTGAAGCATGTTCAGGAACCATCAGTAGATTCTGATCCAAAGACCTCAGAGCCCGAGCTGGGGTGTAAGGCTGGATCAGATCACTGATGTAAGGTGGAGCCGGACTATGAATAGCTCTGAACTTAAGAAATAGAATTTTAAAATGGTTCCTGAAAGAAACTGGCAGCCAATGGAGAGTTTTAAGGATCGGGGAAATGTGAGTTCTTCTACTTGAGCAGGTCAGAATTCTTACTGGAGAGTTTTGTTTTAACTACAGGCGAGACAGCTCCTTCTTTTTTAGACACAAAAATAAACTGTTACGATAAGAACCCTAAAACCACATCAATGAAGTCATTAAGAAAAAAAAAGATTGTGAATTTCAGAAAAGGCATTTACCCTCGACCACTTTTGCCTCCAATAATTCTGATAGTTACAGACGCTAAATAAAAACCCATGAGAATTTAATAGCACTTTTATGTTTATATGAAATGTAAAAAAAGTAAAGTTTGTTTTAGGGTGTTTTTTTTTTTTTAGCTTTTTGAAATGTTTTGTCAATAATTACACACTGTGCAAGTCATGTGCTACTCTACTCTTATTTAAATGTAATATCTTGCATATCTTCAAAACATGACAGCAATTTAATACATTTATAATCCATCTGTCAAACTTATTTATTAGTTTCTCAAAGGTCAAAGTGTGTTGGGGTCTTGTGAGGAAAGGTGGATGATGGACAGACCAGTGTCGTGATGTAGTAAACTGCTAAGGTATTGCCCACAATGCTCAAAAAGATTGTATCAAAAGACCACTGTGAAATTTGTTCATCTAAACTTTTACAGATCTCCCGAGTCTCGGTGCCAAAGCCGAGATGCGGGCGTTTGCTTTGGTCATCTCTGCACCCGACTGTGCCGGAAGAACCCTGCTGTGTCTGTCATCTGTACTCAAACGTCTGTTCAGACTCACTTTCTTCCAATCTGCTTCTGAGGCACAAGTTCACTCGCTTGTAATGGGAGCTATAAATAATGTCCAAACCAAATCTATGATGATTTTCTTTAGACATCAGAAGGAAATAATGGGTCACCAGGAGAGCAATGAGACTTTAACCAGTTTCTTTTTGTAAAAGCTTGATTAAAAATCCATTTCAATCTATTTAAATTCATATTTAAATGGATGTAATATATCCATATAAAAGCTAGATTAACTCTGACTGTCGATTAGTTGATTCAAGGGTTGTTTTTTTTTCGGTTTAATATTTTTCCTTCTCTACATAGAAAGATAAAACACCGGTGTGTTAACAAAACGTCCAAGGTTGTATGCCTCAGCTGAGCCGTTTTAATGCAACAGAAAGGAATCAAGGTTCCACAGCAGAGGCAATATTTAGTTTTACATGTGATCTTGATTTAAAGCATCTCTATTATACTGATGGGTCAGTGAACGGCAAACGAGAAACAAAACTTTTATCCATGAGTTGTAAGTAAGTAATATTTATTTATATAGCGCTTTTCGAGACCAGGGTCACAAAGCGCTTAGACAATCAAAACAATACTCAAAAAAGTACATACTTTAAAGATCAAGATAATACTGAGAACAACACAGGAGTTCGAGAAATTCAAGGAAAAGCCTGAACAAATAGAAACGTCTTAAGGTGTTTCTTAAAGGAGTCAGTAGATCCATCAAGCGCAAAGAGAGAGGAAGATCGTTCCAAAGCTTAGGAGCAACAGCCTGAAAAGATTTTCTCCTCTGGTCCTGAGCCGTGTGCGTGGAACCATAAGTAGATTCTGATCCACAGACCTCAGAGCCCGAGCTGGGGTGTAAGGCTGGATCAGATCAGTGATGTAAGGAGGAGCCTGACCATGAATAGCTCTGAAAGTAAGAACCAGAATTTTAAAGTTGATCCTGAAAGAAACTGGAAGCCAGTGAAGAGTTTTAAGGATCGGAGAAATGTGAGTTCTCCTACTTGAGCGGGTCAGAATTCTCGCTGCAGAGTTCTGAATCAACTGCAGACGAGACAGATCCTTCTTGTTAAGACATGAAAACAAACTGTTACAATAGTCCAGACGAGAAGAAACAAACGCATGGATTACAAGCTCCAGATCATGTTCCGACAACATTTTCCTAAGTTTAGAGATTTTTCTCAGTTGAAGGAAACAGTTTCTGGTCAGTTTTCTGCAAACATGTTCATCTATTTTATTTATAAATTGTCCTGAGACAACTCTTGACTAGTGGCACATTGCAGGCAGAGTGCCCTAGGTTCTCTAAGGTTTATTCCCTTTATTTTTTTATACCCCTTAATTTACCCATCAATACCACCAAATGAATCACGACACAACTATTTTAATGATGAAAAGACTCATAATAATCCAATGATACAACAACAAAAGGATATAATCTTTTTGAATAAATTAACAAGCAACACAAATACACAACTAAACTACTTAAGCGAACCTGTGGGTCCACTCAAATAGACACACACACATGCAAGCAAAAAAACCATTGCTGACCTGATGGAAGCGACTGTGAGCGGTTGTGATACAATGTCCAAACTTTGCGTTTTTTACATCTGCATTTGGTGAAAAACCACTCCACAACTTGATATGCTTTACTTTATACTTGGCAAGTGTAGCCTTCAACCTGCTCTCACTCACTATTAATTTCTTACACCTGCTCACACCTGTCGCACCTTTCAGTCCCGCCCCAACCAATCAGCCGACAGGACCAAAGTCCCTTTGACCAATCTAATGCAAGAACATAAATGGACATAGGTTACACTCACATTGTTGTGCATGTCAACTTCTTAAAGGGCCAACACAACACTGCAGAAATATAAACCTGTTAAATAAGACAATGATCAATAGTTTAGTTTAGTTTATGTAAATAACTTAACACATAACACATGAAGCATCTGATTAAGATTCCCAAAAAAACTATTTTTAACTGGCTCACTTTAACGTGATAGTTCAACCAAAATTCAAACTTTACTCGTTTTCTACTCACCCTCATGTCGACCAAGAGTTGGGATTATTTTCAGAGTAATCTTTTCCTTTTTAGAGTTATAGACAAAAATATATGTTCATTTTTATGAAGTGAATGATTCTCAGTTGTCTTCGTCTTCGTCCAAAAAAACATCCAAATACCTCCATACTGCTCATCTGTGACGTCTATCTTTTGTTGAAGCCTTGAAGAGAGGAATTGTTCTAGAGCAACTAATAAGTCTATATTTTTAGCTTGTTAACATAGCGATTGCTTCTAGTGTAGACTGTAGCACGCTCTGGTACTAGTACTTCCAGTCTGTATCAATATACATTTTTGTCTATAACTCTAAACAGGAGCAGATAACTCCTAAAATAATCACAAGCCTTAGTCGACGAGTGGGTGAATGAAGTTTGATTATAGCAATGATGATAGTAGAGTCACTCATTTATGGAGACCATTGCTATGGGCTGGAGCTTTGTTTAAGTTTCACTCAAACTCATTCATCACACAGACAAAAGAAGGTACATGTTCGAATTGGACCACTTTGTGCTTTTTGTGCACCTCACTTATTTATTTTTAGTTTAGTTTCTAGACAAGAAGTAGCAGTCTAGAAGGCAGTTCATACAAAACTCTGCAGTACGAATTCTCACCTATTCTTGTAGAAGAACTCACATTTCCCAGATCCTTAAAACTCTGCATTGGCTGCCAGTTTCTTTCAAGATCAATTTTAAAATTCTGGTACTTACTTTCAGATCTATTCATGGTCAGGCTCCTCCTTACATCAGTGATCTGATCCAGCCGTACACTCCAGCTCGGGCTCTGAGGTCTGTGGATCGGAATCTGCTGATGGTTCCTGAACACGGTTCAGGACCAGAGGAGAGAAATCCTTCCAGACTGTTGCTACTAAGCTTTGGAACGATCTTCCTCTCCCTCTGTGTTTGATGATCTACTGACTCCTTCAAGAAACATCTTAAGACCTTTTTGTTTGAGCATACTTTTTCCAAATTTTTTGGGACTCCTTTTTTTGTCTTATGTCTTGGCTTTTTAGAGTTTTTACATTTTTAAATGTGTATTGCTTTTGATTGTTAAAGCGCTTTGCGACCCTGGTCTTGAAAGGCGCTTTACAAATAACTATCACTTACTTACTTACTTATCAACAGTGAGATATATTGGTTGACACAAACGGAGGAGGAGTTTCATTTCTCCAGCACAGCAGCAAGTTGAACTCCAGCAGTTTTCTTTCACTTTTAGATCAGCAATTATTTCCCAACTATCTCCAGCAACCAATATTAGAGCAGTTCCTAACCCGAACCCAGATTTACACCAAAAGCGGTTGCGGTTTGTAGCACCAAAAGCAGTTTTTTGTAATCCCTCTCAACCAGGTTTTTATTAGACCAAGAAATTATTCCATCTGAGTGTTTCAGACACTCCATCCACACACATATTAATCACAATTTGGCTCATACGGTCTCTGTCTGAACTATGTTTAGCTGTAGCCCCTCCTTCAGGCGCCTCCCCCTCCCTCATTCTCTTACCCTTTTCAATGACTTACTAGGCAAAGAAATGTATTATTCATCCAACATTCCTCTCATCATTTAAGTCCGGGAGAGAATAAAAAAAAATGCCCTGGTGGAATCAGGAATCATCTATGATCCGGGAAGAGTGATGAAAAATGAGCCTATATATAGATGATGTATTACTATCTCAGGGAAAACAGATTTTTGAATATTTCATAGATACTCTGGTTGAGAAAATGAACGATTTCCATCTCTTCCCTAATAGAACACTTCATTAACACAGGAGAGTTCAAACAGATCAATTTCTAAATCAGTTCTAATTATATTTAAAAACAGGAAATTGTTTGCGATGATTAGCTTTTTGCTCTCCATTTTAAACTACAGGTGTTGATAAAGCTCCAGCATCTTCTCTTGTTGCGTGGTCTTCATGAAAATTCATGAACATTTTCACTGAATATTCCATCGCACAACAAGAAGCACTTGGTATTTCTCGTTAGTTATTTAAATGAAATAAATGTATAAACAAAAGCCGGCGCCGCGACTCTGTGCGTTGTCCTACACTTGCAGCATATGGTTTTGGGAATTCCATTTATTCTAGCGGCTGACTGATCCGTCCTCCGCTGCCATCTGACTGTCAATCAAGCACTTTCTCCTCTGAATGAGATCATTAGAGTCAAAACACTTGCAAATATAAATATTCATGACACATCAATGATTTTCTTCTCTATTCATGTCTGTCTTAGTCCTCCTGGGTTTCATTTGAATGTCAGGATAAATTCAATTCGACTTTTGTTTCAGCTCCTTCCCCAATTTGCTGTCAACAACACATTAGTAAAACACATATACTATATGCTGATGGTTGAATGTGACAACATAGTCACCAGCTTTTGTCACTTGTGCATTAAAACAATGTTCAACCAGTGAGGGTTTTTTTTGGCCATTTTTAAAGCTATATGTTCATTATCAGACATTTCTTTAACTTAAATTGTGAGTTTTAACTTTGAAAAATGAGTTTTAAAAATATGACTGAATTGTTTCGCCAAAAAACAACTTCAACTCTGCAATGGCATGAATAAACAAACCGTTTTATTAAAGATAATGTAATATACACAACATTTTAGATGCGTTCTTTGTTATTTTGGACTTCACTCGACTAAATAAATGTATCTGAACCAGGAACTCTTTGCAGTCCAGTATTACCTGAAACGTAACATAAGGAACGTGTGTTTCACTTGTTGGGAAAAGCTTCTGAAATCAGTTCAGTGAAAAAGTATTTATTTGGTGTTTCTTGTCCTCTCATCAACATTTCCTAAAGTTTACAATGAAGTTTATCATTCCATAGGCGTTATTATGATGTAATTACAGAAAATGAATCTTGAATCGACAGATCTTCTGTCAGAAGGTTCAGCATTCAGCACATGAACTGGTCATAACTGTTGCTCTTGGAGCGAGTTGTAGTTTTACCTCTGCCTTTCAGTGGTAGGTTAAATACATCTTTTTGCATGAAACACGAGATACAACGATTGATGTTGTGATCGTGGAAAGTTCCACTCTGCACAGCTCCAGACCTCCTCTCTGTTTGCAGTCTCTTCAGGGGAGTTGACTACACATAAATAACAGGTGATGTGCGTGTAGAGACTTCAGAAGACACATTGTTGTTCCCCTGGTGGCTGACAGCTGGAGTGACTGTTGTAACAAAACAACCGTTTTCTCTGCACTATTGAAAATAGTTAAGAGTGATAAGGCTTCATGAAGCTTCATTAAGCGTGTGTCCTTATATTCAGAGTCCTCTATATATAATCAATATATTTGAACAGCTTCTGTAGAAACCTCACATCACGTTTAAAATGTGGGCGCCACCTACTGAGCTTTAAAAAATGAGACACTGCTTCATGAGCATCGACCAAAACACATGCATTTCATTGTTAATTCCGATATTTTTCTTGTCTCGTTTCTTCCGCTTCTCCAGGTTTGGGTTGCTTGGTCAGCAGCTACAGCAGGGAGGCCAAGACTTTTCCCGCTCCAGGAAAGTTTGACTTAATACCGGCTACGAGCAGAAGGCTCTGACTCCGTTCCTACAGAAAACAAACATCCCTTAAAAGGGTATCTGATACCCCATATTCCTGGAGCATCCCCCAAAGGACTTCCCGAGGGACACGGTCGAATGCCTTCTCTAGATTTAAAAAACACGTGGACAGGATGAACTCCCATGAAATTTCGAGACATGATGGAAACCTCGATGGTAGTATTAAGGAGGTCTTAAAGGTATTTTTTCCAACGATCAATAACATCCTAGAAGCCCCCCATCGCAATCAGTCATCACCACTGTACACACTGTTGACAGTGCACTTCTGCCCCCTCCTTAGACGCCTCATGGCTCTCCAGGACGTCTTTGAAGCCGACAGAGGTCGTTCTCCATGACTCAACCAAAATGAGGCCCAGTCAAATGTTCACAGAATAAATATTAACATCCCATTATAGGACAGTAGTATACAAGTTATTATGGGTCCTTGTTTTTGTTCTTCTGGTCTCAAGTAGTCCTCTAATCTCAATGGTTCAGCTTCAGACACCTGTGTAAATACAATAAATGTAAAGATGGAGAAAATTGTTAGATAAATGTATCGCCGGCAGAAATAGAAAGTTGCTGCGTCTAAATCACGAACTTCAACACAAACCGAAGGAGCCACAATAACCTTTAAATTACTTTTGTTTTCTTACTTTTAAGGTAATAACTGTTTTATTTATTTGAAGTCTCCAAAGACTGGGACATTAAATCCTACCAACAGTGATGGAAAAACCTATTTGCAGTCCACAAGAGTTATCATTCTATTGTTGTGTTTATTAATATTTATTAGGCTGGATGAGAGTTGCTGAGCCGGCAGCCTCACTTGACCAATTCACTTGAGCTCCTATAGTTTCACACCTCACAAAAAAAAAAAGCCCACTAACAACTGTGCTGTTCCCAGAGTGCCAGCATAACAAATGGATATTTAGCTGCACTTCAATAGAAACATTATAGACTAATAGCCTCGGATTTTTCTCACTTCTTTAGGTCTTGTTTGTATCCAAAAGGTGTTAGAAAAACCACAAATACCCTAAAATACAAGATTCTTCTTCAACAAACCGCCGGCAAGCATCTGAAGAGCATGTCTGACGATGAATCCTCATCTTCATATTTGCAGCAAATGTTCAAAGAAAGAGAATCCTTCACACGATTAGTCTTCGTCGAGTCCGCCCACACATTATTTGTATTCCAGGGGCACATATTATCCTAACTCTAATCTCCTTCTTAAATGCCCGAAGGTCGCCTTTAACTTAGTGCACTTGAAAGCAAATGTATTTGCCAAGCATACTTAAAATTAAATGCTCCTTAATTTATCTGATTATAGGCAATTTAGCAGCAGTGGGAGGATGAATGGGGAAAATATATCGGAAGCCAGCGAAACTCTTTCAAGTCATTGCATCATTGAATTCGATTCTGGGGCCACATGCTGCCTGTTGCCTTTATATCTGGTCAGATATTTCTTTATGTCTTTATGTCTCTCCATATGGAAAGAGAAACAGCATTATAACATAAATAATAAAACTTCCTAACCTGATGAAACGTTTATTTAATTTGTTAAAAAATATATATAATAATTTGATTGAGAATTTGTACATTTCTTCTTACAGAATTTGTGAATTTTCATTTTTTTCTTGTTTCAGATAGAGTTTCTAAATGTGTTTAATAATAATTTAAAAAGGAGTATGTGAATAAAAAAAATGACAATGTGTATCAGAGATTGTTCATTTATTTTAAGAGTTTGTAAATATTTAAGCATTTTGTTTCAGGGAGTTAGTTTAACAATTAAACACATATAGAAGTCAGGAGTTTGTACATTTTGTTTTGGGATATAAATATATTGGTTACAGAGGTCATTATTAGAGTTTCTATATTTGAGTTTCTATATATGTTTTTCTAAATATGTTTTAGAATTTTCAGTCTTGTTTCAGCGTTTGTTTGTTTGATTAAGAATTTGTAAAAAAATAAAATTAATTAATAATAATCAGAATTTGTACATTTGTTTTGCACTTTGAAAATTAATTTAATATAAATCTGAATAATATGAATATGAAAAATCTTATCAAAGTCTTCACATAATAAGACTTGTCAACATCTTATTTTAGATTTTATTCTTTGTTTCTTCTACAAAGATTCCCCATTCGCTAAAGACCCGTTTCTCCTCCTCCTAGCCTTCGCTCGGATTGACGGAATCTCAAAAAACTGACAGAATATAATGTGGCCCATTAAGAAAAAAATAATTGGCTGTCTCAATAAAAACATCGCTCAGATTTCAGCTCCTCCCTTGTGTCAGCTACAATAACCAATATAGGGTTATTAACCACACTCTGAAAAAAAAATAATGCTAGGAACTGCCAAGACCAAATGGAACAGATGGATGATTGTCTGTCATCAGCGGTGGGAGCTGAATATATGTAAGAGAAGGCTTGCTTGGACAGTCGACATTAGGGGTTGCAGAATCAGACGAAGACGGATGCACTCGAGAGAAGCCTGAGGCTCCGGCAGACGACGTAATCTTTATATATGTGACAGTTTGGGAAGGTTAACCAAAACGACCCAAGCTCATCACCGTGAATGATTATGTTCCTCTGAGGTAGTTTTCATAGAACAACAGATGAATTCCTGAGACGTCTGTTTCTTCTCTTCCCTCCCCAACCCTTCTCTCTCTGGTTCATTAGGCTGCCGATCACTGTTTGGGAGTGGCTACACATCCAATCGATCAAGCTGATTGGCGGTGTCAGAAAGAAGCTGCTACAAGCAGCCAGTTTGAAACACATTTTAACCGACACAGCATCTTTAGCAGCCGTGATAATTAAAGAAAAGCCCTTGCTCATCTCCCTCAGTAGGCTCAGCTCAAACTGTCATCCACAACAAATACTGCCTCTTCACGTCTTTAGCCGCGGAGAGAATATCTTTATTTTACTTTCTATACCACGGTTAAGTGCAAAAAAAAAAAAAGCAAGTGTTTATTTACAATTATTGTTTTTTCAGTGGCTCAAGCTGTAGTTGAAGCAGCGTTTAAAGCATTTAACACGCCTCCTTATCGACCGAGAAATGAGTGGCTAATGTGATGTGATAATCATCAGCACAATGTTGTTGCTGCTGGTGTATAAATAAAATATATCCTGACTTAGTAGAGGCAGTAAATTATACAGTACACACACACACACACGACTAAGATTGATAATAACTTTAGGATACATTCTGTGTGAGTTTCAACTTAAACATGTACTAATATAAGTAAATCATTCATGTTTTGGCATCTATTGTAGTGACTGTATTTATTTCTGGTGAAGTAACAGATCATGTATAAATGTTACTGGTTTATGATTTAACTCATTAAACTTCTTTTTTTGTAAAAAGAATTGTTCCTTTCCTTCTTTTGCAATAAATGTTGGATGGATGGATGGATGGATGGATGGATGGATGGATGGATGGATGGATGGATGGATGGATGGATGGATGGATGGATGGATGGATGGATGGATGGATGGATGGATGGATGGATGGATGGATGGATGGATGGATGGATGGATGGATGGATGGATGGATGGATGGATGGATGGATGGATGGATGGATGGATGGATGGATGGATGGATGGATGGATGGATGGATGGATGGATGGATGGATGGATGGATGGATGGATGGATGGATGGATGGATGGATGGATGGATGGATGGATGGATGGATGGATGGATGGATGGATGGATGGATGGATGGATGGATGGATGGATGGATGGATGGATGGATGGATGGATGGATGGATGGATGGATGGATGGATGGATGGATGGATGGATGGATGGATGGATGGATGGATGGATGGATGGATGGATGGATGGATGGATGGATGGATGGATGGATGGATGGATGGATAAACTAAATATTTTTATATTATAATTCTAATCAAAAGTGTTCAATCGCAATTGCAAGTGAGCAATCAAATGACATGAAATGACACAAATATTTTTTAAATTATAATTTAGTTTTTAAATACATTTACATCATTTTTTTCCTCTTTTTTTTAAGTTTCCCCATCATCATCAAGCTTCTTTTTATTGACAGCCCCTGACAACAGTCTAAATAATGTGGCCCCTGAGGAAATCTCATTGGTTTACACTGATGTAATTCCATATTTACTCATCCTTCAACTGTCCATCACGGATACATCCTTTGATAGTCGTGGCGGGCTAGAATGCCACATTGCTCAGGTATCCTCGGGGATCGACGCTGCCATTTTCCCGAGTCATTTATCCGGACATTCAAAAGCACCGAAGGGCTGCGACTCTCGAGGAAAACCTTTCCTTTAAAGGTCAAAGATCAGAAGCGAAGATGCCTCTTTTTTCATGGTTGAATTTTGTCTTTAGACCCGAATTCACTTTAACCCCTAGAGACGTGTTGTTGACAAGCCTGTTTAGGAATGTGTGATGGAAGAAAATGTTTTTCTGATCAATTAAAAACGTCGACCAGATTGTGTGTTAGTGGATCTACAGACAATCATTTTATGTCATCAAGTGGGAAGAAATAAAATAATTACCAAAACATTAAATTATCTTTTGACACTGTAAAACAAATCTAAATATGCTACAATGTAAATCAATTGGATTTTTATATACTTTTTATTAGATAAATCAAATAAACATTTGATCTGAATGTTCTAATGAAACAACGTTCTTTAGAGGTTCTAACTGTTCATTAACACAGATACATTGCAAACAAATGGTTCAGCTAGAAACTAATCAACAGATTCATTCTGATCAGACGGACACATAAATGCACTTAAAGGGCTGCACCATGTATGAAGTGGGTTCCCGACCCATGAAGGAGCATCACTGTGAAGCTAGCCAAGCAGACTAAAAGTAAATGAACATTTAACGATATTTTGAACACTCATCTTTGTTGAAACAATCAGATGAATATGAAAATAGATTGTTTATGAGGATTTAAAACAGATTAAAGAAAAAAGTTTTAAATTAGTCCACAGCCAAGGAAACAATTAAACAACTTCAATATACAATATGAACATTTCCGCAAATTCAAATAGAAAAAAGAAGTGTAATATCAGATAAAATATAACCATCTTGTGTCAGATGTTTATTGAAGACAAGTCAATAATGGCTGTGAGTCCTTCATGAAGACCAACAGAAAGTTCATAATCCTGTCACTTCACCGACACCTCAACGATCATTTCACTCACACTGCACAGTCGATAAGGACGGTCTATATCCAGACATCATGATAACGGTATTTACGCGAGCTACTGTCGAGATTTTAATGATGTTACTTTCATCGTGGCAGGCGAAGAAAGCCGACGGAAGAAGGCAGCGTCATTTCTATCATTAGCAGCTGCCTGGAATGCTTGCAAAGGCTGTAGTGCTCATTAAGCCCTGATATAAAGCACAATCTCATAATGACTAAAGATGTCTTCTGTGGTAAGCACTAACAAAACGATTGATTCTCAAGCAGAGAGAGAGGGAGAAAGAGAGAGAGAGAGAGGGAGAATTATAATGAGTGGAAGCTAGAGAGGGGAGGGAGAAGCGTTTAGTTGGCAGACAGTTTCCTGATTCAGCCGGGCTTGAGAGCAGGGTGAGCTGTCTTCTTCCATGTAGCTCATCTATCACTGCCTATTTCTACCAGACTCACCCATTTCCTTCAGCACACACACACACACTCACACACACACTTACGCGGACGGACGGGGCAGAGTGAGAATTCAATCTCTGCCTGCCTCGCAGTCATCTGCAGAAATGCATTTGTTCAGCCTCCGAGGCCTAAGCCCAAAAACCTGCCAATAATTGTCCAGCATGGCGGGAAAGAATCACTGCAGGTAGCTTTCCTCAGATCAATTGCAGATCTTTCTCCAATCTGTACAGTCCCACGGCAAGATTAGGGACAAGTGGCAACAGGCTCAGAGCCCGAGTGTTGATCCTTCACAACACACACGTCCACGTAGATGTCCAACACCTACACGGAATGATTGCTACCTTCCGACGCATTCCACAAACAAAACAAGGATTTAAAAATATATGTTTGTTTTTCCACATGGTGCTTTCATCTCAAGAGAAAACCCTATAAATACTGTGTACATATATATATATATATATATATATATATATATATATATTGCATAAATACATTCAAAGGACTATTTAAATCCCACTTCTGATCAACAATGATTGTTTTTCTTTTATGTCCCTTTAGCTTAACTTTTTTTTTTTTTTTTGTATTTCTTTCTACTTTTTAAAAGGCAAATTAAAGAGATATAATAAATAAAAACAATTAATATATGTTCATATTTATTTGATAAAGTAATACATTCATGGAAAAGAAGCAAGGTAGAAGCATTAAGGGTAATTATTATATTTTGTATCTCTACAAGATGAAAAAACGTGTTTGAATAAGTCTAAACCTGTTACATTGTGTTTTCTTATATTGTAAAACTGTCCTCGTTTGACAAAAAAAAACAAAAAAAAACCCATTTTTATTCTAAAACAATTACAGTAATATTAAAATACAGCCAAAATAATTCAACTAAGGATGATAAATGAGATTTTACACATCACATACATTTTTTAAAGTGGGCATAAATCATTTGTATCATATAAATAAGGCTCTCACTATACTTGTTATTCTAATGTTCATTAAATAAATATCTTAAATATTAATATATACATTTTATTTAGAGTGAAGAGGGATGAATTTGGTAAGATTTAGAGGAAGGCAGGTAGAATGGATGACCGGTGAGCGAGTCCATGGACATAAAGAGCAACAAATGGCCAATATATGGCCCAGAAAAAAAAAGAAAAGCTCAAACAGAAGTGTGTCCTGGTTTGAATCCTTGATTCTAATATAGCATGAAGTGGTTTGTTACACAAGACATGGACCTCACGACCCACTGCTGTTTCTCATCAACACTGCTTTCATTGAATTCCCTTCCATCTCTGCCATGTTTCCGTTTTTTTAAAGTTTCTATATCACTTTTCGTTAACACATAAGATACATCCAAGACCAGAGACTGACAGACCAGATCAAGACCAAGAGTTTCCTACAACAAGACCAAAACCTTAAGTAAAAAATAGTGCATAATATACACAATTGTGTGTTTGCGTTGAAGAAAACAATCATCATTGATTTTTTAAAACATTCTACTCTGTCAATCACTGTGGAGTCCATTATGCCACAAGACCACAAGTACGGCCTGAGACCAGACAAGACTATAGAACAAGCACAAACATGTGTGACAAAACTATAGAACCACCCATTTTAGGGGGTACATTATTTTTCAGGGTAGCTTAATAAAAATCAAGACTGTATTTTGTGTTGTTATATTCTACATCTACCTATTTTTTTTCTCTCTAAGAAGGTCAGGTTTGAAAGATGTACATTTTAGGAGCTAATATTTTGACATCTTTCATCTTTATTCCATTAATATTGTTATTTATTTCCTGACTTTCTTTCTGTGAAGAACCCAGATAGAGTTTTTTGGTTATTACTTATTTCACGAATACTACTCTTGCTATTGTCATACTTTTTCTGTTACAAACCGACCCCGGCCCCCCGACAGAGAAGGAAAAAGTTTAGGGACCCCCTGCCATAGAGACGAGACGGAGACCATTAATAACTGGTGTCTGCTTTATAACCGGAACTTACAGATGTTTAATGATATAGTTATTTTTATGCACATTAAATCACTCAAACGACTTTGAGATTCATTATTTCATCATTTTTGAAAAGTACAATAAATATTTAATCCAATTTATAAGTGAATCTTACGACTACAAAGGGATTAGCTCCATATCAAGTGTTAGGTTAGGTAGTTGAAACTGAAAAATGCTTTTGTTGTTCATAGTCGTGAAATAAAATAGGGGCAATAAAAAAGGGAAGAGGCAGCGGGATGTGACCACACATGAGGATCTCAGTCAACGCCTCACCACCACAGCTTCAACCGCCGAGGTCGAAATGGTTCATGGCTTGTTCAGCCTGATTAAACAGAAACAAGCTTGTAATTGCTTCAACAGTGCCCCCCAGTGGGAGTCAGTTTGACTTCCAGCAGCAACTAACACCTTAAGTAAAAGGTTGTATTATGAATGGGAGAACAACATCTAAAACATTTTTGACAAAAATCATCTACACTTTTAAACAAAAGCGCAACAGAAATCTTGCCAGTTATCTGAAGGATGAGTTTCCCTATTGTGCGAGGCTGCTGTGATCTTCCTAGAGATTCAAATCCTTTCAAGTAAATCACAATTAAATCCTGGCTTTACTCGCGCCACGCTGAGCTGAGAGCGACTCAACATCTCCAACAACCCGTGTTTACTTTTATCTTCATTTTCGCTTTCTACCTCGGGGTGAGTCGGAGATATGCATATTTAAAATGATTAATCATTCATTATAATTGAAAATATGTATCTTTTTTCGTATTTTTTTAATTTTATATCAAGATTCCCGGTTTGACCGTGAAGAATGTAATTTATTGTATTTAAAAAAAAGAGCGTTTTAGTGAATTATACCTTTATTTTTTAATTAAGAGGAAGACGAAGGCACCGGGCGATGACATTGACTGATAAGTGATGCGACTGAAGGCGTCTTAAGTTTCTGGCGAAGCATGAGGACAGAGATATATACGGTCAGCACTGGAGACGAGTGGCGACTAATCGGCAGGTACAGCTTTCACCTCAGCTCAGGGCCGAACATCAGACAAGCAGCTAAATTATTGAACAGGTGGAACTGTGGGGGGATGGCGGCGACTGCAGTGTCCTTTTCTTCAGTGAAAGTCATCAAAATGTAACTTTTAAGAAAAACGCCACTCACTCCTAAAAGAAAAAAACCTCAAATATCATCTATCATTTCACAAATGAACACTTATTATTCACGTCAGCGTCTTGACTCTTTGTCACGCACAGGTGTGTGTTTTAGGGAGTTTAAGAAGCTCAATGGTGACCTTGACCAAACATTTTCAAGAGGCTCAGACTCGCAGGGAGAGAGGAGTTAAAGCAGGTAGCTGTCCTCGCACACAAACACATGGCCGGTGCCAGAGTTGCATTCAGCTGAAACCGACATGTCCTTCGTGTGAAGGCGGATCACTGACCTCTGACACAAATAACAACAGGCTGGTGTGGAGCTGAAGGCAAAGAGAGTTTTTTTTAAATTGCTTTTCAGGGTGTTTATGTCACTTTATGAGCATATGCTAACCCGGGAAAGAAAACCGTCGTCACCCGTGACCCACTTTTTTTTTTCAATGAGTGGCACGAGCGTGTCGGGGTGATTAGAGCCTCGGTGCCAACTGTTCCTCCCATCATGCACCAGTGAGTTCTCATTTCTAAACTACCAACTGGGAAGAAACCATTTTGATTTAAGTCTCATAAAGCGAAAGGCTAAGACTGGAGATGTGAAACTTGTCCACTAGAACATTGTTTTTTTTGCCCAGTAACATAAAAAAAATGAGCAACTTTAACTTTTGCCACTGAGATCATAAGACATCGGGGCCAAATTAAGCCCTTTGGTCAGATAATGCAGTCCATATTAGGTCAGATATATTTGATTCTATTCTTTCAATCGATAAAAGCATGGTTTAATTCTGAATATATATACGATATGAACAGCACACTCATTATTTTTAGATTGTCTATGTTTTATATAATAATGAGCTTTTAAATGTAATGATGGAAATTTAACAATTGTAGCTTTTTTCTTTTTAAATATCATGAAATATTGGAATTTGAATTGCCCACCCATGAGGCAGAAAGACTCCTATACCCGTCTGTCTTATCAAGACGTAAGTTTCAAAGAGCTTAACATTTAAGTATCTGAAACTCATCAGCTACAATCAAAGGCAAGAGAAGTGTTCTCTTACACACATATGTATGTCCAATATTATTGATTTAATTTATCTGTAGAGTTCAACCCTTTTTTTGAATATGTTGAATACCTTTCACAACACACAGTGGAGCCAAGATGCAGTAAGTCCCTGATCATGACCATGTTTTGAAGTTGTTTCTTTGAAAAGTTCTCCCCCGTCTGAAATCTCAGCGAAAGAGAGGTTACGAGAGCGGAGTCCATTATAACGTGATAATGGCTTCACTCCTCCTCAACTATCTGTAATCATGCCCCGCTTCGTTCATACAACGAGTCCCTTGGAGGTGGAGACTCCCAGGATTGATGACGTGCAGTGACAAACCTTGATGTTTGACCAATTACAGCAGAGTGGGCGTGGCTTAAGCACATTGTCTAATGCAAAAGTGAGTTTTGTACAGACACATATTGATGAGTTCAAAAGAGGTCCAAGATTCACTCTAATGTTAATTTAAGTTAATTCATTATTTTCTTAAATGTGCTTAAGTTCATCAGGTCACCATTTAATTCATCAATTTATCAACCTTGAATTTTTTAGACTGTGAGTCTAAAAAAATGGAAAAAAATGGAAAATATAGAAACTCCGCACGGAATTGACTGATAGATTTGGGTCAAACTGAAATCAAACTGATGACAATACGCAAGTTTAAGAAATGTTTTTTTTCTAGCAACTCTGCATGATGGAATAGTGTAACTGTGATTTCGTAAAACATCCCATGCGCCCCTGCAAAATTCAGCATGTACATCTATTAACAAAACAATATAGACCATTTTTGTGTGGTCTTCTGCTTTTAACTGCAAAGAGTCTCTCAGTACTTCACATGAAAACACCGTCTCTGACTAACTGCTGTAGAGTAGTTTGGCGGTCACTCTCCGGGCGGGTCGTTAAGTTTTGACTTACATAGTGAAACTCGTAGCTTGACAGTTTTACTACATGAGTCATGAATGTTTGAAGTGAAACCGATCCAAATGTGAACAGAATACAATCTAAATGTTACTTTATAATGCTGCTTGAATCGTTCAGTACCAGTATCTCCTACATTCAGCTCCGCTTCAACCATGACCTCATGTACAAAAACTCACATTTAAACATTCATTAAAAACTACAGATTTCCATCGCTTTATATTTAATCACATTTGAGTCGGAGATGTGTTGCTTCGCACGTCTGGAAGTTTGATGGCGATCAATCACTGTTGCGCACACGTGTGTGTTTCCTCTTAAGAATGCCTGTCAGAAGAAGCATTGTGCCGAAACTTCCTCTGGACTCACAAAGGTGTCACAGAAAGCAGGAGGTGTCAGCGGCTTGTCACTGGCGGCAGCTTGAAACCATGAAAAATACCTTCTCCGGGGGGATGGAAGGAGGACGAGCGGTAGAGAAAGTGTCAGCGTGGATGTGTGCGGAAACCTTAACTCACTTCTGTCGGGCGGCGCCGAGGTTGTCAATCGTGCAGACGGAGGGTCCACGGCCATGATGCTTCTCATCTTCAGGGGTTGACGGCTGTATTATCCCGGCTGACGCACCCTGACAGCGCCGGATCAGACTCCCTCTCTAATTGAAAGCTGACAGTTTCTCGGCGACAGCCTCGTCTACGATATGACAGTGAAGGTAAAGCTTTATATACGTTGAGCCGCTTAACCCTGACCAGGATTCCTGACTTTCCAGATAACTCAACCACTCGGACCGTTACACAAAAGTAGGTACACATTGTGTTCCTGACCTTATTTCAACTCTTGTATTCAGTATTGTAACCACTGAAAATGATCTTAAGTGAAGTTAAACATCAATAAAGTTGACTTACTATATGTTGGATTCCACTGTTGAGGACAGGAAGTGATGGTTACGTTTCAGGTACATGTATATGTTGTGTTTATTAACTCTTTTGTCATCAAATCATCAGTCCTTTTGTGTCCACTAAGCTCTTAACCCTTATGAGGTCTCTGAGTCAAGGTGACCCTGAAAACAAATGTGTTTTGTGGTATCCCTTGTGTTGTCTGTGGGTCAAGGTGAACAACATTCCTGGCTTCCATAAATGCATATGCATAAGGGATACCTCAAACACGTTTATTTTCTGGGTCACCTTGACCCTGAGACCGCACAAGGGATACCTCAAACACATTTATTTTCGGGATAACACAAGGGTTCAAAATATAGAACTGTGTCACAATCTATTCAAAGTTTAGTGTTAATGCATGATTCAATCAAATTGTTTTATAAATCTAATAGATTTTAGCAAGAAGCTGGAACTTTTCCTGTGTTTAGACCCACATATAACAATTACTATAACATACTGAAGGTTCTAAAATGTGACCAAGTTTTCATACATTTTCAAATATGGCCCCCCTTAAACCATACACTGATTCAAATAGAAATATAATCACCTTCTCATTCAATTATTTTGTTTTGTTTTCATGACTATTTACATAAGAGATACTTGAATGAATCAAAACTAGGAAAAAATACATGTGGAATTATGTGGAATTAAGCGTGCGTTTTTTTATTGGAGTTTTGCCTTATTTAATGGAATGACCCAATCAGCTAAGTTTAATGAAATGAGTGGCCATCATAACTTTAAGAAATCAAGATGAGTCAGTCAGAAGAATTACAAAGACTTTGAATGATCCCAGAAGTTTCGTCCAAACTGTTGGCCTGTACTGTACGTGTATCATTTCTTATTTAAAAGGCATGATGGAAATCCTATTTAATTGAATCCGCAGTTAAAGGGATGGTTTACCCAAAATTCAAATTCCACTCATTTGCTCTGACACCGTCACACTGGGAGCTTTTACTTTATACATTTTTGAATAAAAGGCTTGTTTCAAATTTTTTTACGGAACCAATACCCATCTAGGGGTCATTATGCATGAGAAGTATGGATGTATTTCGATGTTTTTTAATTGTCTTTTTAGATGAGGAAAAGTGATCCCTGTTCCTAACCGTCATTTGGACACACATTCCTGCCTGTAATGACAATAACTCCAACCCTTACTCGACACGAGGGTGAGTAGAAAATGAGTTGCAATTATCAATTTAAAAGAGCAAAAGCTATACATTCTTAAATTAAATGGATTAAGTATAGTACATTTTGACAGCAAATCAATTAATGCTTTAAAATAAATGTAATTGTAAAATAAATAAATTCAAGTTTGCAAGTAATTTACTTGGAATTATATTTGAGTACACATAGAAAATAACACATAAATATTTTGCAACAGTTGGTGCCCCTGTGTAGCACCCCTAAATAAGATAAGAAAAAGAATGATGAATGTAAAGCATTGTTGTGTTAATCTGACAGTCAACATAACAACTTGAATTTTCCATCCAAGTATCGGAGCAGAATCTCAGGATCAGCTTGAATACGTCTACAGCGAGGAGAGAGGATTTCATATGAAATAAACAAGGCATACTTGTAATTTAACATCTAATTAAATCGCAAGGACCAGGGAATGTTCTATTTAAATCGATCTGGTTTCTGGAATCACTCTTATTTAGTTGCCGGAGGGTCTCAGGGGGCGGCTGGTTTTGGCTGTATTTAGAAGTAATTTAGTCAGAGAGCCTCTGTGGATTATTCCTGTTTTCAGTAGCTTGCATTTCTGACAGGTGATTATCATGCATCACACTGGGATCAACCGCTGAGAGCTCGGTGTAGTTTATAGCAGAAGTGCATCAGGTCTCATCGGTGGTCAGTGTCGGGAAAGTGAACAAGTTGAAAGTTCAGTTCATCAATTTTAAAATGAACTAGTACCGTTCATAATCCGTGATTCATAAATTCAAAAAGTTCAGTGATCCAAGAATACACTACTTCATAGTTTTTAATTTCTATATGTTGCTACAAACTCTTCAAAATGTTTGCCACAACTATGTATAACCACATTTTACAATTATATATTTGTTTTAATATTCAAAATATTTCATTGTCATATCAAAGACGTAAACTATTAGTATTTTAAGAAAACACAGGAATTGTTTTAGATATTGTGGAATAAAGCGTAGGAAAAAAATGCATGAAATAAACATAAAAAATTAAATAAGAAAAATAAAACACAATACAATGAATTAGGTGACTTGTACACTTAGGTGTATATAAAGAGTTAGGTAAGGTAAGGTAAGGTAAAACTTTATTGGTAAAATTGTTTTTTCCAATAGCCACAGAAAATACAACAATTTTTCATAAAAATACATCTAAATAAAATAAGAACAAGAACAAAGAGAAATAAAGAGAAGATGATACAATCTAAGTGTAAAGATAAAGATAAAGAACATAGATCAAAGAAAAATAACAAAGACAAAGGATACAAAGACTAACATAGAACAGAACATTCAGATACTTTTACTCCACTCCTGCCCCCGAACTCAGAATTGTATAATTTAATAGCCCGAGGAATAAACGAGTCCTTGAGTCTTGTTTTGCACCTGGGAAGCAAATACACTGTATATATCTCAATATATGCAACATTTCCATCTATACAGTCACAATAACAGAGATGCGTTCATGTCCCTGACATGCAGATTTTCTTTTTCAAAGTCGGCGGACAAAGTCTGCATGGAAATGTAAGTTTTTTCCTTCCTCGTCGACTCGTTTAGATGATTATAGAAATAATTATTTATTCCTTGTCGAGTCTGTTGACTAAATTCTGCTAAATCTTCACCTGCTGATCTTTGTTTTGATGACGTACGCAGTTGTGTGTAACTGGTGTTGCCAGATTTGGTGTTTTTCTGCTTCAGATAAAGACATGTTCACAGTGTATTTTAACAGGCTTCTAACTCTAAGTCTCTTTAGAAATCTGGCAACCTACTAGACAAAGGTAAGTGAGGAGAGTGAGACGTTCACGGACCCCAGGAACAAGATCACAGAAGCGTTCGTCATGCAAAATACACATACGTGTTCACATTTTTCAAGAATTACTTTTTTGCATCTCATCTTTTAACTTTTTTAAGCTCAACAATATCCGTGGTGCCTACGTCTGAACACTGTGTGGAGAAGATACGATATTTTGATGCCAAGGTTTCCAACAGTGGCTGCTATAAAAGAGAAACAACTTACCCTAAACACCATAGAACACATTTCTGATGGAAGGATGGACTAAAGGAATAAAAGAAGAAAGGATGGATGAACAGAAGGATGGACAGACTGGTTTAGAACACTATAAGACAAGTTTGGCATACAACAGAACCATTCCATTTCAAAAGCTCTAGTCAAAATATTCAGCGGAAATTCATCAGGATGATGGACGGGAGAGGGAATGA
Organism: Callionymus lyra; assembly: GCF_982586985.1. Taxonomy (NCBI): domain Eukaryota; kingdom Metazoa; phylum Chordata; class Actinopteri; order Syngnathiformes; family Callionymidae; genus Callionymus; species Callionymus lyra. The sequence continues at coordinate 14,661,944 of NC_141821.1, read as the reverse complement.
AAGAAGAACAACCGACAAACAGAAGGGTGGATAAATGGTAGAATAGATGGACAAACCTTAATTCAGAAAGAATTCATCAATTCAGGTGAAAGCTCAAGTTACTTGACGCAGACTGACTCCCATCAGTGAAGCATCTTAGGAAAATGTCCAGCGACTTATATTCAGTAGTAATTACTGGGTGTCAATCAAGCCGGAGAAAACGGCGTTGGATTACAAATGGCTGCCGAGGGATTGAGCTGAAATCGAGATGTGATCAGTGTAAACAAGTTGTCGAAGCCGAGGAGGCCCAACACGATCTGAGAAGCCAGATTGTCAGCGGGTACACATCCGGGAAGTACTCAGCACGCTCGTCCTCTCTGAACCCTCCTCGTAATTATTCTTGATACAAGGATTAATATCTAATTCAAAGCAGAAGCCGGGTCGACTCTTGTGTTATTAACTTTGCTACAGCAGGGGAAACCATTCCGGATTATGTCACTTTCATGATTACTTTCGGCCTAGCAGGTGATTGCAGATACCCCAGGAAAGTTTACACACCGCATTGATTTCTTCCGTGATATTGAGGGAAGGGCTCCAGCGACATTCCGCTGGGCTCCCTCAGTGGTACTCTGTAAATCTCATTAGAGATGGGAGTTGATAGAAGAAGCCTCAGCCCATGATAGAGAGGAAAGCACAGCATTGGAAGGACATGCCAGGGATAATAAATGCAATCTTGTTGTGTGTGAGTCGGTATTTTGAGCCGTTGTTCCCAGTTTTGTTTATGTGGACAGATATGATTTATTCAACTTGAAACTTAAAGAGAAAGTTCCCCAAAAATAAGTAATCAGTTTATTGCTGGAGCTCAATAGGCTTAAAATAGAGACTTTAGATGAACTATTTTCTTATGTCAGGGCTTCATTATAGAGGGATATTACAGACAAGACTATTGTATTGTATTGTATTGTTTAGACTATTGTTACAGTTTATTAAAACTCTGCAGCGAGAACTCACATTTCCAAGATCCTTAAAATTCTTCACTGGCTGCCAGTTTCTTTCAGGATTAACTTTAAAATTCTGGTTCTTACTTTCAGATCTATTCATGGTCAAGCTCCTCCTTATATCAGTGATCTGATCCAGCCTTACACCCCAGCTCGGGCTCTGAGGTCTGTGGATCAGAATCTACTGATGGTTCCTGAACACGCCTCGGACCAGAGGAGAGAAATCCTTCCAGGCTGTTGCTCCTAAGAACAATCTTCCTCTCTCTGTGCCTTTGATAGAGTCTACTGACTCCTTCAAGAAACATCTTAAGACCTTTTTCTTTGTAGGCTTTTCCCTGATTTTCTGGGACTCGTGTTTGTATTATGTGTCTTGGCCTTTTAAAGCATGTATTTTAGCTGTATATTGTTTTTGATTGTTAAAGCTCTTTGTGACCCTTGTCTAGAAAGGTGCTTTGAAAATAACCATTACTTACTTACTTACTAACAAGCAGTATGGAGGTATTTAAATGTATATAAAGAGATAGGTCACCCAAAAATCCAACTTAAAAGTTATAGACAAAAATGTATGTTCATTTTATTGTAGTGAATGAAGCTCAGTCTTCATCTTTGTCAAGACAAACTTAAAACATGAAAAATACCTCCATACTGCTCGTCTGTAACCTCCGTCTTGTATTGAAGCCTCGAGAAGACGAGAAGAATTGTTCAGAAAACACTAAAACAAGTCTGTAGTTTAAGCTTGTAGAGCTTAACAGGAAGTACTGTCTACACTGAAGGCACCCGAGCTTTAAATATAGACTTATTTTTTCCACAAATATAACAATTCCTCTCGTCATACAAGATGGACGACATTATAGACGAGCAGTATGAAGGTATGTGGATGTTTTTAAGTGTCTTTTTGACGAAGACAGTTTCTAATAAGGGTTTCTACAAATGAGCTCCAGTCGCTACATTGAAATGAACATGCATTTTTCGTGTATAGCTCTAAAAAGGAAATACTCAAAATTAAAAAACTAAAATGAAAATAATAAAGTTAATATAATAACTAAAAGAAGTAAGAGAATATTGGGTAAAAAAAAAAGGGATTATCTGCATATCCTTAGTGTGCCACAAGAAGTTTCGTATCGTGCTAGAAGTATGAACTTGGGTGTGTCCTAAAGGTTTCTTTACCTCTGATCCGATGGAAGATCTCTGAATGTTACTACAGTATACACCTTCATCGAAATGGTACAGTATATCTTATGTCAAATATGTGTCAATAACGTTTGTTTGTTGTTGATTGCATGTCCCCACAGATCTTGTTGTGCTTGATCTACAAGTGACTATTTTTCTAGCCACGGACTCTCCTTGTATCTCTTATTTTCCAGACTTTGATTTAACTTGCAAAGAGAATTTTACGGGTTTGCGGTCGTTAGCCTCGACCCATGAACATCACTGCGTTATCCGGTTAAATGATCTCAAACACTCCATGGAATCTCAAATATTCTAAAGAGTGTTGATGTGTTTTTTCGCCTCTTTAGCTCAAAAGTGATTCTTTTGTCAGTTGAGCTTTTCTGCAACTAGAGACATCACATGAGAATAAAACTTTAGGCTGCAACTCTCAGTGCCAAATACAGTGTGAAGATTGGATCTTTGTACCATTTCCCCCGGAACACGGGATGGTTAAATACCCACTAGTTTAAAAGCCGGACTCATTCTGCTATGCAAGCAATATCTTCATCATAAGTGTTTGCTCTACAGTCCAACTTCAAAACACTCCAGGAACAGAGTAAACATGACACACAAACACATGCTTGCACACCAATCGCTGAGTCAGCTCCCAGTTGGGCGTAAGCTAATGATACCGGCTCGCGCTGGATGGATCGCTGAGCTGCGTCTCACTTTAGAGGCGAAGGCCAACGAGGCCGTATTAAAAGCACAACATTGCCTCTGTAGCGCTGCTTGGCATGCTGCTGGGATCGTGCACGTTAGTCACATACAGTCACTCGGGGAATACTTTCTACCTCCACTGATCACGCTCCGGCGGCGTGCGGCCCTGAGAATTCAACCTGCAGGATTTATAGATTTACCTTAGATTGGCTGTCCCACATTTGTACCCCCATAAATAGCTTTACAGCTTTGCTAATGCCACTGCTGGGAATAAACAAGGTTACGCTGGGCTAGATGATACTGAGATTTAGCTGGCAAGTCGGACAGCAAATGGAAGAGCAATAGAACGGGGGGGGGGAGTGTAATGAGGAAGCGTTAAGGATAAACACTATACAACAAGTTTTGCATACCAATACTAAACGTTTAAAGCTCTGCCGTTCTGCAGCCTCTTCAAGTCCGTCCTTGAAGGACTCATTAGAATTGTGTCTATGGGCTACTACTTCACATTACGTTCGCTTTCTCTGTGCCTTCAGATAAATGAGTTTGTTTCCAACTCATTCCTGGCAGGCAGGGAACTCACTCAGGTCATCAACCGTGGAGGCAAAAAAAAAAGTCGCTTGTTGTAAAAATAGTGCAGAATAATGTACAAAACGATACAAACCTTCAGTGGACATCATACGACGTGTTGACCATAGAATCTTTAATATTCTAAACGTCGTCGATGTTTTTAATTCCTTTGTTGCCAACCAGGCACTGTCTCTGCCATTTTTCTGTGCCTCTCACCTCGCAGTGTGACATCTTCGCTCGAAGACTTTGAATGACACAAATTGGACAAAACTATATCTATCTCACTCCAATTTGTTTGTTCGGGAAGAAAGCAATTAAAGAGCAGCTTACATTGTTGCCTGATGCTTCCATTAAACGCCGCTCAAACAAACTAGAAAGTGTATTGTCAGTGACAATTTTGAGCACGTACAAAAAATTGTGTTCTTTGCTGCTGAATAAACATTATTTTAATGGGTTTTGAAAACTAAATTCCCCTCCTACTGCTAATGATAAGTTGCCACATCTATTGACAAGATCATTTTGTTCTCTATCTTGTCAACTGAGGAGAGAATTTTAGATTTCTTGCCCTTTGTAAAAAAAAAAAAGTCTACTTCCCGGCCACTGTAATTAAATAATGGAGAAAAAAAAAGAAAGAAATTAAATTGAATACAATACAAAGCATTAAACATGAAAAACAAAGTTATTTGAGAGTGTATTATTTTATTTTAAGATTCTGAAATATAATTTAAAAGCCATGAGATGCAAAAAATATGTTTTGTTTAAAAAACACCTGAACAATATATGATTATAGGTAGAAAGAACCATTAAAGAGGGACCTGACCTGTTTTTTTATTCATGGTCATCGATACACTGATATAATTTCTACTACTTAATTAATACTTGGATTTACATCAGGGTTGTGTTTTCAGTTCACTTGTTGAACTTAACTATCTGTCTGCCAACAGAAACTATTGGTAAAAAGCGACAGATTGTACTTCAGATTGTGCTGCTTTTCAATCTAAAGTAATAAGTAATACAATGAACAACTACAAATACAGACACATGGCTTCGTTTTCCATACGCTTAGCTAAAGGATACAGAAACATGAACTGAAAACATGAACATGAAAACTTGAACTGAAACTCCACCTTGCCGTGCAGCTTCTTGAAGTCTTTTAAGGTACGTTCAATTCTTGCAGACGCACGTCCTTCCTTATACGTCTATCAACCAAAATATCTTTCACTTCCGATCTCCAACAAGAAGACGTGAAGCGTCAGCAGCACCTTCACTCGACATGACACAAAAGCTGAATCTGCTGATGCGGCATAATCATGATCTGAAAAGATCTATTTTTTTTTAAAGGATGTTATGCTTTGTGTGATGAAAAAAACTCAAGGTAGATGTAATGATTGACTTTATAGATCCCCTAAAAAAACGTAATAAGATTTGGACTAATTCTTAGCAAGGACATGATGGTTTAATTATTCAAGCACATTACTTCACTTCCATCTTAAATGCTACTCATTCAGACAACTTCATGAAACTTGCAACGTCCAACGGCATGAAAAATGCATGCAGAAGCCATCAGTCTCTTCATAATGAATAAGCTTACCTTAGAATTGACACGTTTGCTTCATGAGCGACTTGTAGGTCTGGACGGACACTTGAGAGTCGACTAAGCATTGTGTGTCTTTCACCATTTTCTTCTTCAAAGTCAGCGAAAAGCTCACACTCGAGTTGCTACTGGCAGGAAGAAAAACTCAAGAGAGAGACATTAATTGTTGATGTTGGGACGGTTCATGAGTGGGTCAGCTGGTATGAAGTGATAGTTCCAGAAAGGACTTGTGTTTTCACAATAATCAAATCCGTCTGTATGACAAAAATCCAATAATGTCTCGTGGACATAAAGCCACTCAATGGATCATTAGAAGAAGCGTCTTGAGGAGGCTTTTATTGTTGGTTCATCACTAAACTACGCAAAACCACCAATGCCTGTGGTTATTGGAGTAGTTTTATGACATAATACAGTTTATTAACTGTATTATGTCATAAAAATGTCAGAAGAAAATGATTCAATTTAAATTATTATATTAAAAAAAACAAAAAAACATCAGCACTTCTGACATAAAAGTGGTAAAATCAATGTTGACCCATATGTGTACTAACATAAATACATTCTGGAAGGAAATACATTTTAAAAAATGTTATAAATACTCTGATATAATTTTCCATGTATTTTCAAAAAGATGTATCTAATATCTCTTAGAATACTGAAAAAGAACACCACACACCTTTGAAAAAAACCCGTTTGTGGCTTTTAAGAAAACATTTACCAAGAACTGGCACAAGCAGGAAACACCAACACTTAAAGAATAAATACAATTTCTGGAATTTAAAAAATGGAATTCCTTACCCACAACATAGAAATTGAGGAAGAATAAAGGAAATGGTGGAAAAACTGAGAATGATTTCGATTTAATAAAAGGATTTAAATTTAATAGAAACATCAATACAACCCATTCTTTGTTTCAGGCATTCATATTTTTTTTATATTTTTATTGCACTTATTTATTGTTGTTGTCATTAGACCAAGAAAACTAATATAAGTTTAAAAAAAGTAAATTAATAAAAATGTAATTAAATGCAATATTAAAGCAGTTCTGGGTAGTTTTGGGTACCTTAATATTTTTGTACTTTTGTACTTGTGATGACATCACACATTTAAAACTAGTTGAATGACTCGTATACTGTGACTTGAGGTGTTTTCTGTGATTTTTAATTTCACTGTCAAACTTCTTGGGGATGGTGTGAACGTGCTACATATCGCACTGGTTGTGGTGGGGGGGGACAAAAACAAAGTTAAAGTTATGTTATTTACAAAGCAGTCATATTATATTTCATTATCCACAATCTGATTCATTACCTCATCGATGTCCATCCTTCATTCAGTCAATCGAAGTCTGGAAACAGAAAACTGCTGCAAACTGGGAAATGGCAAGTTTTGCCAAATTTAGCAAGTGCTCATGGGAAATGTAGTCTCTCGTCGGGCTAACATTAGCATATTGTCCACTGGCGACGCTCGACTTCAAATCGCATAGAGCTGCTTTAAAGCAAAACTCATTTAAATTTGCTACCAGTCAACAAACAAATAAAATGTACGCCAGGCAGACTCAAAAGATGAGGAGGATCAGAAATATTTGCGAAAGGAAACTTGAATATTGAACACAAGAGGACACAAGGCTGTGGGTGGAGAAGGCAGATGGCAAATTCAGCATCATTACATCCTTTGTGGCAACAACGATGAGATGAGACTGAAGGTTTGAAGCCACGTGGAGGTGATGATAATTATGTTTTTTTCTCTTTCACATAAGAGAAGTTTTTCATGTATCACTAATGATCGTTAATTGTTATTTATTGATCCATTAGGATGATAGAGCACTTGCTTTTGAATACATTCACTGCCTTAATCACCGACTCACTAGTTGATATTACGTCGACTTTCTCAGGAGCATGTTTTTAAAGACACAGTCTTACTTTCAGTTGTGTTTCAGATGATTATGGTGTCTACGTTTTTTTATGAGCGACTCAATATTTGTCACCACATTAAATGTTATCATTACATAGCTTTGTTAAACAGCAATGATAGAACAGATGTTTAAAATGACAGTAAAATCCCACTCAAACCCACAAACAGTACAGTAAATAAAATCAATTTGGATCAAAGACGTGCCATAAACAATTGGAAGATCCTTCAGGCCGTGGCTGTCAAGAGAAGAATTTAACTCTATTGGACGCTCAGCCCAGTTGAGCTTATCATTTTCTTAGAAGAACACCTTGAAATGATGTTCATTATTGGTTAAACTGAAATGGATTCTGCTCCACATGTTGTTTTCTAACATTATTTTTGCTGCTTCATCCATTTCCTCTAAAACGCTTTCAATTAAAAATGTGATAATTTGAGAAAAACTAAAACACATTTTCGCCCACAAGGTGTACACAGACGCGCACACATAAGCGTTGGTCATATTGGAATAATCATGTCTGCCGTATTCGACGAGAGCTGCGCGAAGGAAAAGGAAGAACATACATCTTAATCTGTGTCCACTTACAAAAGGTTATCTTTCATATTGTTCAAACGTTCCTTGATAAATGTCCTGGTAACTCTCAATATTTCCCCCACAGGTGGCACATTTGTCATCATTGAGATGGCGGCTAGAGTCGGGCACAGATGGGAACACCACCCTCGCGCTGGCGTTGACGTATGAGCTCTAGGCCGACCCAGACGAGCTCGAGTGATTGATAACCGGGTGTCTGGATCTTAACCACAGACACTCATCAAGCGCAGACTGAAGAGTGAAATCAGGAAGGTTGCGGAAGGTTTGCTAGAAGTCTTCCCACTTTTCACCGCATAATACTTTTATAAACCAAAATATTGTGGGAGTTGTGACTAAGAAAAAGTTTGAAAATATCCACATCTAAACATTCATCATCATCAATTATTTTAAACAACCCTGGTTCAGCTTTGGTTCAACTTTACCAGACATCTTTTAAACTAAATCAATATTTTAAATATTTCGATAAATATTGATAATCGAAAACAGAACAGGTTACCACATACCGCTGTTTTAAAATACCATCTGGATCCACAAATCACTAAGAGTTTTTGTAGCTATCTTGAGCGAAGCGTGTCAGTTTGGCTTCTACAACACTACTGCCACCTGTTGTTCAATGGAGCTTATTGCTAACCATTATTTTGTCGGATGCTGAAAAAGAAAGATACTGAATCATATTTTTTGCAAACCGGCTTTTCTGACGGCTACTATTCAAGTAAATAATCGTTTTAAAAGTAAACTAAACAACCAAGTTCACTCAGTGAACTCACTCAACTAAGTAATAGTTATTTATAAAGCAACTTTCTAGACCAGGGTCACAAAGCGCTTGAACATTACACAGTTAAAATATATACTTTAAAAGGCCAAGACACACAAGACAAACACAGGAGTCCAAAAAAAATCAGGAAAAAACCTGCACAAATAAGAATGTCTTAAGATGTTTCTTGAAGGAGTCAGTAGATCCATCAAACACAGAGGGAGAGGAAGATCGTTCCAAAGCTTAAAACCATCAGTAGATTCTGATCCAAAGACCTCAAAGCCCGAGCTGGGGTGTAAGGCTGGATCAGATCACTGATGTAAGGAGGAGCCTGACAATGAAAAGTTCAGAATTTTTAAATTGATCCTCAAAAGAAACTGGCAGCCAGTGAAGAGTCTTAAGGATCAGGGAAATGTGAGTTCTTCTACTAGAGCAGGTGAGAATTCTCGCTGCAGAGTTTGAAGGTTTACTCGAGAGGTTGATTTATGGTTGAGATTACACTGTATCCAGTTAGTTATGACGACTAATGCTTACACTTATCATAAGAGTAAAGTCAACTAATTATGCAAATTCACCAGAACTTTCCATCACATCCTCAACATTGTCACGGTCTTGTGTATACGACAACTCAACGCTCATCATTCTAGAGATCAGTAATAGAAAGTCATGAAACTGTTGCACATTCTGTGCCGCAGCTGACTGGGCTGCATGTTCTACTGAAGGATGACTTCCGGTCAAACATGAAAACTAATCATCTCTCGACTCTGCACAACTATCGGCCTCTCTGCTCATCTTCACAACAGACTTACTGAGACGGATCCTACAGAACAACGCATCCCATCTCTGGCCTTATCTGTGACGAAGTTTGTGCCGTTCTAAACAAGCAATAAAAGAGTAAATTGAATCACAGAGCGCGTAAATTCCAGGAAACGAGTCCCGGAGCAATATGACGCTGCTCTTTCCATCTTATAGATATGGCAAACACACACCCGTTTGATTGACGTGCACTGCTGGTATTTCACACAGATATGGAAAGAGAAAAAGACAATTGGATTCCCCAAATCTTCAGATATGATGGAATCCAGGTTCAAACCTTCCAGGTTTACTTTCTCTAATCACAGATGGGGCCAGCCAAGATTGCAAAGGTAAGCTAAACCAGTGCAAGCAATTTCTCACCGGCAGCAGTTTGTTTGGTTTGTTTGCCGTCTTCTCTGGATAGTGGCTTTTTCCCACTCGTTGTTGACAGCCGACCATCTGCTGCGGAGCCAATCTACAGCTCCTATCACTTCCACTCTGTTTGCTTTCCCCTCAAGTTTTGGGACTAAAGATAATTATCCAAGTTTTAATTAAGTGTTTCCAGGAAAAAGACGGACGTCGAGAAAACACGAAAAGAGACATCAAAAATCTTTTAAATGAAAAGTGTTTTATTTTGAAATAAAAGATGGAGGCGGTCACTGGATGGTCGTCACCTGAAAAGAAACCATTCAAATCATGTAGAGAAGTGTCGTACGGTACTCACTACTTAAATAAAAGGCCTGTCTGTCATTATTCTGCTGTGAAAGGTAAAACATGTAACGTAATGTACATGTGAGCTCCAAAGGATATTTCCCCGAATTAAGGATACAAATGGTTTCAGCAGCGCCACAATATCAAACCCTGGCATCTTGAATACATGTGTGAACACAAAATCATAATAAAACACTAGAAATAAGAGGAAGTAAATCAAAGAATGGTAGAAACTGTACTCACTTCTCCCTGAAGTCATCTGTGTTTTGATCCTTTCCTGGCATCGGGGTTTTCTGGCTTTGGTCGAGCAGATCTGGCAAATTGCTGGAGATTGATTGTTAAGTTAAGTTTTAAATCGTAATTACAGCAGTTTATTTTTCTCTAATTCATATTCAAGTTGTGTTTAAAATTCCACTTGAGAAAAGAAAGGATACGACCACGAGCGGTCGGTCATGCAGAACGAAGCCGTTGGTGTCCCGCAGAGCTTTCTCTGCACTGCGCTCACTGGGAAGTCCGACGAAGGCCTGGCCTTTCATGCGACCCTCCTTCATTAACACGACGTCGAACCTGAGGCGACAGCAGAGCGACATCATTATCACTCCAGACCTGTGGCAGCGTCGACATCACACCGAGGACTGGTGCGAATGAGATTTTGCTACATTTGTTTAATTGCAGATGCAGGTCAACTAGGTTACGTCTCCCGGTAAGATCAATAGATAAACGTAATCTCTTCCAGAAAGTTCTGGGAATGTATTCATCATTTCTGAGGTTTCTCTTGATTTTTTTTTATATAAACTAATAAATATTATGGACTTTATTATATGTTTCAGTATAGAGACAGTTGACATCTGAATGTACCAACATTCTCAATATTTTGGGTGCTTTTTGCTTTACTTCTATCTAAAAACTAATTTTTTTTTCAACTGCTTATGTTTTCACCAAGGTTAGTTCAAGTAATTGTCTTTGTCCCCAATTACTTTTGACATCCCTCTATCGTAGAGTTTACGACATAATAGCGTAAATAAGAGAAAAGGAAAAAAAACGTCAATGATTGCTCAACTTTTGACCAGTGACTTCATAAAAAACATTCTACACATAGTTTTTCTGCGAATTGATATGTGAAAAGTCCAAGAGTATTTGGCTGAGGTGGTAGGATTGTAAGCGGTTCTTAAACTGAGACTAAAAAAATGATGCATGGGGGATGAACAAGGCTTATAGCCTCAACTTTCTCCCGGACGAGTTTGTGGCGTTGTGTCCCTGAGCAAGACACTTTACCCTGATTGCTCCTGATGGCATAGCTGGGGCGCTGCATTGCAGCCTACTCCCATCAATGTTTGTGATTGTGTGAGTGAATGGGGGAATGCGTGACTGTTAAATCACTTTGTGACCCTAGTCTAGAAAGGCACTTTACAAATAACCATTCCCCTTCTCTTCTTCTTCTCAACTTTCTTTTATTAGATCTTACTGCTTTCTGTGTAAAGGATTTCAGTGTAATGCCTTACAAGATTAGCAAACTCCTTGTTAGGTTTTAAACTCTGTGTTGAGACAAGATACTCGCTCTTCATGACTCAGGTGAAACACGTATTCACAGTACTGCTGAGACACGTAACTTTAGTGTCCCCCGTGATCTTGACATCACGTCACATTCTTATTAATAGCATAACGGGCAGTCAGCATGAATTACTAAACACTCTGGAGAAAGTGACAAATCGTGGCGGTTAATAATAGCACAGGAGGAGCAGATGAGGTGAACGATGCCAATAATTAACAGGAAGATAGATGGATGGGTAAAAAGAAAGAAAACCTACATGTTCCTCTCAGTCTCTGACGAAAGATCAATGTATCTGCCGTAGATATATTTCAAGTCCTGCAACACAAAGAAGCAAAATTGTATTATCTACTGATATTAACAGACAAAAGTTTTTTTTTAAATCAACATACTTTCTCCTCCACTTGTTTTGCGATGTTCTTCACATAAAGCCTGCAGGTTGGCTCGCCGGATTCATAATGTTTATACACGGACATTCTTTTCATTTCTGTCAAAGAAAAGACAATATTATTATAAACTTCTACCAACTGAAAATCTAAACTGGTTTTCTGTTTTCCTGCTACTTTGATCTCTACCATCCATCACATGTGTCTTCCATCTCTTCTCTCAATGTCACCTAACCATCAAATTCTTAAATAACAGGAATTTAATTGTTCAACTTCCGAATCTATTTGGTTGAACAGGGATCCCAGTTAGGTCAAATAAAATCAGCGGAACTGTAAAACACTGATAGTAACGTGGGACAATTATCTTTAACAATGACATGGACGAGTCGTAGCTTAAATATTAATTATCAGTTTTTCCAAAAATCTACAATCCAATGAAGTGAAAGTTTACTATATATATATAAATATAATAAACAATTTTGGGGTGACAGTCCAAAACTAAATTCGATGATACAGTATAAGATTTAAAACATGAATTCTAAACAGTAAATTGATAATTAAAGGGATGTGAAAGCAGACGGAATGTTGTGCTGCTCTTAATTTGAAAGCCGGGAAGTTTATTTCCTCCTTCTGAACGGCGTTTTGGGAATTTACCGCAAGCTTTAGTGGTAACTTTCCAAATGCAGTGCAGCTCATGACAAGAGGAACACTAACAACTGACAGCAGTATGATGTTGTTAAGTTACAGTCACTCGATCCTGCGCCGTTGCCTCTGTGTGAGTAGTGTTGCTCTAATGAAAGATAGACCTGCCTTATGTTGCTTCTGATTGGTTCATATTGTTTGGGATCTTCCGTGATTGGCTAGAATTACGTTAAAAGGACCAACGTATCATCATTAAAAAAACAAATATAGAGTATTAAATGGATAACTGTAAGCGTGAGAAATGTAAAGTGTGGCGTGAGAATGGCTCTTAAACAAAATGTTTTAGGGGTTTTATACTGATATTAAAATAAAAGCTTTGAAAACAATTGGCTTGGAAAACATTAGAATTCTGCTAAATGCTAAATTTGGATATCTGGGATCCCTTGTTCAAGGAGAGAAAGTTGATAAGAAACTTTTAACCAAGTAAGTCTTTTTTAAGGTGGATAGAAGACAATTTCCCCATGATTTACCATCCTTTGACAAGCGTCCTTTGTCCAACTCCTTTCTAGATATCACGTCTGACGGCAGGCCGGGCTCTTCATCGCTGTCTTCTTCCTGCAGCTGTGAAGGCTGAGTGCTGGGATAGAGCTTCCCGAAACCGTCCGTTGCCTCCGTACAGCTGTCTACCTCCATTTTCTCCACATCTGCAAAAAATAAACCAAGAATGCTAAAGTTGCCAAATTATCATTATTTTAAATATATACTTTAATTTTGGTCTAAAACTATCATCATCTGCATACAAACAGGATGACATTTCTCTTCAAGCAGAGACAGATGGAGAACGTCAACAGAGAACATACGCTGGAATAATCACTATGACAATATTTATCCTCGGGAAATTAAACACTGAGTGGAAGCCAATCCCTTTCATAACATACAAATACCTTTTAAAAAACCCATAGAAACTCCCTTTTCTTTCATTAAATCATAGTTGAGAGTTATTCTCGAGACCGGTTTTGATTGAATAACACCACCAACTATCCCCTAAACCCTTTGAGACAATATCAGCTACAAAATAATCTTCATTTTAACAATTAAATGAGTTTAATTACAGAAGAGTAGATGCTTCCTGCGAAACATGAAAGAGTATGAATGTTACTGTTTATTCACATAATGTTGATATCATTTTGAATAAGATTACTAATGTTGACAAGTACATGTGTGTCCACACACGTGTTGCAGACGGACTTAACAAGAGCAGCGAGTCTCCACATAACCAGAAAACGAGATAAAGTGAGTGTGCATCGGGAGCATCAGAGCAGGAAATTTCCAGGCAAGCTTTTCTGATACACTCTGGTCCAGATCACTCCTTTCAAAATTATCCTTCACCTTATCTGCCCCCGGCCCTCCTTTTTCAATTCATACACTTTGTTTATCAGATCCCAATGTAGCTCCTGGCCGACTCCCAGCCATCCAAACAAGACTAATCCAAAAAGCCACTTGTCATAGTTTATCTTCTTTTGCCTTTAGGAAATCTTTTATGTTTGACTTTGAGATCTATTTTACGTTTCAGGAGCTTGCCGGGGAGGGAAGTTGTAGCCAGAAAGGAAGCAGATAAGAGGGAAGGTGCACAGTTGACGGGGAACACAGTCACGAATGACATTTGCTCACACAGATAATAGTTTTTTGCCTTGTGATATATTAGTTGTTAGACAGAAGTCCACAGACTATACTTGTGGTTTGAGCTTAAACTTGCATCCACAGAAGTATCAAAACATTTCCTTCTTCATTGTGATAATAAACATGATCTACAGTAATAATCAAACCTTCACACGGCCTTGCTCGCCGACAACAGAGTGTGTAGTTAACTTATAAAACCTGTATAAATCTAGACTTGTTTGATTCAAACATAAAAAAAAGACTCCACAAGATGAACCTTCTTTTATACGTTCCAGAGAAAAGTTTTTGAAAAACATATTTTGACTGTATTATATATCTTCAAATCTTAAATATCATCATCATTAAAACGAATAAACATAATAGAATAATCACTAACCTGTTTATTTAAAATTACACTGCATTATAAACTACAGAAAAATTCCCTTTAACTAAACCTTAATAATGTCAAATAAAATTACATTATTTGGTTGAGGGAAACTTTCTAGTATAAAGGCCTTCCATCATTTTATAAATTAACAATGTGCATTAATGTTCACCAGAAGAGCAGCACTATTAGTTTTATGAAGGCATCTACAAATTATAAATAACTTTTGCCTTTCATCATGAAAATTAACAAATAATTCTACAGCATTGATATTCTTATTCATTAAGCCGTGTTCCAATTTTTAGAGCTCAGTTATTTAATAATGATGAGGTTTCCTGGAATAGCAGTTCAAATATATCAATAATAAAGCAGAGTGCCATCTATTGGATTCCAAATAGTAAAAAATAAAATAAAATAAGTAAAATGCTTAATTAAGCTTCATCTAAATCCTCTGTTTTAACCAATTAAGTAATTGACTTTATTTGAATAAGTTAAATGCAAACAGAAAACCACATCCCTCATAGAATGATGTCGTTTATATATAGATTTGAGAGTTTGAATTACATGCTTTGTTTCAATGGAACGTACTTCCCATATTTGTACAAATTAAACTGTGTGTCAAGTTGCTACTTTATTCCACTTTGTTTGAAGCAGCGGATCGAGGGAGGAACACCTACCAGAGCTCTCATTATGCTGCGACACTTGACCTGGCTCACTTCCTTCCACTATAGTCGTCGCCTCTTGAACTGCGATGTGGAACTCAATTTTCTTTGTCGCAGCCGGGCTGGGCTGTTCGAACACTTCAGAGGGCTGCACCACCGAAGCACTGTGGACGAGATAAACAAAAATCGGTAACAGAAACCACCACTTTAGGACGTTGACTTTTCGGTTACTCTGGTATTTCAACTTTACAAGTCTAACAAGTAGCTTGCAGAGAGGCTGTTTTACTTTTAAAATGAATGTGTCAAATAATCCCAAAGCTGGGGAGGTTTTGTCCTTTTTTTGACTGAATATTGTCTGGTGCTGCGACTTGCATGAGTGCTCTTGTTTACCTCTGAGAGTCAGGTTTGGGTGCATACAGGAGATCCTTGATTCTGGGCTTCTTTCTTTTCGAAGACGTTTTTGGTCTCAGGGGTCTCTTGCACGCTTGGTTGACCAGGCCCATCAGACGAGAAATCCTGATATAAGCAAGTGCAAAGAAGAGAAAAATAAGAATAACCTTGCCTTCATTTTACGTAGACATTTTCATTTAAATCGTGTTTGATTATTAGTGATCACAGCAGCATTGCATTGATGGATAAAGTGGCAACAGCATTAAACATCCTGTTGCTAAATATTAATAGTAAGTAGTCTTGGATGCAAGTGGTCACCTTTCCTTATCTTCATCATCATCATCACTCTCGTATTCTGACTCCTCTGCGCTGGATGGATCAACGTCCCGCACAGGTAATGGCGGATAGTCGGGGGGGAAACGGGGAGGAGCTGGCATGGGTGGCGCATGAGGCCCACACTCAAACTAAAAGTGAAAGATAAAAAAAAAGTTTTTCTTAATAAAAACCAACACAATATTGCTGATAAAACTCAAACAAACAAGTATTATTTTGAAAAAGTTTCTGGTACAATTTCAGAATCAGTCTAATGTGTCGTCCGTTCACAGGCGAGGCAGTTTAACAAAAATTCAAACAATATCTTGCCAAAGAAGAGACACTGGACCGGCTGTACACAGACACAACAGTTGATGTTTTCCAGCCAGAAAATAGTAAAATCAGCTTTTATCCTCCACAATAATTTACCCAATTACAACAAATGACCAACTTAGTCACCAAATGACCAACTTACCAGAGGCGGCCTTGGAGTGACCGGCCCAAATGGACAAGGCAAGTTCATCTTGTTCATGAGATGAAGAACCTATAAAACACCACAAAGACATCATTTCACATTTTTTCCTCTTTCAGTGCTAATTAATTGGCTCATTTTCATCTTTCATCATCAAGACATAAGAAGTAGAGATAACAATGAAAGATTTATCTGCTAAGAACGACTTTCTCTGCATTACAACAGCACCACCAGGAGGCAGAATTGGATGTTACAGACATTATGAATCAAAGCGTCAGAATAGATAGAAAAGTATCATCGTCTATTACAAAACAATGTTGAGCTTAAAAATCATTTAGGCTTTGAAGAGAATGGTTACTGTTGAATAAAATATATCATTAATCACTAAAGTGCATTATAAGTTTTTCAAAAACATAACCAAATCACATTTTCTCAAGCTTCAGATAAATTCAACAATAGTAAAACTAAATGAATATATATCAAAAACCCAGAAGGAAAAAAATGGTTTACTCACTTGAACATAAAACTTTGGCACACACATAAGGGCATGAGAGATATTTGTCAAAATTGTAGGTGACAGTGGAGGATATAAATACTTCAAAGTTGGATTTTGTTGATAATTTAAACTGGAAGAGAGAAAGAAAGAGACAGAGACATGTTTATAATACAAGAAAATGAGAGCTGTTATTGTAGCTTTACATCTTACAAACATCCAGCATGTCCAACCAAGTTACCATTAAGATATTGTATAGAAATGTAATCAAATGAATTTAAGAGAGAGAAGAGAACACCTGCAACTGGTAAAATAAGCTGATAACGTAAAGTTGACAAGCTTTTATAACTACATTAAAAAAAAATTATAAATACAGTTTTTTTCTTTGTACCTGCACAAATGGAATTTTGCTTTAACGCTGTGCTTAATAAAATACAAATATTAATGTCAGGTATTATCTGAATCAAACTTAATTTATATTAAATGTGTACAAGGTCAGACATAACATACATATTTCAAGAACGTCATTCTCTCTTGATACTTCCAGCAATAAGAAAAGTAGTGTTTTTTTTGCCACGTAAACAAAAGAGGTCAGGGAAGCCCAAAACTGTTTTTCTTAAGTGATTAAGTTAGTAGACATTATATATTATATACTGTATGGAAACAATAGGAATGTCATTTTCAATTGAAAGAAATACACATAAGAGCCAAATGATCCAAGAGGTTCGAAAAGTGAGTCAACCGGACTGTGTAGAATTCTAGCAAGACATTTGATCTCTCATCCGAGAAGCTTCTTCAGCTCCTCTCATCCACTTCTCAGATAAAAGGTGAAACGTCTTCCTTAAACTCTACACACTCCAGTTGAACCGCTTAGATAACCATGACCTGGATTAATGCGAACCTTACCGGACAAGAGCCAAATTATTTCTTTAGACTTTAGCCACACATCAGCAAGTGCTGACCATATTTTTTTTAACAACATAAATGACTTACCCTAGGCTTGGTGCAATACCAGTGTCGATGAGCGGAACATTTTGTTTCTGTATTGCTTGTTTCTTCTGTTCTTTTTTGATGGGTTTGTGCCTGGTGAGAGACAATGTCTCTTGATTATATATACGTATATATATATATATTTCACTGACTTATTTAACTATTTTAACATACTTGTCTGAAACTGGAGGGTCCTTCAAAATTGAAAAATTGTCTTCCTTTTTGGCAAATGTCACAGCCAGAGTTTGGCCAAGGATAGGTAATTGATGGAGTCTGCCAAGTGCCTGCAAGATGAGATAATATAGATTATAAGAAGGGGTTTCCACATGAAAACATTACAGTTGAATACTTACTTTTGTTGCCGCTATATTACTTCTAAATGCTGCAAAAGCTGCATGTTTCTGTGGAGAAGAAAGCATGTTATACACTTGGACACAAACAAACACAGGCAGATGTAAGTAAACTTACAAGAGGGCCATGGTGGGAGAAAACTTTCACGGATTCCGCTCCAAAGTATTTCAGGAGGTCCTCTTTATCAGTAGGAGAGAGCTCTGAAGGTAAATGTCGCACTAAAAGTGTCTTAATTTCATTATTCTCAGCCTGGTTTTCATCCTCAATTTGATCCATCATCCTGCAAGCAAAATACATATTAAAGGGTGGGTGAAAATGACAGAGCAGAGACAGAGATGTAAAGCATCTTGTTCACAGTAAATTCAAACCAATACAGCTCTGAATGGCAAGAACCTGACATCACCATGACAACACATTCTATACAGGAACATTAGCCCAGAAGACTATAAGAAACGTGCATCATCCTGAATCGAGGCACACTAGCTTTCACTCAGTGAGGTTGATGTCGAATGCTGAAGTTAAGACACAATAAACATAAAATCTAGTTCCTTGTCATGGCCTTCGGTTTGAACCGTTTCGCCTCCTATCGAGTTTCCCATGAACTGCTGCATCCTGGCTCTCTGGTCCTCTGATGCTACAGAAGACATTCTTAACACACATACCAAGGTAACCTGGCAATGGTTGAGGATAAACCATAGCAACTGTCACTGAATACAGTTAATAATAACAACACGACCATGAATCAGCAACATTGAAAACGTGTCTTACAATTTATATTTCAGCCCTGAAATATATTAGAAGGATTATATTATACATTACATATTATTAGTGTTGTCAGCCAGGGAGGGATAACTTGTTTGAAGCCACTTCTGTCACCCTAGTGTTTAGTAATATTATGTTCTGAAAGTATCTTGTATTACAATATCATGCACGTATTGCAAAATGTTTGTTTGAATCGCCTTTTGTTCAGTTTAAGACCGCCAGTCCAGTACTCAGTTTATGATACGTGTGTTTTTATCTTTATTAACAATATCAAACGCATGCATTTAAGGACAATAGGCTTATTGACCACAATAATGTAATGTTTGTTTAAAGGTGCACTTTTTTTATTACAGTAGCTACAACCAGTTACCGCTAAAGTTAGCACATGGCTATGTTTATTAGCATGTTAACCATTAAACACAACCTTTTTTAAATTAAAGTCCTCGAGAAAACAACACCAGGATAAATACTAACCAACTAAGAACGTCGCTGTACTTAATTCAACAATGAAGGGTAGAAAAGAGGTTAAGTTTACCTTCCAATTCTTAAATAGTAAACAGAGCGTTTCCGCAGAGCTCGCTACTCGCGTCTCATGTCTGACCTGAGAACGCGCTCGCCCCCTGCTGCACAGGGGTGAAATGACGTAGTTAATCTCAAACTAATGGGCCTTTAATATTTTATTATTTATATAAGGAATAAATTATTATATATACGTTATTAGACACATATGTTTTCAAATTTGTGATGCAATATTACCTCGAGAGATCATCCGCTTTGATCAATAGTATCCTATATTTATAACACAAGACCATAATGCGAAAAGCAATCATTTATTCGAATTCATTTCGTACAGCAATTGAAAGAAAAGTTGTGCTTTCTAGTAATTATTTAACAAATCTCAGATGTTACTCTCACCAGCAGGTGTCAACCTTGTCCCGTTAAAAAGATCACTGACCATAAAGGTCACACGTCAAGAAAAGTGAGTTTTAGATTTTATCTCACTACTTATTTAAGTAAATATAAAACGAGATGTAAACAATCACATTAAAAAGTTTTATTTTATTTTATTTTCAGGTTAATCGTGTTATTTATTAACTTATGATTAAAGGAAATATGGACTACCATAGTTTAGACAAGTGACTTTAAATTACTGGAAGACAAGTCTTACGAAGGACTTTACTTTCCTCGCCCCCACCCAAGAAATATCCCTCACTCTTCTCGTGATGCCTCCAAATTCCTGACCAAATGAAACCTTTTCTTTGAGGAGCAGGGGCAAGGGCATTCCTCATCATGGGGACACAATACCCCCTTTCACCGTGGCCTGGCTCTGAAATTTCACAGGTGATGGGAGGAACGATGGACACTCGATCCTCCCTCTTCCCCTCCGACGTAACACACCGGAGCGAGGGAGGAGGAGGCTGATGGAGGGCGAGATGCTCATCGGGAATGTGGCAAGAGAGAGGAAAGCTCTCCAGTGAAAGAGACTTGTTGGCTGAACTGATTGGGTGTATTGAGGATTGAAATACATGACTGGATTCATTTCAAAGCTTCCATGCTGTCGATAGTGAACATGTTGAGTAATACACTGCTGAACACAACAAGTATGAACTCACCAATTATCTCCATTTTACTTTTAGTTTTAACTTCAAATCACACCCTTAGCAGTGCCCAAACACATGTGCTTTCTTACTTTTCGCTTAGTCCATTATACATGAGCAAAACAGATCTCTACGGAGTCTCCTCAGTTTCCATCAACACAAAAAATATCCAGGATTGACCCAGAGTTTTCTTATGCTCGACTTATAACACAGATCCAAAAAATAAATAATAATGTATTTAAGTCTTCCTCATTCATCTAAAAATGTGTTGTTATTATTAAACCACAGTGGCTTCAGCTAGTCCTCAAATCCCTGAAAGTAATTTCTTAAGCTGAGAAAAACTTAAATATATGAAATATAATGTTCCTGGATTCTACATGTTACCAAATGAATGTAAGGAAAATAGAAATAAGTAGCGCTAAACGCTGGGTCCTCTAGAAAATATATTAAATCCACGACCTGGCATAGAGAGCAGCCATTTACAGACAGTAAACTCAGGTCATGTCCAGCCTCCCAGGTTTTAAATGGACTCATTCATGACCAGGGCAGGGGCTGCGGTGGGTATTTCCAGAAGGCTTGATGAAACCTGTATTGAGGCTCTGAGCTTTAGAACACATCATGGCTCTATTGTGCATCTACAAATATGTAACCCAGGAGCTTTGCTTATTTACCAAAGGCGCACGTTTGGTTTGACCTCAATTTCACATGTTTTTTTCTGCTTTTTCCTTTTTTAAATGTGACTAGAAGTTTGGCTGATTTTTAAGGAATATGACTTAATACGGGTCATTTTAAAAGCTTCAAGGAGAAAACCTTTCCTCAAGTTTATTTCCTCTATTTCAGTGTGTGCGTGTGCAAGTTTGTGTGTTTGACCAAGTCTAAGTCTCAGATTGGTGTGGAATGCCAATAGAATTTCACTAACTTGGGTTTTCAAGCCTACTTTCTTCATTATTACCAGCAGTCGACTCTTGTCTGAACGAATGTCAAATTAAATGTCAATTAAAATGGATACTGAGGTGATGTGAGATGATGAATCCAAGGCTGTCTACGGTGCAATGATTAAAACCATTGGATATTTTTGCAATTACTTTCTACTTTGGGTCCTGGACTTGGAGTTTTCGCAAAATGTTTAAGTTGTGATTTAGGATAGAAACACATTTATTAAAAAATATTTAAAATTAATTTCCATTAAAAGGTTTTGGAATTAAAAGAAGAAAAAGAAAACAGTCAGAATTGATAAAAAATAGAAGAAGAAAAAAAAAGAAAAATAACTTCTATATTTGAAAAATAAATGGCAAAAAACCATGTATTTTCTGTATGTGGAAAAGTGTGTGTACTTAGTATTTTATCCATGCATACATGTATAAGTGAACACATACTCATCTAAGAAAGAAAGAGGACAAGTGTGTACAGAAATTAGTTTTTTGTATTATATGAGGTTTAAATCTTATATTATATTATTTAAATCTTAAATTACTGGGAAAATAAATATGATATACATATTTAAAGGTAGTTTTTACATTTCTCCTATTTAGGGGACGGTTGAATTCCTTTAACATTCCTCAAATAGAACATTTTCTTGTAACGTTAACTAACACTAGTTTATTATTTAAAGATGCAAGTCCTTGTTTGGATTTAGGTTTGTTTTGTTTGATTGAAAACCGTACTGAGAACTGCAGATCCATTTTGATGGTGTAACAAATCCTTCAACCCGTTCCTGGATCCAGATGATAATCCAGAACACCGCCAACATTTAAATTATCTGTTACTCATGTTATCAGACTGAGAAAAAGACAGACACCAATGAAAAAAAAATAAGCTGCTGTAAAGGTAATTATTATTGGACCTATGAGCAAGAGCATCATGATGCATGTCCTAGTATTGGTAGATACTAGAAATCTCTGAATGAATACTACAGTATATAGCAAAAATTCTTGTTCAGCTGCCCAGACTCAACATGTTGGACTGATTTAAACTCGTATGACAAAAACCATCCAGCCTGCAGACATGTGGTGAACAGATGTGAAAAGGTTTTTATTGACAAAACATTTGTATTATTTGATGCAGCATATGTTGCACTCAGCCAATCGGTAGTTAATCATGAAGACAATAATCTAACTAAAAAATCTTACATTTTCCACGGTGTATCTGAATCTATGAGCAATACACTTCAGGAGCCAAAAACCTCGAACTGGTGAGACGTTGGTAATGGTGGCGTATCAAGGATGTCCTGGTCTGATATAAGCATTCATTCAAGGGCGTCACTGTGGCAGGTGAGAACCAGGGCCAAATGATATACATTTGGTTAGTTTCTGCTTATTACTTTCATCCAGGGTTATAGTAAGTGATGGAGACGCCAAGGTTGCTCTGCGATGTTAAATGAAGCACAACAAATCTCAATGAAATATCCATATTTATAATAGTTCTTTGGATAGTTGTATTTTTCCCACATCGTTGCCTTGGTAAAAACTGTAATTATATTAATCATATTGACCACAATGAAGTATGGTGAGCTATATTTGTAATGTTACTGTGTCCATACTTTACCACTGTTGGGAAGGTAGGTAGTCAAAGTGATCTTACATGCTTTGAAAGTCGCCCGTTGAGGTTGTGAACTGGTGAAAAATAGAGAGTTATGGTACAATGTGAGGAATGTTCCCTGCAGACCCGATCACTACAAAAGCGGCATCAGTGGAGAGATAGCATCTTTGAACCAGCAGGATGAATAGCTCGGGGTCAAAGTCACAGGATGAATGATACTGCAGAGTCATAGACCAACAGTAAATCTGTGCAAAATTAAAGTGTTGAAGTGCTACTCATGGTGCCTTACTCGTTTGACTTATGGAACCTGTATGATTAAGATGAATCGACCTTCTGTTGATCACCGATATTAATATTACAGAATCACTTGTAAAATAAAAAAGATTTCTTCTTAACCTACTTCATGAAGTGTGATATCAATCTAATTGATTGATAATATTGTACATGCAAACCAAAAACCTTTACCACAGCATCTAGTGGTCACACCTTATTAACTAATGTCCTCATTTATCAATTCAATTCAATTCAATTTTATTTAAAGTGTCTTATCATAACAAAGTTATCTCAAGACACTATACAGTTGAAATAAGACTACAGTTGATTAAGGAAAAATAGATCCCAGCAATTAACATCATTGTTTCGCTTTTCTTTTCATTCACAACTGTTTTCTGATTACCACATTAAAGCCAGAATATCTAAATACCAAAATGTTAAGTTGCATTCCTGCTAGTCATAGGCTAGTCTTTGGCATCATAATTGCCAGTCAAATTAATATTTTTTTATAGTTACATTTTACACACAGTATCCTATTTGGTGCACAGTGATGCAAATGCAACACGCTGATGTTCAGGAACATATTATAGTGACTCACGCAAAACAGATGGCAAAGTATAATATTGAAGTGAAGACAGAATCCTTGCACATTTCTGTCTTTGTATTTGGCCCCACATCACACCAGCTGAGACGTAGACCCAAAAGATGTCACATCAGAATTTCTCTAAACAGATCCAGGGGGATTTTCGTTTTGGTTTAAAATCAAACTGTGAAGGGGGGGGGGGGGGGATAAAGCCATGTGCAAAATAAATTCACTGCATGAATAGGTATTAACAGTTGTAACCTTCGTCCCAATACAAAATCGACGTGTCCTTCCTGTCGCTGACACAACTTAAGTTTCATTATACGTCGCTGTATTGATGAGTAACAGACACATCTAGGTAACTTTGCCTCAGAGTTGTGGGTGTTGAGGTATCCAACCAGCTACTCCCATTGCAAGATCCAAACTTCACCATGGTCCCACCCAAATTCTGTATTTCTGTACACAAAACCCACTAGCCATTGGATTACACAGCATGAAAACAACGGGACCACTAGTAACGCACGTCAATGTATAGGAGTAATTATATGTTATGCCTGACAAAAAGGGAAAGGCAAAACAAAAAAGATGATGGTAGTTATACGTCCTATATAATCTTGTGTCGTATGGAATTTTATTTAAAGATATACTGAACCTCCACACCAAGAGATAAAAAAAAACCCTAGTGTACCACACAAATCCTGTCGTTTTAATATGTGGAAGAGTAAATCTGTGAATATTTCAGCAACCATTAGTGTAAAGAGTTCCAGCTTTTGCTCAGGGTCTGAGGAAGTAACACAGTTATATAAAAAAAAAGCTTTGTGAAGGAGATTTAATGTGGTAGTGGTTGAAACATTTTATCATTATATTGACAACATGTGTGGAGTATTGACAGACTTTTGCTTTTGAAAATGTATTATATTGCACATATATTTTATGATATTGCATTCCAATATTTTTTTAACATGGAATTATGGCTAGAAAAGTCTCTAGGCTTTAAGGTGAGGTAAAAAAAGGTTGTATCTGACATTGTTTGAACATGTAATTAATGTGCATGATGTGAAAAAACCCCAGCTAAAACCCTTTGTATCATGAATTAGCATCATGGATAGTAGCTTGACTCACAATATTTATATTTTTTGTGCTTTTTGTGACAGAGACACAATTTATATGTTCGACAGTGCAGGTGAGAGTCATAATCTTGGCGAACAAGATGTTACGAGAGCGGAGTCCATTATGATGAAATAATGGTCTTCACTCCTCCTTTAGCCACACTTGTTTATACAACGAGTCCCTTGGAGGTGGTGACCTACGTGATTGATGACACATGGTGATAAAGATTGGGTGTAAGATTGATGCGAAATCATCCGCTGCAGAGTGGGTGTGGTTATGGTAAAAAAAAGATTTAATCTTCAGAAAAACAAAGTGTTCTCATAGTGGGCGGAGCTTAACCACATTTTCTAATATTTAAATGAAAAGAGAGTTTAATAATAATAATAATAATTCCTTTTATTTGATGGCGCCTTTCATGACAGCCAGGGACGCCTTACAAAGGATAAAAGCTGCACAATAAAAAAAGTATTTTTGTAAAAACAGACACATACTGATGAGTACAATAGAGGTCCAAGATTAACTGCCCTTTCATTTCTTCTAGTCTGCCAAGATCATTTCAACTGTAAATAGAGAACATTTTGGGCGTGTTCAGTGGTTCATCTGTTGCTGAGGTGAAACCTTCCACAAAAAGGAATGGTGGTCTCTTGTCTTTAGTGACTTTTGTCACTTTATAAAACTCCTAAGATCGCCACGACACACAACAGAACGCACACATGCTCCCGCACATGAGCTTGAGCCAGCTGAGGCCACCCACTTTCACTTGACAGAAGCCCCTCTATCTACCATTCAACCCCCAGTGATTCACTGCTTTGTTCACCCCTGCAAGAGTCCATGAGGAACCATTTGGAAACGTGATCGCTCTTCAAGACCCTCATCCTGTGTAGTGGACAACTTTGTCGAGGAGGCACCGAGCCACTGACCTACATTGAACTTCCACAGCTGGGAGAGTAAAAAATAATACAATAATAAATTTACACTATTTAATGAATAATATTTCTGGAGTTTTTTAACAACCTCATAAGTCAAATACCAAGGTCAATCACATGTTTGTCCCGAGGGCTCGGTGGAGATCCGCCCCGACCAGGTGGTGTGAACAAAAACTTCACTTCTGTCAAGGAGAGCTGCTCAGAAGGATATAAATAATATTTGATGAAAATATGTCTTGAGACAAATGTATCTTTTTCTTACGTTCGTGTTGTTTCTAAGACACCTGGTTATCATTATCAGTAGTGATAGGTTAATGGGGGGTCATGAAACATCTGTGTAGTGAAGACACTGTATCGTGATACACTGTCTTCATTCACTCAAGGCCACTAGATGGCACTACATGTATCATGATACAGTGTCTTCACTACACAGATGTTTCATGAGGCCTCATCAAACCATGACTATCACAGCTTCCTCTTTTCATGTGAATGCTAGTGTTCCGGAGTTTGATGTTGTTATCACTTCTCATGTGCATGGTGTATACATGTGAGATAGAATAAAAGAAGCATGAGTAATACCACAGCCAAAGTCACTTGAGATTCCACTCATCGGCCATTCTCGAGACAAAAGAACATTCCTGGACTTCTGGGATGGATAAAAGTTTTAACGCATGTGCTTCCTCTCTGTTATGCGCTACAGACTTGGAGTGGTGCCTATAATGTTCGACTGTTCTCTAGCCCAGAGAATTCTGTCAAGGCGGTAAAAGTAAATAACTGTGGATCAATATTTTGACGATATGCATAACTTACCTGAAATTACTTCATAAGCTATACGAGGATGTCTTTTACTATAGTCTTTTTGTCCCCAGCAATTATAGTACCAGATATTTGCAGAGAGTATTTTACAGATATAAATAAATCAATTTATACACAATAATTACTGTATATCTAAAGGTTTATAATTTACAATTTTACATTTTGAGGGATTTATCTAATATATAAACACTATATAATATTCCCACTTGTACATCTAGTAAAACAATTACAGTGATAGTATTTACATACAATTATTTTGTCCAACAATACTGTTTCTTTTAAACACTATGAGATGCCACAACATAACAGAAGCAGTGATACGATGTAAAGAACACCTCTTTTAGAAAAGGAAATATAGTATTATTGTTGACTGTTTTTAGGGAAAATTATGTTTTGTTATACATAAAAAATAAACTGAGCCAAATGGAGCCACTTTGATATTCTTTGTTTTTTTATCGTCTGAAAGTTACATTCAAAGTGATAAGAAGAGTATTAAAAAAATACTAATCAACAAATGAAAAAATGTTTGTACTGTACATTAACCCAAGGCTAAATAGGTCCAAAGCAGTATTAGTATTATTGATTTACGTTAATCTTGACTTGCTATGAATCAGAAAAAGTAGTGTTAATTTATCTAAATGTCCTTAACCCTGGTGTGTGATTCACTGCTAAATAATAAATAGGAGAAGTTTTCATGACTCTTTTAGCTTCAGTGCGAGCCTGGAGAAAGAGCTCTTTATACCATACTCGGTGTGCAAACAGACAGACAGTGGACGGTGGTTTGCTGGAGAGTGACTGTGAAAAGTACTCGTGTGTTCAACACCATGTTAGACTGAATTTGTCAAAAAGTTCCTTAAGTTAACCATTTGACTTCATTCTTGATAAAAAGTAAAAGTATTTTGTTATTATAATACAACGTTTTTATCCTGAAAGTAAAAAGAATACTATTTGTCAATACATGATTAAAGTCATTCATAAACTTCTGGGTGAAGATTTGTTTTCTGTCCGGACATTCCACTGTCAGATATTTGACTGTGTTTAACCCTCGGCATAAATTAAGAACCTGTGAGAAAGATTTGTCAAAACATTTTAAACCAATCGGAGCATAGCAAACGGTTGCTCAGACTCGGAGTTATTCGAGTGGATGAGGTGAAACATAAATCCCGACGATGGATGTTTTAAGTCCCTTTAAGTCATGTGAAGTTCATTGCGTGTCTCTGACACGAGCGTTGACCCAGCGAGTCCAGGTGACACAAACACAGCCTTTCTCTTTGGTTGACTAGTTGTCTCGTTGTTTTCATGCTATAAAAAGCATAGTTCTAATAACGGTCTTCATTTTGAGGCCAAAGTACCTTTTCAACATCTCTTTCCAAACCCTCAGGCTTGAAGATGAAGGTGGTTTTGAAGCAATTACCCTCAAAAAAGGTCACTTCTGCTGTCAAAAAAAAACCCTCTTTGCAAAGGCCAAGGTATTTTTTTTATTAGAGCTCCGTAAACTGCTGAACTGCTCCTGTTGTCATGACGAACACTTCCACTTATGTAATTGCAGAAAATTGAGACAAAATTTAGTTTCATATTTCAAAGAGGACATACAGCAGGTTCTTAAATATGAGTGGAAAACAACAAAAAGTTATTAAATCAATTAGAGAATGTATGTTATGGTTTGCTTTAACATGTTCAACTATAAAACATACTTAAAAAGCAAATGTACACCCATAGTGTGATCCTA
The DNA here is from genome assembly GCF_982586985.1 of Callionymus lyra. Classification (NCBI taxonomy): domain Eukaryota; kingdom Metazoa; phylum Chordata; class Actinopteri; order Syngnathiformes; family Callionymidae; genus Callionymus; species Callionymus lyra. The sequence goes on along the minus strand of NC_141821.1, from coordinate 14,633,554 downwards.
ACCCAAATGTGTAATACTTTAATGTATTTTAAATATATAACTATCTATTTATTCCAAAATTTCAAGTATTCTTTATCCTTTTAATGATCAAATTCAAATGATCACACTGGGGCAGCAGGGGGCAGTAAACCTAAGGAACATGTTTGCACACAACCCGGTAGAAACCAACTTAAGTGTGAGGGCGCTATAGTGTCTTGTCAGATTCAGGATTTCGATGGTAATCTGAAACAGCCCACAAGTATAAATGTTCTTTCTTACAAGTAGTGATGGATACATGAGGCCTGATGAAACAGCTGAAGCTGTATCATGATACAGTGTCTTTATATTGATGGGCCACTAGATGGCGCACGCTGCTGTATACACTTATACACTCTGATTTTTTAGATCAATGAAAGCTGACATAATTAAAAAAGGGTGCCATCTATATCCTTTCAAGATAAAGAAACTGTATCATGATACCTCAGCAGCGATTTCATGAAGCATCATCATAACTTCCCTCTATCCCAATCATCCACGTATGAAATAGTCTACATTCGTCATGAAAAATGTTTAGATTATCATACAAGTGGGTCATGAAAGGGACAATGCAGGTGACAGTTCAGAGCACAAGGCTCTTTTTCTGCACCATTAGATCATATGGATTCTGGCTCTGATCCTCCAGGATGACCATCTGATACTGTTTGGCTGCAGGATGACAGACAGAGCCAGCTCGGAACCCATTCCTTCACTAAATGAACCAGGGGAAACAAGGAGTTGACTGTCTTCCATGCTGAACTGTTTTCAAAAGGCTATCAACTGAGAAACCTTGGAGTCCTTAAACAACGACGGAGTCCCCTTTGGGTTGTCCAAAATTGCTCTCAGGCTTTTTTTTTTTCAATTGATGTCAAAAGATATTCACATATCGTGGTTACAGCATTCTAGCTGGAAATTGTAATACTTAGAAACCCTTCATCCAGCTACTTCCTTCCACTTACAAGAGGTACTCTTAGAACGACTGAGACAAATAATTTCTAGTGCTCAGTGTTTCACTTGTGGAGAGGATGTTATCTGGTCATCTTTGTCATTTTCAGAAAAGCATTGTCATTGCTGTGTTTTATTTATGTGTATAATTTCCATTATAATTCTGGTTGGCTTCATTATTTATTAGCTATGCCGATTTACAGATATTTAGTTAAGACTATGCCACAAATGTTGAGGTTGGTCGTACTAACTAAGACGTCTTTGAATCCTTTTTAAAGCTTTGTTCAAAGGTGGATAACAATACTTTTGTAAACCCTGAAGCTAGAGATGTAAAACTCGATCATGCCAGGGGAAGAAAATTTAAACAAAGTCCAAGTATTTGTCACTAATTTACCCTCCAATAAATACAAAAATGGTACTGTCCAATGTCCAAAACAAGTTAAACAAGTTTTAAAAATGACACTTTTTCACTGCTAGACACATTAAAATTCAAAATTTTCTTGACTTGTGAACATGAACTAGTATTGTATGATGGGTTTTAAAACTTGGTTTGACACATGTGCCCCAAACCATCAGGCTAAACTGTCTAACAACAATAGAATCAAACTTCAGTCTCCTCTTTTTTTATATCCTGGGGGAGAATCTTTAAATAAAAGCCTAATCATTGTACGGGGAGTGTTTCTACAGAGAGACCATTTTCTATTGTATACAAATAAAGGCCTAAACCACTTAAAACTCCCAAAACAATCTGGTTCTATATAGATTTAAACCTACTGTCGATAAATAGAACCTCTTCCAAGTAGCAAATTCCGAAGTTATGAGCAATAAAATGCTTGAATGAACATCTTATGTAACTTCAACTTGCCAGATATTAGGCACCTCTGTGTGCATTTCTAAACCCTAATAAGAAGGTTTCCAGGTTCAACAATAATTCTGTATTTTTTCATTTATTTTTTCAAGTCACTCAGCATTTATTTTAAACAGATGACATTTGCTGTCCTCTATCTCCGTGGCCAACAACCTTTCCGGCTCGGAAAGCGAAATATATTCACATTATTTCTTTTGAACCTTGGTCCGTGAAAATAATGCTGACACTAAACCAGTCTTTGGAGAAAGTTTAGGGACCCCTGCCCTGGTTAATTCAACCATTTTTTTTATTAACTTTCTAAGAGATTCCTGAGCCAGATGTCATGTTTAATTATTTACGATCCTCGCTTCTGCAGCTGTAAAACCTTGACAGAAATACAACCAGGGGCATCAGGCACAGACATTCTGTGTGATTACAGCCACTGAGCAGGTGAAGTTACCGTCATGTTCATCAGTCTGTGAGAAAAGTAACTTAGAAATGGATGAATGTTAATGAAAGCTTCAGAAAAGGTTGATAATGGTACAAGAAACTGATGATTTCATTTTTTAACGATAAGAAAGTTTCTGCTTCTCTATTGAAACACTGTTACAGTTACAGCTTTCTTCATACAGCTGTGCTATGAAATGAATACATTTTCACACGACGACTGTATTAAATATAAACTTTTTTTTATTGAACAACATGTTCTAGATGAAAGGGAATACAGTATTTTGGAGTGTGGGTAGTTTTGCATTTAGTTTATTGAAATTTAAGACGAAAATTCTCAGCAATTTTTCTTTTAAACGAGCAAAGTGTCGCTTGGCAATGATCAGAATAACTTCAATTTTTTTTTTTTTTAAACATCTTTTTATTGATTTTCAGATATTAAGACATACATTTTGACACACACACACACAAAATAAATAAAAGGTAGAATACAAAAACAAAGAAAGATCCCACCCTCCAACCTGTAGAAAACCACCCCGTGGTCTCAGAAAAGAATAACTTCAATTTTGATCAATTTTCAATGACCAATTGATTTTCATTTATAATTTAAAGAAAAACTTTGACTCCAAATATTACATACTGACCTGTGATATAATAAAACGTATTTGTACTCCATATATTCTATACACCACAACTTTTTTTCTGAAGTAAAGTGCACAAATCACATCCAAATCTCTCTTAAAACGCATCTATAGAGTAACCTGTTCGTATTACTGGGTTATTATGAGTCCTGATCTTTTTTGCTCACTTTGTCCACTCTTTTCCTCAGACGCACTCTCCGCAGGGTCTCGGGGTGGGGGCGCATTACAAAGCCAATGGGTGGACCCGAAGGAGAATTTCCAGCCCCGTGATTTGCTAATCGGGGGCTGGTTCCCTTGTCATTCCCCTGTAATCGTGGCTGTGGTTTGCGGAGCTCGCCCAGCCCTCCTGTCCGTGAACGCACCAAGTGTAGCGACAGCTCTGGGTGCGTATTGGTTAAAGCCCGACTACCTTCACTGTGAAGGCTGGGCACTAGTGCAGGAGGACCCGGGGCCCCGCGGTGGCTGAGAGACGAGGCTGAACTTTCTTACCTATGGCTTTTTTCTAGGAACCATTTTCCATCATCACTCGGGAAGCGTGGATCATTATTATTAAAAAAAAGAAAAAGGAAACTCAACAGAAGTCGCCCGTTAGATTTTTGTTCACGTGTGGGCGCCCGACTATGGAGATGCAAAGGTGCTCCACAAGGTGGAAAACGAAACGGTGGCTTATGGACTCCACTGTGACCGCAGTCATCACTTTAACCCTGGTTCTACAAGCGACCAGTGTCAGGGCAGGTAAGAATCTGGTGGAGATTGTTTAGATTCAAAGTGAGGTTATTTTTTTGTTACCAAAAACCCCAGAAGGTTTACTAAACCTTACTGAAGATACTTCTGCATGTTTTGTTTTTTTTAGACTGAGGCTTAATTCCTCGGAAGTAGAGATATATTGTTGGCCAAAACGCAAAATCCATTACACAATTTAGCCCAAGGCTGTTATTACGCATGAGTTGAAATCTGTCTTAAATTAGATTTATCCTGTCATGAGTCTAGATGGGTCCACTGTTCTGGCAAATCTTCATGTTAGCAGGATAAATGGACAAGAATATGATGTTTGTTATAATATTAAGAACCCACTCAGGAAAACAAGTGTTTATAAAAGAGCAAACTTGGGCAGAAAGTGTTAATAAACATCTATAATTGCTTTAAAAAAAAAAAGATCAAATCGACCTTAATAACTGTTTTATCTAAGAAGGGAAGTTCAAAATTAAGATTTCCAAGCGGGGACTAGGTAGATATCAATCGGTCACTCCTACAGGAGGGTTTAGTGGGACCCTATCTCCATACTGCCCTGGTCCACACTGAAGGCCAAATTCTGACTTGTGCACCCCTTACCCCCCCCACCCCTCCTCCTGCCTGGACACCACTTCCCCTCCCTAGGTGCCCAGTGCCTTCCCTCAACTTTGCACTTAGATGTTTGGCCGGCTGCAGGACAAGGCTGTGTTGTGTGACTGGTGGGAATGCTTCCCCTCTAAGTAGTGAGCAGTTATTTGATGATGGTCCTTGTCGCACCTCCCTATGATTTCAGTGCCTTCAAAGAGCAGCGATGCAAAAGGGCCTAGAGCCGTAATGGCCGCTAGTCAAAAGATCCTCGAGTAGGAATTAAAACTGATATTGATAAAATTGGCATGTTTAAAGATTTAGTTAATTTCTATTTATTATGAGCACAAAGTTTCTTTCAAATACTTCTTGGTCTCGAACACTTACTTGAAAGATATGACCCGGGGGTGACTGGAATAACAGAACTGCAACATCTTCCTGTCATGTGTTATAATTACATTGGCTCAGAATTATGAATCAGAAGGAATGATGCAGGCGGTGTTATGTATCCTTCTTTGCTCTTTATGGCACTGGAAGCTGTATCTGGAGGGTGCCCTCTTCATCCAGCAGTGTACTGACACGTTTTCTCAGCCCCTGGGGCGCAAGCTCAGATGTGCATTCCACAAGACAAAGCTAGCATTTTCAGAGACCTCCACCGGGAAGCATCAGCTCAGAGATAGTACGCTTTTGTATGTGTACTGTTTTCAGGACAGAAGTAGTGCACATATTGTTTTTATTCATCAATATCTCTAATCTCATTCAAAACACATCCACGATGACAATAACATTTCGTGGCTAATAGTGTTGCTAGAGGGCACTTCAACGCTCCTGCAACATAACAATGATGTCGCCTAATATTGTGGAGTCTAATCTAGTACAAATGAAAGTCTTAGTAACACAATGTGTTTAATTATAGCAGGCTAACACTGAATGTGTTGTGAAATACTGAGCGACTATTTTGAGGTTTGGTTTGATGTCTCATATTAAACATGACCGAACAATGCATCTGTAAAACAACATGTCTTTTTATTGTCTTCTCTGAGGCTTTATAAGTAATGCATCACATCCTAGATATTTGAGTGCTTAATGTGTATTTGCTCGTAAAAACATCAAGACAGCAACAACCTTATTGCAATTATCCTTGTTATATTAAAACAAAATAAATAAACGTTTAAGGCTTTAACTATAATTTTTAACCAGAATTCAGAGTAAATTCTAAGATTCCGAAATTCCTGACACGATTCGATGATTAATGATGCATGAAATGACGAGTTAAAGTGACATTTTAACTACATCCATGTCTGATTTGAAACATTCAATATGAAAGGTCTATTTGGTAATAAAAATGTATTTATTTGAGGTTATTTTAAGCAAGATAATCTGTGAAACTGCTGCCTGAAATCAAATCAGAATACCGATTCACTGCTTTTTATACAGACAGTTTCCATTTTTCCCCATTTTATTTTTATTATTTCTGTGGCTTTAGTTAGACAACACTACCACCCTTATGTCATTTAAAAAAAATCAAACCGTTTACCTTCATCTGGGCTTGATTTTTCCGGAGAATTCAAAACTCTTCTTGAATATTAAGCAAAACATACAATGCATTTTTGCTTTTGTTAGTTATTTCATTTATTTTTTTATTTCTATATTTATAATTAATTATTGAACTTTAAATGTGTAGTAAGTGATCAACGAATATATGGACTATGAACTATTATAAAGATCAATGAGGTTCATTTGTATTTTAAGACGATAAAAATAGGTCCTTTCAACGCAACATCCCTTTTTAACATTCTGGTCAGATGGAGTGAAAAAGTGAAAATACAAATAAAGGAGTGTTGGATCAGGATTGCAAGAGTAGGAAAATGGTTTGAGGCAGGTCCACGGAGGTTCCCCTGGTATGACACCAGCATAAAGCTGTCTTGTTTCAGCCAGGAGCATGGTGGAAGGTGAAGGCAGGGCGGGTGGGGAGGGGGTGCACAGACAGAGACACATTCTGTGAGATATTATTAGAGTCACAGGGAGCTGCAGGTGAAAAGGTCCTCCTCTCTTTACCAGTGAATTCCACCTTTTTGCAGGAACATTAAGGCTTAAAAATGCAGAATTGTATGTTTTATCGTCTTTAGATCTGGAGACTTTTTCTGATAATTGTTAAGTGCTACCATGGTTCCCATCCTTGATCATGATGTAGATTATGTTGCATTTGCAATAACTCATCCCGCCCCTCCCACCTGGAGCTCTGTGATGTCAATCTGCATTTTAGGGTTGGATTACAACGTCTCTCTGTCCCTTGAGATTCCATCCTCACATTTTTAATCTTCCTGGTGGCTCGATGGTGTGTTTGTCTAACTCAAACTCACACCAGCCCATCATATCTTTAAAAACCTGAGCACACTCATTTGCTACTCTTAATCAATTAGGCAAGTATTGACGTTTCCTCAGCACCTCTGTGTGAGGGTCGCAGCGCGGCTAATGTCCACATATGCACCATATGAGTCCTGGAGATTGAGCAACTCTGTCAGAGCTCACAGTTGGCCCTTCAGTTCATACTCCAACAAAAATACTTTGCAGTAACATTATGGAAGCCAGGAATACATGTTTTTTGTGTGTGATTTTCTAGTTGTTGTTTTTTTTTTAAAGATTCTTGTAAGTTATGGTCACTAACTGACGATAAATTAAACTGCAAATAGCAAGAGATTGTGTCCCACAATATTACAATAGTATATTGGTAATATAAAGCTGTGAGAAAAATAACGGAAAAGCTTTACCAACTTTCAGTTTTCAAGCCTTTTTGTTAATGAAACCAAGATACGTTATTCAGAATTTAATCAGAAGTAATAGTGAAGCTCTTGTTCCTCCAATTTTAACTGGAAATTCAATCAAATTGAGATCAACATAGAACAAATACTATATTTATCTTTTTTAATTGCGTTTTTTATTTTGATATTGTAAACATATTCTATTAACAAAGATCCAGTAGGAATTCGTTGTTTAGGAATAATTTATATTAAATTCCTGTTTTTTGTTGTTTTTTTCGTCAAAGCTAGATAATAGATTAATACATTGAAGGAAAATCTATTCCTCATGGAGCAAAAATCATAAACTGACACTATCTATTTGGAATAAGAGCAGATTATTTATAAATGTGAACACGCTTAGGGGAAATGTGAACCTTAGCATAATACCAATTATTCAGAAGCTAAAAATAGAAACAGCATATACGAACAGGAAAAAAGGTTTTCAGTAGTTACAGATTATCCGCTTAGCTTCATTTGTTTCACTGTAAAGTTATTGTCAAAAACATCTCTTTGTGATGTGTAAAACGTTTTAACAATGAAATATTATATACTTTACACTTTTGCTGAATAATATTATTGTCAGAGACTTTGTGTCTTGGCTGCTCCAAATACATTTATGTCTTAAACTGCTGCTTCTAGAGAATATCTTCTTTTTTATTGTTGTTTTCTATTTCATCCCCCAATATTATGCTAAACATATCATTCTTTCAGTTTACAGGTTTCTCTTTTTAAAGCTGAGGTTAGATTTTATTTGTTTGTTTTAACAGCTTGACTTGTCACATCATTAAATCAATATATATCTGTTTGTAAATATGTAATTGGTAGTAAAGTTTCCTCAATTGATTCAAATAAATGACAGTACAGTCTCAGGCTCAAATGCAACTCCCATATACCAACGCTGCTCGCGGCATCTTCACATTCTGTAGGAAAGGATTCATGTTGGAACAGAGACTCGTAACTTGACTGCATGCTTTTCCACTCGGAATAAAACAAGCTCTTCATTTGCTCTTCCCTGACACAGCTGGAATGTTGTCCAGAGGTTATGTCGAGAGTGACATAAGACCATTTTCAAAATCCCGTTTCTACCAAAAGTTAAGTCAACTTTGCGAAGAGGTTTGACCTGTAAATGTCAACCAAAACACCGGCTCGGGAGGTGTCAGGGAAGTCTTGTTGATGCTTTCGGACACCATGGAAAGTCAAAAACAGATGATTAACTTCTCTAACATTCTGCAGAGATATTCTCGAAAAGTTAAGAACCATACTTGCTTAGACACAAGCTCCTTCATCTGAAGAAGATTAGATCAGAATCCATTCCTCATCAATTGGATGCAGAAATAGAACTGAACTGGGAACATGCTGATGACTTTGTTCGCCTGTTCAGAGAAACGTCTCCGTTAGAATTAGCTTTCTTTCCTCAAAATGAATGAAACAGATCGTAGAACAGTTTTTAATTATGTAATAGGGACAAATCATATTAACATTTTGTGTGTCTTTTCAGAATTATTGTGGACATTTTATGGCGTTGACTTCGGCAGTTTGTCACAGAGAGATCATTGTTTTCCCTGAAGAATTAGGCTAATCTATTCATTAAATACTAAATCACTGTTTTTCTTAAGGAAAGCTACACTCTTATTAAGCCGATCTTACTCATATAACCGGCACACTCTGGAGCCTAACGGCTGTTCATCGATTTATAAGTGGTATATCTGTAGAAAGGATGGCAGTTGACTTTTGAGAATTGATAAAAAAAAAAAAACTACTTTATCAACACTTCAAATGCATAACAATTAAAATCATTTTACTTTCTAGTGTGTTGATTTCATGACACTTTGACACTTTTAAACATTGCATATAATTTCATAAAAAAGTGAGTTGGCTGGATATGAACAGCTTCTTGTTCAGTCAGTCAAGTGAAATTTTTAACTGTAAAGAAAATTTGGATACTTTATTAATTGATGTGTCTCTTGTGTCTTTCAACAGCAGAGCCAGTGGATGTGCTTAACGTATTAGATTTTCAAAATACCCCGGAAGGAGTGACAAGAACATCAGGATTTTGCATGAACCGAAGAGCGTCGAAGCCAGACACAGCATACCGAGTATCCAAGCAGGTGCAGATCAGCGCCCCCACCACGCAGTTGTTCCCTGGTAAGTTACTCCTGAAACCATTGTGGTCTTTCAATGACTTGGGTATACATTTTTAGAAATCATTAAACAAAATCCTCTGAATTGCAACAGTTTTTGGTACATTTTTTGACCTAAAACTGTAAAACAGTTAACATGAAAGTTCTTATTACTGATGTTGAACTGCTTTATTATCATTTATAATCTCCTCAGTAACCGCAATATACTTTTTTGTCTGATTGTACAGGAGGGGTTTTTCCCGAGGACTTCTCCATCTTGACCACCGTCCGCCCGAAGTCTGGCCTCCAGTCTTTCCTACTGTCCATTTACAATGAGCAGGGCGTCCAGCAGTTGGGCATGGAAGTCGGACGCTCACCTGTCTTCCTGTACGAGGATCAGACTGGCAAGCCAGCGCCAGAAGACTACCCACTCTTTCGGACTCTCAACCTCGCTGACGGAAAGTACGTACCTTGTGTTCAAACACGTCTTTGAAATATTCTAGTCATTCTTCTTTCCTGTTGATTTTAAACTTCACCTTTAAGTTTGTGCCCATCTTTCTTTCTCTTTTGGACATAAAAAGAAGAGATCATTTAGTTGATTAACTCCACTCTCAAGTAAATCCCAGACTATGGCCATTTACTGGTCTGGATCAACTTCTTAAAATGTAGTTTTATCTATCGTGTTAAGTGTTAAAAAGGCATATTTTCAAATACATTATTGATACTTTTCTCAGACACAGAGTGAGGTTAACATTTTTGGAAGGTTTTTATTTTGACCTGACACTTGTGGTCTAGATTGTGGGAATCTGATGGTGATGATGATGATCTTGTGGCTCATGACGGCATAACTTTTCGATGATGACTTTTTGATGTCTAGAGGGGGAGCGATGTTGGTCCATTTATTTACTTGGAGACCACCATCTCTCCACCTACCTACAATTTGAATGAAAAGTCACTTTTTAATTTGGGAGAGAGCTTGCACAACATGCAAAGAAAATAGCATAGGGATGACAATGTGATGGTTTTGAAGTAATTTACAAGCTCTTTCATACTTGTCCCGTCTTGAATTATCTTCCATGTTGAGGGAGAAAAGGATTAAGCTAGATCTACTTACACATAGAAACTGGCAAACAGAGACAGAGAAACTTTCAATGTCTTTATTATTCTAGACTGAGATGCTCAAACAAATCCTCTATTGACCTACAATGTCATGAACTAAATTATGACTTGCAAGTGCTTTTTCTTCCATATATGTGAACGTGTAACAAACAGGAGATCATTTGGTAATGCAATAGGGGTTCATGAAAAAATATAGCCAGCATTTATCTGTCAATCATCATGAATTTAATGAGTAAACATGTCAATACTTTCATTGGACACAGTTTATTGTTCAGTTGTAAATATGATAATCTAATCTTTAGCATAATTTCGTGTCCACTCTCGTCAGAACAAACACAGATAAAGTGTAGTTGCTCTATTGTTACACCATCATTATCCATCTCATTAGGGGTCTGCGGGCACAGAGACAGGTCAAAGACGAGGAGACACTGGATTATTGGGGCACAGCGGGGACTGCTGCGGTAACCTAACCTCATCCATGAACTCACTGCCTCTGTTATTTTAGAGGCTGGACGAGGGGCAGCTCACACTTCCTCTCATCCCTTGGATTACCTCACTCAACAGGAAATGCTACTTTAACTTTTCTAGCACCTGAATTTTTCACTAAGAATCTTTATAACAAATTAGCCATGGAGGATCTTATGGTTTAAGGTCATATTTATTTGATCTGTTTAGGCTTAAGAATAGAATGCGAGCAACACTCGAATCTCATTTTGGAATGCTAGATGCAAGATGCAATGCAGTCACTTCAATGTACAGCTCAGAGATACAACTAAGGTAAGGTAAAGTAAGGTAAAACTTTATTGATTAAATTGTTTTTTACCAATAGCCAGCAATTTTTCATAAACAATAAAAAATAATACTTAAAAATAAAATAATAAGAAGAACATAAAGAGGAAGAACAAGATGACACAATCTAAGTCTAAAGATAAAGACAAAGAACATAGGTCAAAGAAAAACAACAAAGACAAAGGATACAAAGACTAACATAGAACAGAACATCCAGATACTTTCACTCCACTCCTGCCCCGAACTCAGAATTGTACAATTTAATAGCCCGAGGGATGAATGAGTCCCTGAGTCTATTTGTTTTGCACCTGGGTAGGAGCATTGATGCACTCATTCTGCTTCTCTGCTCACTGAACTACTAGCATCATAAACTCTCTAGCAAGAGATTTCGTGACACCTGACGATGTGCTCATAAGCAATGGTTGGCAAACAACACCGACAACGAAAAAAAAACAAAGCAAGCTCCAGTAACAAATGCTCAACTTTGTGTTCTTTGTGTTGGTGCTGCATGCTGCTTACTGACCTGTTGTCTCAGGGCAAACACTCAGTCAAGGATTTTGAACACATCTTACTTTGGACAAGTTCCAGCCCCTGCTTCTCTAAATCTTTAGAGACTGCCGCTGAGGCCTAAACAGAACGCGGTCCTGGTGGATTTGTGCATTTTTACGAAGACTAGTGAGTCAGGCTTCAATAGAGAGGTACAATGATAATATTGACGAGGAACAAAAGAGAATTATCGTTTTATTTTAACCAAGATTTGGATTAAGATGGGAAGTCTTTACACAATTAAAGCTCTTTATAAAACATTCTTGCCCCTTAATGTTTAATGCGTTGTTGCCTTTTTTTTTTATTCCCTTTTTTTTCACGGTAGATTGGGTTGTGGAGTGCTCAGATGGCTCCTAACAAAAGTCACTTTTAGCTACTTTTTTATTTTCACTGCCTTTCATTTTGTCCAATTAACTTCCCTCCTGTAAAATCCTGAAGAAATCCCCTCCCTTTTTTTCCTTTTCCATCCATCCTTTCCAATATCTATTGTTTTGTGCCCCCTTTCACTACTGCATCTTTTCATTACTCTATCTTTCTCATAACCTCTTCTTAGAGTTGCTTTTATAAAAATCTTTGTTCCGTTAGTGTCCTTCTCCTACGCTCAAGAAATGATGTACCAACATCCCAAACACAAATCTCTTATCATGCGAGCAACACCTTCCTGTCTGTGACCTCACGGGTGGCCTATTTGACTCCTTCATAAATGGTCACATGATGCATGTTTGAGCAATGCCAATGATCCAGTGACTCATTATTTCTGGTTGTGTTTCATGTATAAGTGATTACAATGTCAACAAAAGAGAGACGCACGTTCATTCACGTTCATGCTGTGATCAAACATATATTTATCGTTGCTTGTATCTTGAGTCGTGCCAAGTCTCATCTTCCACCTCGAAACAATGTTTTGACTGTGTGTCTCCTGCTCTGGCGAGGCAGGCCTTCCTGGATACCGACACACACTTTCTACAATGTTCACCATGTCTGTCATGCCGAGTAACCCAGAAGGGGGATTAAGTTTGGAGTTTAATGAGTGTAATCCCGTGTTAAACAGGGCCAAAGTGTGAGGCCAAGAATGCAGTCCACTGCTGCCTGCTATGCAATAGCCTTAAAATGCAGTTGCAAACAGACCAGTGGGGAAAGAGGTGTGAGACTCACGTGTGACCTTAGTTAACCCTTAGCATTTAGCCGTGCTGGCCATCAAAACATCCGGTCTATACGAAAGTGTATCATAATCATTCTTTTATGGGTGTAAAAGCAGGATTTATCTTAGAGGATAGATGACTGGAATATGATTCTGGATTCATTTTCATTTCTGGATTCATTTTTTGTAACAGAACATTGATTTAAATAGCTGTGAAATCAAAGTAGGCTAATGCAGAACATTTAAGAAGGAATATGGTGCATTTAAGCAAGAAAGATATTGATTGTATCAAGAGAACATTTTAGATAAACAAAGATCAATCAGATAAGATTAGATTTTCCTTTATTAGTCCTACAAGGGGAAATTTGAGTTAACAGCAGCGTCAAGTGAAAAAAATACAATAAGCAAGATCCCACAACAGAAATTGACTAAAATACTTAACTAAGAATACAATACAAATAAAATGATCAATTTAAAGACCTGTCAATCCAGTGCACAAAAGAAAAGTTTCCAAGTTTTTTTTTTGTTTTTAAAGAAACTCCCCAAACTCGTCAGAGCTGCCGTCCAATCGGCGCCATCTTGAATCAGTATGAAACAAATTAAATTAAATTCACAAAAATAAAAGAATAAAGAACTTTAATTAAGTGTTTTGTTTAAACACATTCTATCACATTTTTCTTTATGTTATGTCCAAGTTAACGTTTGTTTTGTTTTACCAGGTGGCACCGTGTAGCCATCAGCGTGGAGAAGCAGACGGTCACTATCATCGTGGATTGCAAGACGAAACTAACCAAGCCTCTCTTGAGAAGTGAGCGGACCTCGATCAGCACCAACGGCATCACAGTCTTTGGTACCAGGATCCTTGACGAAGAGTACTTTCAGGTAAGATCTGCTGTGTGGTGGTTTCATGCTGAAACGCTGCTTTGGGGTTGTGTAGTTGTGGTTGTTGTGGATAAAGATAAAGTTTACTGGAGATATTCCTCTAGTTGTATCAATGACGGCAAAGAAGAAAATGCAGGAATGTCATAGTGGAGGATGTTTAGGTTGTCAATGAAAGTACCAGAGCAGAGACAAGAATGTCAGAGGGAGCTTATGATGAGAATAAAAACAAAACATGGTAGGCAGATGATTAACAGAAATGACCAGCGAGAAGGTTAAGAAGAATAAAAATGATGATTCATGGATGTGTTAAATTGAGGAAAATAACTTTTATTAAACTCATATGTTTGCCATGTTCTATCAAGCTTAGATATTCAGATATCTAACAAACTATCCTCTCAGATAAGAAGACAAACAGCACCATTAGTTTTCACAATCCCTTTATTTTATTACCTCTTTTGTTGTTGCTTTAAGGAGAAACACCTGCATATAAAACTCTGGGTTTTATTTGCGTTTGAACAAATCCAGACCTAAAGCTTTGCTCAGAGGTTTTGTGCATACTTGGTTTTCTAGCTTTTACTTACAAGACAACCAGTTCCATTTGATTGATGACTTGCAAATATACAGATTTCAGATATTTTCTTTCTTTGCTGCAGGAAATAATTGATCTCAAACACTTAATCTAAAAAAATGAATGACTTATCGAGCTTGAGCGTTCATGTCATCTGTAGGTCGAGTTAAGCTAGAGTTACGATGGCCAAGAGTGGAATAGAAGCCCTTGAACGACAGAAAAAGGTCTGTGGGAAGTGAAGGGTCACTGCAAGGTTATTAGTGCGTTGTTTGCTTGTGAATTAGCGTTGGTTTGTTTATGACCATGTTGGCGAAGAACAGTGACTGCACAGAAAGCCTGTGTGAATTATTGCCTTGTTTTAAAGCAATATTAGGTGAATAGAAACTCTCCTACAACAATAATTATAAAATGAATGAATGTGTTTTTTTAATATACTGTACAAGATTCATCTCCTTTTTCTTATGTTAATCAGGTACTGACATAATTACACTATAATTACAAAAATGTGTTTTGAGGGTATGGACAGGGATCTATGCTTTATAGAATATGTCTCAATCTTTAAGAGCACTTATTCTCAAATTCTCAAAAAAATGATAAAATGATGATCATATTTTAATGAAATATTAAAAATATAGAGACAGCAACAGATGATTCTGGTGGTGCTTCACAGTACTATAGGAATCTCGGAATATGTTGAAAGATTTGTCAAATCCTCATTTGGTTTCAGCCTTGACTGCATTCAGGACAGTAAGGAAGAATGGAACAGAATGCTATCCAATCAAATAATTGAAATAAAACCACTCAATAAAACACCCATGTGGATCTGGTGACAATATATGTTTCTTGAGGCTTACCAGTTTGGTAACGTGTCTGTTCTAACATACTTAAACGCAGGTAGTCTTCACCTAATGATCTCCACAGAGACCAACAGCCAATCATGAAAGATCATTAAATGAATAACATCATTGCATTAAAAATCACATTAGGGTTGAGAAAAGAGTGCTTAGAATTTTAAACAACAATATTGATAAACCGTCATTATTGATTTATTATCTTTGCTAAAACTGTCGGAATCTAAAATGAAGTTTCTCTGCTTCACATATCCAGTATTTATAATTGGACATGGATTAACTAATTTTCATGTCGAGATGAAGCAGCTATACTGTTTGAGCTCATGGATCATTTAACCTCATAGTATTTAATCTGCTTTCATATCAGCCGTCAGTGTTGATTTAATCCAGAAGGAGGTCCTTGAATTCACCTTTCGTGCGAAACAGGGCGTCCAGTCAGACACTTGGCCGATCAGAGTCATAAGTCAACCAACAGGGTCTTTGCTGTGTGGGTTTTGGAACAGCACTCCTGTCTGTTCTCTGTCCCTTCTCTCTGTGGAGATCCTTGGGCCCACCAGTGGCATGATGGGAGATGGAGGGAAAGGACATTCCAATATCTGCCTTTTCAACTGAGGCTAGATTTAAAAGATAAATCCCTTGGTAGATAAACATGTGCGGAAGGATATATATTTTGCGAAAATGAATGATAGATAATGACGTTTTAGATTAGTTTACGTCTTGAATTGTTTTAGCTTAAATGCAGGACCAACCGTATCCATTTTCTCCAGTTTAAGAGATTTATTTGTTGAGCTTTATTTTTCATAGACGTCTATTCATGGCATACCTGACCCAGGTTGGGGTTGACCACCGTCGCACTGGGATCTGTTTTGCATGAATGGAACTCTTTCATTGCCCTGCTAGGCCCAGCTCATTTCCTTGTCACCTCCCCACCCGACACATTCTACCTCCCTCTCCAGCCTCTTCCTCCCTCCTCACCCTCTTACCTACTGTATCTAAGCAGGACCATCTGATGTTGAGAGGGAAGAATATGGATCCATATCGAGCTGATTCCAGTTTGATTGGATCGATTAAAGGGTCTGCGTTTTTGTTCTAAATGTCGGTGACTGCAAACTCAAGATGATTGATTACTGTATCTCAGTCTGTTGAAGTCACGTGAGTCATCTTGGTGGTTCTCTTCCAGCAAATATAGCTGAATGACTTTGAAGTGTGTGAGCTAATTGCTGTATTGGGAAGTGTAATTACAGCCAGCGGGGGCAGAACAAAACGTTGTTGCCCTGGGCAAAGGAACGTCAAAGCTGACAACTACTCTGTTTTTTTTATTTTAGCCAATGATTTCTGCTGTCACCGAAATAATAAGATCTTTGGATCCCATAGAATTTAATTATGCTCTCATCACATTGACGCTTTCATGAAAACTTGGCTAATAAGTTGGTCCTAAAGGTCCTGAGCAGTAAAACACAAATGAAGGTCTGGATTCATGTCCAGCTTGAGTCACCACTGTCTTTTACACACAAAGACATAAAATATGTGATGTCACTTAAGTATTTGAACTTTCCCAATGTAATACATTTGTAACTACAATGTATATTTGAGCACTCCAATAAAGCAAACCAAAAAAAACAACATTATTAATTCCATTAAATAAATTATAAGAGATCCAGATACAATACTCAACCCTTGGAATGCCAATATTTTCAAACCTAAATTATATATAATATTATCAGTTATTTTGTATATATTCATGGTATTTCCCCCAATCTTTCTTTATACAATGTGGCTTTTAATTACGAATAGATTTACTGAGCTATAGATCGTGCATCGATATGAGTCGCTGTGGACCTGCTGACTGACTGCTGCTCATTGAGCAGCATTGACGTGTTCCTGCTAATGTGACTTTTGCTATAATTATTTTTCTTAATAATATTTCACAAGTTAAGTCAGACACTAAAGCGAAAAAAGTAAAGCAATTGTTATATTCATTTAAAACTGAATTTGAAGTAGAATGTGAAGGATTTAAACTTAAATAAATGGTTATACTGTAACCTCTTATTTTGCACCGAGCTAGCACAGCCAACTAAAAATGGTGATTTCGATTTGTCATCTGATTTTGGTGTGAATATTCATGTGGACACTTGACTTCAACGTCAACATCATGGCCCTCAAAATTCAAGTGTTATTTTACAAGCTCTCAGCTGTTGATCTTGACCCCCACTTCTCTTTTTCAGCTTCTCTTTTCTCATTGACCTCTGACCCGGCGGTCTTTAACACACAACCTCCCTGGCCTGTGTCAGCCTGGTGAGATAGCCAAGAAGCCCTTATAGTGGAGTCCTGATTTTGCTCCAGGCTTTAATGTATGGCTTCACAATGGAAGACAGACACGGGACCTGAGCGTAACTCTGCCCAGGTGTTTCCCTCCACTAAACATCTTTTACCATCCCAGCTGTCCTCTCTTAAGCCGGGCAAGTCTGTAACTTGACTCCCTCTAGGATGGCGCTGAAGAACTGTTCACACCAAAGCTAGTCATCAAGCTTGTCAATGGAGTCTTATTTACCGTGTTGGTCTCATGTTGACGCATGAGCTAATAGATCAGCTCAGTTGTTAACCCTCGTGTTATCTCAGGGTCGAAGAGACCCAAAGGCCTAAAAACAAATGTGTTTGTGGTATACCTTGTCTTGTTTCGGGGTCAAGGGATACCGAAAACACACTTGTTTTCGGGCCTCCGGGTAACCTTGACCCTGAGATAACACAAGGGTTAAAAACATGCACAGTTTCTATAGTCACTCAACATTCTTGTTTGAATGCAGTATTTAATGTAAAGATTATTATCTATGTTTTTTACTGTTCATCAAGCTTTCTGAAATTGTTCATTAATAGTTTTTCTAATAGAACAAGGAAATTATACTTATGTTTAAGCTTGTCAACCCAAAATGATGCTGAGGTTTAAATTATCTTATGTTTTTGTTTATAACTTACAAACACAAAGTGGTAAGGTTGTTTTTTTTTACCATACATAATCATCTAACTTAACTAAATGCAGGCACTTGTTACAGAACATATTTTGAAAGCTTAGTGCTTTTGAAATATTAGTGAGAACTTATTTTGTATACATTAGTAGTATCACTAGTCACTGTTTTGTTCTAAAGCTTTTTTTTTTATTATGACCATGCAAATCTATGCATTTATATTTTAGCATTATTAGCATTGGGGCTAAAGTTGACCACAATCAGACTTTTATTATTACCTCTAGGTAATATTACCTTTACTTATTCACCCTCAAATAAGCTAAAAAAAATTATTTCAGTAATGTAATTAAACAAAAAAAGTAACTTACTAAAAAAGTGTGTACGTGGAAAGTGATTTAGCAACTGTTTATAATATAATATAATTAATACTTATTGTGACACATTGCGACAACAAAATGACGTTTATAATAAAAGAAGATTGTTTTAGAAAGTTATTTTAAGGGAGAGTCAATAAAAGTTTACAAGCAAAAAGGTGTTTTTTACAAACATTCCCAGGGCTTTTCTTTAAAGTTGCATTCCATTCAAGTACAGCGTGAGGCTCACAGCGAGGGCTCTTCTGGTTGTCAGACTGTGATGTGAGATGTTGATCGATGGCTATGCGTCGATCACATGGGGCAAGCTGTAGCACATGGATGTTTAAAGTAAGTCTTCCTGTCACGGTTTCACCGAGGGAGAGAAAACACACTCCTGACCTGCTGCAGCTTGTTCGATTCCCTTTACTCCTCTGCCAATTGTGTATTTCTAAGTATTCATAAGCATATCCTACACACTTGGTTTAGTTCAGGAAGATTTCTTCTCTTTAAAATTCTGCAGAACTTTCAGAGTCGAACCCGGAGACAGTGTGATCCCTCTCCTGCAGCGAGCTGTGTTTTTTGGCTGTGGGAGCAAAAACAAGTTCGAGGACAGTGTTGGCCTCGTGTCAAGCCGTGTGGTGTCCTAAACATGGCGACCATTGTGGTTTAAAAGGATTTTTGCTCGACCACGTCTCGGATTCTCCAGTCTCTGTTCCTTCCTGTTTTATATTCTCAAGAATTTAAGCCTTTGTTTATTGTTTTTTTTATTTTTATCTTTTCCTAAACTTAAAAAATGTTCTTTTTTTTTTTTTAAACTGACCGAGACGTTTTCATCCCTATTGTTTCCCTTTTTGATAGTGAACTGTTGTGGCTGCAATATAAAATAAAATAAATGATGAATATAATATACCGTTAGGTTCTGATTCTATAACAGCCGTTGGGCGTACTCGCACATGTTTAATTTGAAGCGTATTTCTGTCATCACCGGTGAACTCTTCTGCTTTGCCACAAGCACCAACACCAGGTGTTTGTGTGTCTGGAAAATAAATGTGTATTTGATATCCTCAGGTTAAATCCCATGACTGATAATAATAATTTCCACCCCGTCTGAACTTCTTCCCCAGCACAACACAAGCGTGGACTTAGGGGTTTGTTTGTCGAGGTGTTTAATCAGACAAGGGGGGGGATTTGACTCCAGACTGCATAAGTGCACAGCAACATGTTCATCTGCTGTGATACAAGCTGACAACTACTCTGGCTTCTGTCTTCATCTAAGATTATTTTTGTCTTTATTCTTTCCAGGGTGACATCCAGCAGCTTCTGATCGTGGCTGATCCCAAGGCAGCGTACGACTACTGTGAACACTACAGCACAGACTGTGACACCCCCCACAGTGAATCTCTGCAGGCTCAGCAGGCAGAGGACGAGGTCAGCAACCTACAGGCAGCTACAGGACATTTATGAACTCAATTTAGAATCTAAATATTCAATTATTTGGTCCTGTGTTGGTGATGTCATTGTTGAGATCCAGCTGGTGTCACTGGACAAACGTGTGTCCAAATGTGAAAATACTGAAATTTGGACACACAAAACCGTTTAAATGGTCTTAAACAAATTGAGGAATTAAACTAAATTTAACATCATTTAACTAGTATGTTTATTATAAGTAAAGCTGATAGATTTTATTTTAGATACATTATTTTGCTCTAATAAATAAAAGGAGTAAAGGTAAGTTTAATATGAATAAACTTTTGAAATGGACTTTAAATATCTCTCTCGCTCTATGTATATATATATAAATATATATATATATATATATATTTATATTATATATTTCCAAAGTATGTTGAATTTTACTGTACAGATAAATAGTAATTTGGTCATTTTATTACACAAATAAAAGATAAGATATATAGATCCAGCTGGCCGCTGATATTTTGAAATATACAGCTCTTAACCAAAAGAGTTTATTAAGTAAGTATATTTCTAAGTAGTTGAACTTGGTATGTCCCAGATAAACAAACAAACAAATACTTAAGTTACTCTATGTGGCAACTTTACCTGAGCTATATTCATTCACATGTGTGATGAATGGGAAAAAAAACAAACTGTTTTTTACTGTTATTATGGAAACAAATAATGTAGGATTATTTGGTTGGCTCAAGCACATGATGATGCATCATTTTGGATCATCTTTTTTTGCTGATATTAACGACCTGGTGCTAACGCTTCCACCTTTTCTTCCCCCCTCTCTTCTCTTCTATCTCCCCTTTTCCACCCCTCCAGTACACTACTGACGACTTAGATTACTCTCAGTTCTATGATTACTCTGAAGGAGCAACAGACATCGCTCCCACCGATGAGTATTCAGAACCTCAGGTAATGAAATGCTGTCTTTCGTGTCTTCCACCTGTTTGTCGTGTTGTCTGTTTCTCATTGTTATGTTTACATGCACATCACAGCTGCTTCATTTTGGTTAAATTTTGGTAACTATTTGGTCTTTTTTTTCCTCAAATTTCAAAGATAGATAGACGGATTATGGTCTGTGCAGATAAACATAAGTGTATGTCAGGCTGCTGCCTACTCTTACTCAGAGAATGCTTTCTGCTTGAAGCATTTCTTTGCAATTCAGCATCTTTTTAAATCATTTAAACGAGATTGTAACTGTATTCAAGTAGTAAAAGTATTTACTAAAGCATATTGTTGTTCACGTTTTAAAGAGACTGCTGAAGAGCAAAACATTTCAATGTACCTTTTGAACTATTGTCCTGTATTTGTACATTATATTTTAGCAGCAGGTTGTCTATTTAAGGGCTGCACGTTGTCAGGAAATGGAGTTATACTCAGTTACTTCTGACTTATTGTGTCATGGTTCTAACTCAATTGGTCATTCTACACAGTTAACTTTTGCATGCATGTTTAGTAACTGCTAAGATTATTGTGCAGCCCGATCCCAAAATGTTACAAATAAGGTCCATTAATTGGTTGCTACATTTCACTCTTTCTGCCGGACTATTCAACCGTCATTCTGGTCAATTTGGCTTTTAAAAAAATGATCTATTTTGGCCCAAGTAGTCCTGCTAGAAATGGTGAAATGTAACAGCGTTGATTGTTTTCTAAAGTCATTTCAACCTTTACATGTTCCATGTTTGTCTTGGTGTTTTTTGTTTTTTTTCGGGGTCGCAACCTTTTCCAGAGAACCAAACGTAGTGTCTCCATGAAAAAGAAGAGGACCACAAAGTCCGTTAGCAAAACTAAGGCCAGGCCCTTAAAGTACTTGGCTGCCAAAAAATCCCCAGCAAAAAAGTTTGCTGCTAAGAAGAAGAGACCGATGCATGGCTACCAGGCCACAGCGCCGGCACGACACAGAGGCAGTTTTAGGGTAAACGTTCACCTGAAGCAAAAGAACAAGCGCCATCAAGATCTTCCTGCCTCAAGTTTTGAATGGAAGATCTGTGATGGCCGGCCGAGAGCTCCCTAACCTCTAGTAGTTGTAGTCAGCTTCCCACATCCTCTAATAGACAACCTCTATTTGAAAGCGTATGCTAACCCTTGCTTTATTCTTCTTTTCCTTTTTTCAACATGACTCAGATAAACAATGTAGGAGATTACAATACAGACAATGACTACGGAACTGTAGATGATACTCAAAGTCAGGCCCCATTTGGCACGGATGGACCATACGAGGTAATTTTTCATTTTCATTCTTGTTCACTAAATTCTATTCAGACATTGTTTTCCAGGAAGCTTTTGACCCAACAAGGTGACCAGTAGGAAAAATGACAAAGACACAATTGCACATTCAATGTGTCTTTGGAATTTGGTGTTGCTTTATTTTATTTCTGCTATATGCTCTGAAGCACACGACTGATTTGTGATGTCGTAATACAACAACAAAAACTCACCTTGAAGTCATTTGAGCTAAAAAAGATAATAACCATGATAAAAAAAAACATGTACTCGACAGAGTAGTGTACTATAGCGGTATTCTGATTGGATTAGTTTCATCACGGGACATGGTAAAGTTAAACTTTTTTTTTTCAAAAGGGGCTCTGTGTGTAATCGTTACTGCTCGATGTCAGCGGAGATAATGGGGAATGGGTTAAAAAACATCCAAGATGATAGTAGTCCAACGTAAATACAACAGACGACCAGTTTGTAGATTTACTGTATGACTGAATTTGGTGGTTTCTTTTAATATTTCATCACTTTAAATAAAATATGTTGATCATTGTTGTGAACCATCAAACGGTACTTAAACTTGTGTTTCCCCAATTTAGAATCAGACAAAAGGTGTCTTCATTTTTACCTCTTGATGATGCCATGACTATTATTTGGGAAAGATACCAGGAAGTACATGTTATATACACATGATGGTGGAGGGGCCAGGGGAGCGTAACTGAAGACCCCCAATAGTGTGATAGACATTTCTTACACTCTACGACTTTGTCATCGATTTTTTCTCATGTCCCGTGATAAAGTAATATTACCTAGTAAAACTTATCCAAACTGAATATTTTAAACTACAATAGCCAATAAATCCAATGGATACCAAAAACAAGTAAATTCGATGGATGTTGGCATAGCAACGAAAATGAAAACGCGACATCGCTAAAAAGAGTTTTAATTTTGATCAACTAGTATGCCCAAAGTTGAAAGTATACATTTTAGCATTTGACTTATAACTGCAGTAAAGCTCTCTTGGTGTGTTGAGAAGATTCATTCTAGAAAAAACATTTGCTCTGCAGAGATCTGCTGCTTTGAACATGGTTAAAACTTGTTAACTATGACAACATTCCTCTACTATTGCACCATTTCATGGCAAGCTATCTGCTTATCAGCTTCAATTGTGTTGATGACTTATGATTACTAGTTGCCAGTGGTTTTGTACTGACAAACTATGATCGTAATAGATGAAAGCCAGTTGATAGCGAAGATAATTGACGTGAATATAAAAGCAACACTTCTTATAGTCACGCCTTTATCTTCCGTGAGGCCGAGTCAGCAGTGGTTACTCCAGGTTGGTATTGAAAAAAGCAAGCATTTGCTTTCGATTGCCATATACAGATGTGTGTGATTTTCATTCGCTTGGTTTCACACTGTATATTCACAATCATATTCAATAATATGCTTTTCATGCTAAAGTGCTTTTACGGGTAAATGAAGAAGCTGTTAATACCATTTCTCTTGCTGCTTCTCTGCCAAGGAAGAGCAACAGAAAAGGCAAACAGGTCTGATAGACGATAACTTCATACCCTTTTTTTTTTGCTAAAATGGTGACACTGCATTTATCCTATTTATGATCCAGCAATAAATCTACTTTTTGATTTGAAGCCTAAATTAAATGAGGTGTCACCATTTTTACCTGCAGCTGATATAGACGACTGACGTGATTAAACTAATGATACTTTTTTTATTTGCTTGCATTGCCTTCCTTGCTTCTCTATCCACCAAAGACTTTGGAGGAGGAAGTTGTCGCAGATTATTTCACCGAGGCCACGCACGTTGCCCCGGAACCCACCGTTGTCCCAGAAAGAGTGGACAACACGGGTGGAGAAGCATATGACTTTAAGGAGTATGATCTTAAGGAGTATGACTTGGGCGAGATTGACAACAGGTTGTATGATTATGGGACTTATGACGAGTATGGTAAAGCCCACCAAACACCCACGGGACACTCTGAGGATGAGTTGGGGCCTGGGGTTGCCGCTGAGACCGACATATCTGAGAGCGCCGTAAGTATCACACCCGGAGAGCCTGGAGATTTACTGGGGGTGTGTGCATGTGCAGGGACTCATTCTTCTCGTCGAGAAAATGAGTCATTAGCATGGTTTTTCATCTTGAAGGGTTTATTTGTCAGTCGTTTTAATTGGTGAAGTGAACGTTCATTAATGCATGCATAGTTGTGACTTTTCCATGTGAATCTTATCCCTTAGCTTTTTCTCAGCGATCACAAATGTTTTTTTTATCGCTACTACAACCAACATCTGCTGAGTCCGTATAGTCCTGTATCAGTGAAACACTCTTTGAATTTATATCTTAGACATTCTCAGTAATACAGTACTAACTGATATTAGAAGAAGACAAATAACAACATCTCACTAGCATCTCCCTTTTGATGATTGAACTTCCAATTCGATTCATGCTTTTAATTTATGCTTACTTGTTATTTAAGTTCATTCTTTAAATAAATATGCATTGATGAGTTAGTACATTTATCTCAGTTGGGATGTGTATTATGATTGGATTCGGGTGGATTGTGCAAATGTTAAATTAATGAAACAATATCTACAGTATATTATCTTAAGGATAGTCCATCATTTTCTTTACATTCACTCTCCACGTGTGCTAGAGTAGTGCACCTCTTCAATGATTCCATTCTCTTTTGTTGCATGGCTGACTTTGTGATTAACATTTCTTCTAGAAGGTTCACTCAGCTCTACTTTCTCAACAACGCAAGTGACTTTCATTGATCAGTCATTGGAATGTCACTTTTTTTTTGCCATTTTTTTTTTTAAATGCAGGTTGCTGGAGTGGGCGGAGCACTCGGCCAGAAGGGAGAGAAGGGCGAGCCTGCCGTGATCGAACCTGTAAGATTTGATTTGGAATTATTTTCCAAATTCATAGAAACATTGGTTTAGCTTCACTTCATGTTTGTCATTGTGTTTGCCTTCTTTAAGGGAATGCTGATTGAAGGACCACCCGGACCCAGTGGCCCAGCTGTGAGTGTCAATCTCAGTCCGTCTAAGGTTTATATCTGGATTTTGGGCTAATTGACCTTTTTCTTCTTCAGGGTCTTCCAGGACCCTCTGGACTTCAAGGCCCTCCAGGCGCTGCTGGAGATTCTGGTGAAAGAGTGAGTTTTATCCCAGAAAACAAATGGTTTGAACAAACATCATCAGTTCCAATTAAGTTTTCCCATTTTTCTTAACATTTACAAACGTATAGTTAGTTATAGTACACTTTCAATATGTTCACCGTCTCACTGATAATCTCATTGTCGACCACTTCGCAGTACACGTTGACATTATTGCACGGCTCACTTCGCTCAATCCCATACAGTTGTTTTTTCTATGCCTTCCACACACTGCAGTTGTGAAAACACACAAACATGCGCTTTCATGGGAAGGGATGTTTGTGTTGGACCGGAGACAGTAGCGTGGGCTTACAGATGGACAGGGTCCGTCTGTGTGCTCCGGTCGGAGGAGGCGGAGTGCATGTTAATGAAGCTAACAAACAACACCCCTCCCGCTTTTACTGCACCTATATATAGCTGGGTGTGTGCGCTGGCACCGGGTCAAGATCAAAGTGGATTTAAATGCTAAAAATGAATTCTGGAATGGTCAACGTTTGTATGGTCAAATGTATTTCCCCTGAAGTTGATGCATCACGTCTGTACTTCCAGGGTCCTACGGGTCGACCCGGGCTTCCCGGTGCCGATGGTGTACCAGGACCACCAGGTACCATGCTGATGCTGCCCGTAAGTACAAGCCTACATCAGACTTACAAGTCAACATGAGTCACAAACATATCAACCCTCCGCCTGTGATTCAACAGTTCCGATTCGGGGGCGATGGTGAGAAGGGTCCAGTGGTGTCGGCCCAAGAAGCCCAGGCTCAGGCAATCCTCTCCCAGGCTAGAGTGAGTGGACCGGACTTACACTTAAGACACTGACAGGAGAAAGAAAAATAAAGCAGCGAGACAAACCCCTGCCCCCCAACCCAGCCAGCCTCACGCCACAGGGGACGGTGGACAGTATTCGAGCGAGGGAAGGGAGGAGGGAGCTACACCGGGTTCGGTTGGCCTTGCAGAACTAAAAGGAGACATGCCAGGCTGGCTGAGGAGCAACAACATAAAAAAAGGACTCTTTGAACAGATGGACAGAGACTGAGAGTTTTAAAAATACTTGTGAACTGCGTGTGGCAAACAGGTGTAAGAGACAGGCTTATGTTTGCGAGAGAATAGGAATTTAATTTGGCAAAAAAATGACAAAGATAAAATGTTTAGTGATTGTTAAATAATACATCCACTTATCTTTACTAGATATAAGTAATAATAATGAGTGTACTAACAGTTTCTTTATGACTGCAGCTTGCCATGAGGGGACCACCAGGGCCAATGGGATTGACCGGAAGATCTGGTCCTGTGGTGGGTATTTTGGCTCTTGTTTAACACTTTTAAACCAAACCAAAATCTTTTATTATTGAAAAGAAATATGTCTGTATTTACCAACACAGCATGACTGAATTTCACTTAAATATTATTGATTGAGTATTATGATTTAAAAAGAATTCACCGTCACCACAACAATAATATAAAGCGTAGAGAGAACACTTTTCACATTAACCCAAATAAATAACCAAAAATTTGAAAAAGGTTAATTTAATGCAGGTGGCAACTTTTGTTGGAAGTGTGATTTAACTGATTTTTGATAAATGAGGTGAGGGGAAAAATAAGTTTGGATCATTTACAGAAAATACTAATAATATCGGGAAAAAAATTCAGGCTTAACACATTCTTTTTTACAAAATGCTGTGTCAGCACATGCTGTCAATTGGATGTACAGGTTGTCTGTACTACGTCAGCCCTGCCAGCTGCCAGAACAGATTTCAGTCTGTTGTGGGTCCACAACCCCACCCCTCCACACCCCACCTCCCCTTCTATTACCTTTGGGCCTGTTGACACACGATCCACCATTTATCCAGAGAAAATGTCACAGAGAATTAGCCTCTGTACTATCGCCCTCTCATGCATAAGGCCAAATATAATTACTGTAAAAAAAATGTAATTTTTTTTAACCTAAAGAAAATTGAAGAGAAGGTTTTTTTATTTGTATTTTGTGACTCTGAGGGATCAATAAAGTTTTACCTTACCTTACCAATGTATGGTTTCCTTATCAAGAATTTAGATTTCATCATAAAAAAAACGAGTCATTTTGTCAAAACTAGTTCAGCTCGTGTAAAGACAAGACATGAACAAGTATTAATGGTGAAGCTGAAAAGTGAAGGAAGCTTTTAGGAACTTAGAGAGCCTGCGTGCATATCTGAGGCTCGACGTCGCCATCTGCTGTTTACTTTTATAATCTGTCTGAAGAGGAGAATGAAGCGCTTGTCTCTCAAATAGTGACACACTAGTCACTGTCTCCCTCCTTCTCTGCAGGGTCTTCATGGTTCCCCTGGACTGAAAGGCGACAGTGGAGACCACGGTCCTCAGGTGAGATCAATGAACACCTCAGTGATAAAATAAATATCCTGTTATTATATCTTACATCAACGGAGTAGCTGTCCAAGGGGTTCACGTCTGAAAGGGTCCTCTTGTCTCTCTCTAGGGGCCACGTGGCGTTCAGGGACCTGCGGGACAATCTGGAAAATCTGGCAAAAGAGTGAGTGAACTCACTGACCCCATTCTCTCAGATTTTGTTGCTTGTGATTTCACATAGTTGTGTGTGTGCTTGTTGTTTTGTGTGTGTTTTTTTTTCGAGCCACTGCTTGAATGCTTAGCAGCTTACTTCCAGTCCAACAAACATTTGCTTGATATGTGCTTAGAAGCCTGCCCCGCTTTCAATTGTGGGATCAATGAACGGCTGGTTAATCTGTCTGAAAATGCCAACCGAGGAGAAATGACGATAGACGTGGCACGTTTAATGTCACATAGAAGTCAAGCTATTAAGATGCTGAAACAAATAAAGTTATTTATTAGTGGAAAAAATGGTGTTTTTGTACTTTGCACAAGCAAAACTTTATCCTGTCGAGTTGTTTTTACAGGAATGATACAAGCCTCTTTTAATTTGGTTGGTTTTCAGGGACGCTCTGGAGCCGATGGGGCCAGAGGGATGCCTGGCGAGTCTGGTTCCAAGGTACATTTGCTAATAACTAATAAATTCGAAGCTGTCTTTTCATCTTTAATATAATTTGTTCTGACTTTGATCAGGGCGACCGAGGTTTTGACGGACTTCCTGGACTACCCGGTGAAAAAGGACACAGGGTGAGTGTTATTATGTCAACAACTCTCAATTCTGCTTTCGAAAGTTTATACGCTGAATGGAGAATCTCACCCTCACTGGAAAACTTCAGTCGTAATTGAAGTTTTAATATTCGTCTTCTATCATTAACCAGAATGTGCTGAAGGACAAATCTTTCTTAACCTTGGACTTGGAACCGAATTTAATCTCCTTAAATGTTGCCATTATTAAAACAAAAAAATACACTTTTTAATTTAATATATTTGGTTTATATTTAAGTAACATTAACTCAGTTCAGTGAGTTTTTTTTTTTAAATCATTGCCTGAAACTAATTGACTCAGAAATCATAAAAAGCTTATACGTCAACATTGTGGCTACATCAAACACTACCAACAGATTTGCAAAAGCCAGATAATCATCATTTATTTCCTCAAGTTTTCAAAATTAATTTGCTATTTCTTTTCTTTTGTAAATCAACTAGTAATCCCAGATTGTGTTGTGGTTCCAAATAAGCTTCCTAAAAAGTCTATAGCCAGATTTTCTTCGCACCAGGAAGGCAATAAAACATGATAATATGATATTTAAAAAACAGATATTATATTCTGTCAACACTTGTTGACTTGTTTCACGCAGACTCCTGTTAGCATTTGTGCTAAGGGTGGAGAGCTAAAATGCTGATAACAAGACATTAATACAAATTTTGTTTTTTCATTTGTTTTTTATAGTATGATCTTTAACCATACTGACTGAAATCAGTAAAAAAAAATCTTGTTTTTTCAGACGTTTCTTATTGCCACTGTTTTAAAACACAACACAGCATGTTTTTGTGGTGGCATTAGAGAATAATAGATGTACATATTATGAATGAAACAAAAAGGCATTAATACATGATGATTTTATCTTATAATTAGTAAGTAAGTATGTAAGTAATTTATATTTGTAGAGCGCTTTTTCCACACAAGGGTCACAAAGTGCTTAAACAGCGCTCTACAAATATTTAAATATTATGAATGAAATAAAAAGGGATACATACATGATGATTTTATCTTATAATTAGTCATTCAGTTAATAGCTTTATTTCTTTATTTCTGAATCAAAAATGTATCTGGCTGTCAATCTACTTAATCACTACATTCTCAAAAAATATTTAAAGATAGACAAAAAAAAGTATCACAACATATATTGTCTGGAATTTAATTAATATATAATATTAAGAAATATTTTAAATGTTTTTTTTTTCTTCTATTTTCTGTCTCATGTCTTGAATCTTTGTGTCTCATCCAGGGGGAGCAAGGTTCGATGGGACCCGTGGGAGCTCCGGGAGAGGACGGCCAGAGAGTAAGTTATTGAAGCAGCACCGTGTTCACTTCCATCAGCTGCAGCCCTCGAGCTAGCCTCACGGCTGCAGCAGCAGGTTAAAAGCTCTGAAGAAGTGAGGAGGAGGGTTTGTACTTAACCTTTAACCCCTGTTGAAATGCCCCCCCAACCCACCCCAACCCCTCCTCCTCTGCCTCCCCAACTTTCCCTCTCTGAACATCACTAAATCTATACATGTTTAATGTGGACTGAAGTTCTAAATCATGACGTTATTATTATTATTATTATTATTATTATTATTATTATCATGTTGATGTTATTAAAGTTTGAATTATTGCAATATTGAGTGATTTTGTGTCCACACAGGGGGAGGATGGAGAGGTCGGGCCTCGAGGATTGGCTGGCGAGAGTGTGAGGCTCAGTTTGATAGCGATGGAGTTTAACTTCTGAGATGATTATAAAAATATTGCTTCATCCTCAACAGGGGCCAAGAGGTTTGCTTGGACCTAGGGGTCCGCCAGGACCGCCCGGATCTCCCGTGTGTATTTTATTCTTTATATACAATAATACAAACTGTTTAACGTTTCGTTTTCTCATGCGTTTGTGCTTTCACAGGGTGTTGCCGGAGTGGACGGTCCTTCCGGTCCGAAAGGAAACATGGTAAGATGAAAAGTGTTTTTTAGTGTTCAATGTACAGCTTAAGAGAGGAGTGTGAGACGAGTCTTCCCAAATTGTGTTTGACAGTTTCTTAAACCTCCCCGTGTCTTGTATAAGCTTTTAAAATTCTTTGAGAACTCACAGCTCGGAGGTCAAGGTTCATGTGAGAGTCATGACGTCGTTTTCTACCCGCAAGTAAAAGTGGTACCTCAACGTTTTTACGACAAAATCCCAGTAAACGCAGTTAAATAGAATAATGGAAGAAGAAGAAGAAGTCACATGCTATAAATGTCTCTGCGGAATCAGCACTTTCACATTGAGTACAACTAACATTGACTTAGTCACTGACAGAAAATACAGTTAAGAGACCCTTTGTAAATGATTGCAATCAGAAATCAAGCATTTAATATTTAATATTATTTAATTATATTTACTTATTTTACATTTTAATATAAATATTCAATGAAATTCCAAGTATTATCATTTGTATCGTCAATATAAAATATAAGGTCACTACAAATACATATCAGGGGTCAGATGAAACTATATTAAACTTTAAAATTAACTATTAAATGAAGTTATTATAAATATCTTAAGTGTTTTTTTTCATCGTGTTTTTATACCTTTACACTCATAAAAAACATTGTATCTAAAATGTTGACTAAAATGCCTCTTTTTTAAAGTAGGCTTTAATCAACTTATTCTTTTCTTTTAAGGGACCACAAGGAGAACCAGGACCACCCGGTCAGCAGGGAATCCCCGGGACACAGGTGAGTGGAATAACTCTCGCCGTCCTCTCATCGATGGCATCAGATGTTAGAGGTCGAAGCGTCTCACAAAAAATATCCACGCTTGTTTAAAAAAAAAAAAAAAACCTGTCTCCACTGGAACTCCAGCTCATTCCCTGGCATCGAACTCAAAGCCCATATGCATTTTTTTCTAGAGTAATTACATCGACAGTTGAACATCTGTGGAGAAAACCAACACAACAAACGTCAATACAGATGATCATTAGAGATGTGACGTCCCAATTTGCATCCGCATGCCTGGCAGCGCCGCACGTGTCTCGCACCTCTCTTCCTGTGTGGGGGAAACCTAAACACACACTTCCCCTTTTTTTTCTTCTCCAAAATATTTCTGCTGGGTTTATCTTTGGGAGGAGGGGAGGGGGGGGGGGTCGAGGTCGATTCATTTGAAAGCAGCTTATTCATGTCGCTGGAATTCCTGCAGCGCCGCCACACCTGTCGGGACAAGCTTCAAGTGCTTGAATTACTCGACGCACACACGCTTATAGACGCTCGGTGGCTGAATTAAGGAAAAACGTGCACAGAGACTGATCATTGGTGCTTTATTTACTGAACAATTACGGTTACATTTGGAGGTAAAACAACAATAACGATTGATGAGGTTATAGAATCAACTGTCAGTTATTTTCTTATCGTTGTTACTTTATCAACAAACTGCCATTTTCATTCTTTTTTTTCTCCCTACAGGGTCTTCCTGGTCCCCAAGGCCCAATTGGACCACCCGGTGAAAAAGTATGTTTTTTTAATGATATTAAAATGATAAAAAATAACAAAAAAAAACAACCTAAAAGGAGGTTTTAAAGGAATCATAGTCAACAAACTGCATTTTCATTGTATAATTATATATAATAAATGATACTTTAATAATAAAGATAAACATAATAATGAAGTGATATTTTGTTCTAACTTGGCTAGTTAGTATTTTAATCAATATTAAATATTCATCTATAATTACTTTGTAACATGGTTCAATGAAAATAATGCAGAACATGTATATCTTGCAAGTCTTTCTCTACATTTGGGAAAATGTGAAACATGATTACATGGACATGATAAATGCTTATTTTTTATATATATATAGATATATTTAAAAAATCTGCGTGAAAAACTGCAGCAAAAACATTCATATATACATACAAATAAATGCACAAATTAATTAATAAATCAAATTCAAGTTTAAACTAGTGATAAAACATATTTAAACAATTCTGTATATAGAAAACTAAAATCTAGTATAATCATATGAATAAAACGATACATTTGAACTAAAAAACATCACTAAAAGTTTCATACATGCTTGATTTCAATGCATTATTGAAGTTGTTTTTTTATTTTTCAGGGACCCGGAGGAAGATCTGGTCTGGCTGGGTTACCTGGAGCTGATGGACCCCCGGTATGTAAACTAATCCTTGTTATTGGACTGAGAGAGAAACATACAAATAACATTTGAATCATCTTGTGAAATGATAATGTATCTATGGGATGTATACTACCTCGGAATTAAATCACCTCCATCACCTCCTAACATCTGTGAGGTGGAGTTAAGTTATGGCGGGTGTGACCCGGGTCATCCTGAGAGATGTTCAGCGGCCCTCAGGCTTCAGAGACGCCTGGTCTGCTCTAACCTCACACCTCAGTCTGAGCCCGTGAGGTGTTTGCTGATCAGTGTTTCCACACGTACGACCGTCCGTTCAGTCTCATCCATCAAACCCTTCATCTGGACTTCACAAGTGATCTTTTAATGAGCAGCCATCCATCTTCGAGTGTTCCTCACAAAATAGATGTTTACCGTGTCTACAAAGCCAAGATGGTTAACTGAGCTGTGCTAGCTTGAAGACCTTTGTGAGCGATCCATACCTGTCTTCATATATTTGTTGGTGTTTCACAGGGTCATCCTGGCAAAGAGGGACCGACCGGAGAGAAAGGATCTCAAGTATGAGCCTCTTTTGAATGTGTATTTGATGAATATGTTGTAATATACAAAAAGTCACCGTAATCATTATGAACTTAATAAGCTGTCAGGTTGATATGTAACCTCTCTTTTGAAATAAAGACGTGAGAACCGACTAAAACAATCCATGAATCTAGGATTGAGATTAATAACATTAAACATTAGGACCTCTAATGTCATCACCTATTTTTCATCTTATAATACAACCAATTAAAAATACCTATGAAAAGCAAAAACTAACTTGAGGAATATTTGACTTATTTGCTATTAAAAAGTGTCACGAAGCCTGTTACAGGAGATTTAGATTAAAAAAATGAATATGTCAGAATGTTTTAAGCCTTCAGGAATAACTTACTTAATACACAAACCTACATTCAGATGTAAATCTATTGAGAATAAGAGTGAATCTATAAAGAAGAAGAGTTTAGATGGGAAGAAAACTACCCTCAGTGAGCAGGTTTAAGCAAATCACTAGTACGTAAAAAAAAAAGCGACACCTGTTAAAAAAGGTGATTTACATACATATTGATATGAGATATAACAGACAGCATTAATACAAAGAAACCTTTTAGTAAAATATTCTTCAAGACCATTTACTAATGTGTTTTATGTTCAACTTGAAGCCATCAAAGCCAAACTTAAAACCATATTTTAGATGTTTTGAAGTAGTTTAAAGGAAAGTAGATCCATTTAAATAAATAAATCATTAACTTTGCATCATTGTTGAAAACTTACAACTCTTTCATTTCTCTCTCGAATAGGGTCCATTTGGTCCGCAGGGCCCCATCGGTTATCCTGGCCCTCGCGGCGTCAAGGTGTGTGGATCATTCCTGTCCAACAGTTACTAAACTGAACCACGATTAATGATGAATGATTTGCTTTGACCGCTGATGTGCTTCCTGTCCTGCAGGGGGCCGATGGAGTGCGAGGACTGAAGGGCGGAAAGGGGGAGAAGGTATGAATATCACTTTAATAATGGTTAATGTTTACTCATGAAAATTGTAATAATAATACCATTAATAATGTGGAAGTATTACATTAGTATAACCAGATAGTAGATTCTAAAAACACTAATCCGAGATTTATGTGATAATGTTTGCCTCTCGGTTATAAACCAGTCAAAATAGTTACCAGGTAGTTAATTAGTATAACCTTTATTAGAATAACGAAGAATAAATATCATATTTCAAGGAGAGAATGGATTATTAGGTTATTATTAGATTATTATTATTAGTACAGTTTTTTTTATTGAAATAAAATGTCAAATGTAAAAATATATAATATAAACAGTAATTTAAGTACCCTTAACACATTGAAACAGTGAAATAGATCGGTAAAAAAATCTGTAAATAAAAACCATCAGTAAATAAAATGGAACTTGATTTCAGGATCATAATACTCACTATAAGTCTTGTGGAATTTCTCAAACAAAAAAAAAACTTTCCTCCAACTTTCTCTCAGTACTATAGATGTCCTTGTTTGACCAATTGTAAAGCATCCTCACCACAAGGCTGGATAAGCAACTTTTGCGTTTTTTTTTTTTTTTCAAAGACGACACCTTTATTGGTTTTTGCTAAATAATTTATTGTGGAATATTTAGAAATAAAGCCTTGAGGAAAAAGGGGGACATGAATAAAGGATGTGCCTTACATCAAGTGTGTGTGTGTGTGTGTGTGTGTGTGTGTGTGTGTGTGTGTGTGTGTGTGTGTGTGTGTGTGTGTGTGTGTGGGGGTGTGTGTGTGTGTGTGTGTGTGTGTGTGTGTGTCTGGCCTTGTGATGAGAGTTGCAGGCAACAGGCAAGCTCACTGCTGAATTATGCATCAAATGGGGAGAAAACATAGAAAGGTGACAGACTATAAAGAAGAAGTGTCACTTTCTTCAGACCCTTCAAAGCTTTGGGCTGAACCGCAGCATCCAGAAATCCATCCTTCAGTTTTAGTTTATACCCGAAATAGTTGTCATTATTAGGGTAATTTACAAACGTGAATAGGTTTCTGCTGATACAGTTTGTTATTACAATATACATTAATTAATGAGCTAAAAATGATACAGCGGAACATGGTGTTTAATACGTTAACCAGCAGATGGCAGCACTTCTCCCAAGTTTAAACGAAGTGCTTGTTACTGCCAGCATCAGACAGAATATCCAATCTCGAGCTGAATTAATTCAGATTCAACATGATCAACATGTTCAACATGATTTTACAACAGTGTATGAAGTTCATGTCTTGTTGCAGGGAGAGGATGGATTCCCAGGGTTCAAGGGAGACATGGGACTAAAAGGAGATCGGGTAAGAATTTAAGATGGCAAATATAAAAAAGTAGGTTTTTTTTCCACTTCTCTCTCATATTAAAAGTTTCTGCTTGCGTTGTAGGGTGAGCTTGGCATGCTGGGCTCGCGAGGAGAGGATGGTCCCGAGGGTCCGAAAGGACGTGCAGGACCTAACGGAGAGTCAGGTCCTGCTGGTCCCGCCGGAGAGAAGGTAATGAAATAGATAAATGATACATGAAGTGCTTTGTTTACTCGTGGAGCAGCCTCAGACAAGTAAAATCAAAATGTGTCCTAAATACATATAAATAAAACTGCTATTTCATATTATAAAATACTTTTTGTTCTGATCATCGAAAAGAGTAATGTTATTGCTATTCACATCTGTGCAAACAGAAAAACATTAAAAAAAATCCCACAAAACTGTTACCATTCAAAGACTCTTTATCCTAGTTGGAGGCAAAAATGTTTTTATTTTCATGGCTATTATTATAAATACTCAACTTTATGTTGTTCTCATCAGGGTAAACTTGGAGTACCAGGGTTGCCCGGATACCCAGGAAGACAAGGACCAAAGGTAAAATCATTTGACGAAGTTATATCTCCTGTGATGTCCTGACATGATGTCGACGTGTTGTTCTGCTATTTAAAGCTGAATTTCTTCAGATTGAATACGGTTCTTGTCAAAGATAATTCAAGGAGAACCTGTTCAAAGTCCATCATTACATAAGTATAACAGTAATAAATGTTGTTGAAATGTTTCTATTATTTTAAAACACCAGTGGAAGCGTCAGAAGGTGAAGATGGAAGGAAATAGGAGGATAGAAAACAAGCTTAGCAGTGACTGTCATGAAGGAGTGTTTATCAGAGTTTACAACAACACTAGAGCTTTGCTGAATCTTAGATGGAAATTCTTCTTATATTTTGAGCATTTTAAACACACCAACAGCCTGAGGTTTCCAAGAGAAGAAAAATACATGTCAGAATATAGCAACATTATTGATGTTAATATTCTTTTCTTCTGAATGCATACTGTGATGAAGTACTACGCACGTGGTAAGATACTTTTTTAAAGATATTTTTAGGGTAAAATGGTGTTTTTCATAGTTTTTGACTTGATTGTTTTATTATGTCGCATGTATGTAAAATACGTTTGGATCAGTGCTTTCATTGTGTATACGTTGTCAGAATGTCGCAGGATTTTGTGCATTTAATTTAATTTTTCCTTGATTTGGGTCATGAAGATTGTGAGTTCAAAAGCCGGACCACTTGAAAACCACTGGTCTAGAGATTTGATAAAGAAACTGGTTCTTCATGATGAGATTATTAGCGTTTTGTTGTTTTTTATTTGCATCTTTAGCTTCATTTTCACAACTTTATTTTACTTTCACACCTACAGTCAGCTACTGAAGAACATGTGGGTTAATGATGGACTCACACACAAATCAATAATTTAATTTGTATTTCATGCAGGGAAAATCTAAACTGTGTAAGAAATACAACTGCTTATTTGAGACAGCGACAGATTCTCATCAGATAACATCTCAAGAGGTTCACGATTTGTGAAACTCAATATAGAAAAAGAAAATCCTAAAATAAAATTGGTGAATAACAAACGAGTCTTCATTTCCATGCAAGCTCTGTAGTCTTGGTCGCTCTCATGTTTCATGAATCATCTCTCCCTCTGTTCCTGACAGGGCTCCAGTGGTTTCCCCGGATTCCCTGGAGCTAACGGCGAAAAAGGAGCCAGGGTAAATAAGAAAAGAATATCAACAAACACATACAATTGCGTCTCTGTTGGTGTAGGCGAATCACGGTCGCATTATTTGGCAGCACAAAAGTAAATTGATTCTTCTTCTGCGGCCATTTAATGCGAAGAAAAAAGATAAAACGCTAAGTCAATATTGCAGTAAACAAAAGCTGAGAAATAAAAATTAACCATAGTAAAGTCCTTTCAATATGTGAGCTATTTATGCCATTATTTATTTAGTATAGTGTGAATTTAAAACAAAAATAATTCCAACTGTGTTAATTAAAAGGTAGCATGTTAATCAATGTATACATCTTAAAACAATCTAAATAATACTAGATTTTAGTATGTTTTGGGTTTATTTTACTACTTTGTTATGCTTTATTCTATATATTATTTTTGGTCAATTTATTTTATTTTGTTTTTAATTTTTTACTTATTCTGTATTGTTATGAACAATTAATCAAAAATGTTTTCCATTAAAAGGGTGTTGCAGGCAAAGCTGGTCCAAGAGGTCAAAGAGGTCCCACAGTGAGTCCCATTCCATTGGTTGAATTGTTTATTTAAATAATGCCAAATACTATATCTCTGTCAAAATGTTTGTTTTACCTTTCGTTGTTTTAATTTTAAATCTTGTTCAATTGTCTTCAGGGTCCTCGTGGAGGTCGAGGAGCAAGAGGTCCGACAGGAAAACCAGGTCCAAAGGTATGAAATCGGACATCCCCTGTAGTGTCCTTGAGATAAAACTTAAAACCCTAATGTTGCAGGGATAAATATTTAGTATGATCTTGTATTTTGTAGGGAACATCTGGAAATGACGGCCCACCAGGACCACCTGGAGAGAGAGTAAGTTGTGTTTAATTCATTGTAAATATGAAAAATATATATGAATTGATTTAATAGCACTTTTCAACGCAAGTATCTTGTTTTTTGTTTTTGTTTTTTACAAGCGATACAAGCCATTGTATTTCCTTAACCTCCTCTTCTCAATCTGTCTAAGTTCCTGCCTCTGTTACCATCGAAGTAACATCATGAATATTGATATGCTGTATTTTTGGAGGAACCTATTAATAAACATTGACATTGCAACTCGGTTGTTCAACGATGCGTTCAAACGGCCAAAGATCACAAACAGTAGAGAGATCCATGATTTTCCTTCCGCACAAAGCACTGCTATAATTTCATCTTTTGATGTCCTGCAATATTATGTTCAAGTTTCTCCGCTTATAGATGGAACAAGCAATACATTTCTTCTTTTCAAAGGCTTTCGCTTCAAAGTTCTCGATCCATCATGAATAATAATTCATTTTTTTCTTCATCATATCATTAAGCATGGATCACTTCCAATCCGACACACGCCTTCCATCACTGTGCAGGAACTCTTTATACATCTATATTCTTGCTGTTACTGTCTATTTCATTGGAGTTGTGTTTGCACCAGATACTACAGAATACCCTTGTGATAAATCATTTGACTTATTGCAGTATAAACTGTACTATACAGTTCTGGGGACACAATAATCCTGTGGTTCATCCCAACACATAAATGCTTTAGTTAGTAAAAGATGATTGTCCTTTTGTCATTATACAAACATGGGTACACACCAGGTGCTGCAGGCTTGGAGGTTAGAGTACAAACTTGTGATGGTTTTGATGAAGTACGCAGTATAAATGTAATTTCTCATCATGCGGCGAGACGCTGTGGGTCAGTTTCACGCTGAACGATTGTGTTAACAGCAGGTCCCGGTGAATGTACCGGAGTTTTCACCTGCTGTTCTTTATTTTGCGGCTCAGTGAAAGCAAAATGACTGTTTCATGTTGGAGCCTAAAATAGAGACACAGGTCACAAAAGTAGGCGTCCGGTTTAAAAGCAATATTTATGAAAACATGTCAAACTCAAACACAAAAGATTAAAGAAAAGATAAATACAAAAAAATAAAACATAAATCCCAATTCCAGCCATAAACGACCTAAGGTATCATAATGTTTTGTAGTTATTTTTAATTTGTTTTGCTGACTGTTATGCTATCCATGTTTAAAAATAAATTACATGACAAACACCCTCAAGAAATAACTAACTAGGTTATTTACCAGGAGCTGCTTAGCAAGTTCAACAGAATAAATCATTGTCTGACGAGATTTTTTTCTCCTACAGGGACCTCAAGGACCTCAGGGTTCAGTTGGTTTCCCAGGACCAAAAGGACCACCTGTAAGTCACCCTCCAGTTTCATGTCTGTACAATCTGAAAATAGATAAATGACCCACAATGATACACACCTCTAAATCACATTAACTGGTATTGAACTCGCGTCTTACTTCATATTCACTAGGGGGACTGGACGCAAATCCTAATTTCCACTTATGGATAAGACAGATTCATATTTGGCCCCGAGTCCTGAGCTAGATGTTCCCCCTTGAATTAAAATATTCTATTCAGTCCGAGTTTAACGATTATGTGAGTGTTGGACATTAAAATTAATGTGGCCTATAGAATTTGATATCCATTTTTATTCTGGCTTTAGGGTGATTTATAAAAGATACTAAGAATATTGATTTGTTTTCTAACAGGGACCCGCCGGGAAGGATGGACTGCCTGGACACCCTGGTCAGCGTGGCGAGACCGTGAGTCTTAAAACTTTATTTGTTTGCTCTCAATTTTGCTTTTTAACACCTTGATTTAATTCAATCGTTTTAAAAGTGTCTAATCTAACGACAAGTGTCTGAAAGTCATCTTAAGAA
The DNA here is from genome assembly GCF_982586985.1 of Callionymus lyra. NCBI lineage: Eukaryota > Metazoa > Chordata > Actinopteri > Syngnathiformes > Callionymidae > Callionymus > Callionymus lyra. The sequence goes on along the minus strand of NC_141821.1, from coordinate 14,593,758 downwards.
AGTCTACACTATATAAGAAAAGAGAGAACAGATGCTAGCGAATCATGATGAGCAAGTTTCGACAAGGAAGAGAAAAAAAGCTTCCTTTTAACTGGCAGAGCCATAACTGAAGGGAGGAGAGGAGAGAAAAAAGGAGAGACGGTGAGAGAAGAGAGAACAGTGTAGAACTGTAGCAGCAGAGTCCAGACAGGACCATGTTGAGGAAAAAAGGTGGATCACAGGGGACACAGCAGAGAGAACTGTCAGAAATGGAGCTTAATTTGCTGTCAGAGAATGGAATTTATACTCAATCGGGAGAAAGTATTTGAACATTTTTTCTCATAAAACAAGCAGTGGAATGTTTGTATCAGTTCAATTGAACCAATAATATAATAGGAACTTTTGTTGGTTTAAGAGTCATTTCCGACTGCAAGCGTCCTTAAAACTCACTCAGAGACACAGAAATCGTTTGATAAAGAAACTGGAAACGAAATAGTTTGAACGAAATTTGATTTAAAAAAAATAAATAAAGATAACATACAGTATATGTATTTTTTTGCTTTGGTTTGCTAGTTTTGCTTCTTTTTTGATGGTAAGTACAAACCACTAGACAATAATTGTAACAATCTATGTTCAAAAATCATATTCCATAAAAGTTCTTGAACATTTAAATCTTTTATAATAAAAAAAAAAAAAATAAAACAACAAAGCTGGGTTAGAACAATAAATAAAAAAGGAAAATACCCAATAATGGCAGATTCCAAGAGCCCGGTACGAAGCCTATACTAGTCTCCAAACACGGTGGCAGTTATTCAGAAATGCATTTGCTGTATGTCCACAATTTTAAATACTCAGAACAAAGATTATTTTCACTAAAGAGAAAAAAAAAACTGGCATTATCTGCATGTTAACAAGCAATATTCCAAAACTATCGTTGATCAACTGCCAGGACGAGAATTAGAATAAAGCAATCGTTATCTGCTACATAAAGTTTTCTTAATGAAACCAGTGTGTGTGTTATAATCGACAAAGATGTCAAAAGGCCAATGTTGATAAAAAATAATTTACTCGAGATGTTCCTACTTCTATCTTTCATTTGTCACCTTGAATCTCTGAAATAAGTTTAGTTTTTAAAGGAATGGTGTGTTGTCATATATGAGGTTCTAACAGATCTCAGAACAAACTTACTTTTGATCCCAGTCGTTGACCTGAACTCAACTTGGACTTCACTGTACTTGGTATGCAACAGTGCATGTTGGGTTGACGAGGCTCAGTGCGTAATAAATTCCACTAAAAGCTTGACACATCATCGCCTCTGTCATTAAGGCTCCTCTCTCCCCCAGCCTCTCTTCTATAGATAGCGTAATGCTCCGTACAGTTTTCCTCTCCTTCCTCGGCTCCAAGTCAAGCGACAAAGATACCTCCGTCATTAAAGCCGTTACGGCCGAGATTTATGCGCTGATGAAGATGCTCCACCAGCCTCCAGTTCCAGAATTGATCACGGCTATGACTCGTGGGCTTTTAGATTGAGCAACACACAGCAAACCAGGATTTTCCATCTTTCTTTGCTCTTATGGAGTTTGACATGACTGTAAATCACAGCACTCGTCAATCGTGCCGGATGAATAAGTCGACCTGAGCAGGATTCCCAAACTGATGAGGAGTCACAATTGTTGGAAAAATATTTGGTCTGAATTCTAAATCTGGAGAAGAAATTAAAAATCAGATGAAATTAGAATATGTGGAAGAAAACTGGAAGAATAGCAATGTAATTAATGTTTTTTTTTTTAAGTCGGCAGCTAAGACTTTGGAGTTTGAGGTTGCCGGTTCAAAACCCAATCTAGGCAATTAAGGCAAAATCTTTAGCTGCTACAAATTGACTCATTGTTGCCAAAGTTAGTTAAATCTAATGCAATTGATTGAATTATAATTTACTTTAAATCATGGGATTCAAAAATAATAGCACTTATTAAGAATAGTATAACTTATTTTACTCAAGTAAGAAAATTATTAAAATATTGGATTTCATTTTGGACCAAAATAAACTACATTAAATACTCTTCTTGGATACGATTATGTATTTTACTCGTAGACAAGCAACAATAAAGAAATTACTATAAGAACGTAGATAATTTTGCTATTCACGGTTTACGGTCTTTATTGAGATATATGAACATAGACAATTGTATATACGTAACACTTAGTGAAGTGTAATAATATTCGAAAACAAGTATTATTTTTAACAGATAACGACATATGTATTTTAATATATAGGACAGGATTAACCCTGGATTGCACTTTTACACTGTTGTGAACTATGGTTGTTGGCTGCTCTATTAATGTTGTGTGATTTTTACAGGGTTTCCAAGGAAAAACTGGACCACCAGGCCCAGGAGGCGTTGTTGGACCTCAGGTAAGAAATAGGATTTGAAAATACATGAACAAAATGAAATATAAGGTCACATTTATTCAACTATGTTTGAGCTAATATTTAGTTTTGAATATGTTTTCATCATTATATTCAGAAATGAGTAAAAGCTTTCATAGTTACCTCCAAAAAATACAACTTTTTCTTCCATTTGAATCTCAGGGCCCTACAGGAGAGACTGGACCCGTCGGTGAAAGAGGGCACCCTGGACCTCCAGGCCCACCTGGAGAACAGGGTCTTCCAGGATCTGCTGGTAAAGAAGGAGCAAAGGTGAGTGATGCAATACTAATTTTAATGAGGTGAAAGCTAATATTAATGGAGGTGAAATATTACACTCAAACGTCCTTTCACATGTATATTTTACATTTATATTTAGGAAGCGAGTTCAGTTTATCTAGAGTTCTGTGAAAGATGAAGTCAATTTGAACAAAAGTGATTTGGATTGCTAAAATATGTAAAAGGCAAGTAATTTATTTCAAAAACATTTTTTTCCTTCTGCTCTTTTTATACATAAATCAGTGAACATCAATGGAGTCTCCTTTAATTTCCCACTAAGCCAATTTCACCCGTTAAGAATAGACAACATCTTCTTCAAATAAAAAAAGAGGCTTTTCTTTACCAACCCTCTGACTCCCCACGCCTTCATCCTCCTGCCGTCTTCTTAAGCAGACAGTTAAATCGAGTCAGTTGGCTACCTCCGAGCCCTCACAACTAACATCCCCCTTTTCTTACCCACTTCACTCAGGCCAGCGCATCAGTATGCCAGCAACACTTTGTGGAGGTCTTGGCAGCCAAGCCGAAATCCTCTTATACCACTCCAGCCCACTCTTCTGTGCCTCCCTGTTTTCAGATAAAGTCGACTCGTATGAAAAGAAAAACACAGAGGGAAACCATTCTCGTTCAGAAGATGAATTTATGACGATCATCTTTTCAAAACAGTCTCATTCAAACTAAAAATTGTGTCCCTTAATTAAAAAAAAAGCAGTTTCGTGATTTTACCAGAAGCTTCTGTAATGATGATGTGTTGACAGTAAAAATGAGCAACACAACAAAGCCCACCATTTTCAAACTAACTGCAGCTAATGGCCCATTAAGATGGATCGCCGAAACAAAGCAAACATATGCCTGATCCTGCTGGGATGCATCCAGCCATTACTCCACACATTATCAGCACGTCATATTCTTCTTTTAACGCATGAAAGCTAAATAACACCAGAGTAAAAACCGTTCGCCAGATGGCTTTACAAGTTTATCCACTCAGTATGTTTCAGAATTGCACACAGTGTGTCTGAGGGACGACAGATGTCATGTTCACAGCCAAAAGTACTGTCTGTTGGCCTTTGATAAAAAATTGAGTTTACCAAACATTGGATGACTCAATTCTGAACACACACACGCCGCATGCCAAGTGTGACGATCAATGTTTCAAAGTTGAATATGGACAGTTATTTGTGTGCACAACAAATATGTACATAGTTTGAGCAGTGAAAAATCAACTTGATGACGACAGGGAAGACAAGAAAATGTAAGATCTCCTGAAAATGCTCCCAACATCCTTGCTTAGTGTCTGGGTTGATCGAGGGAGTTTGGAAGGCTACTGACTGGTGATTAAAGCAGCACTACGGAAGATTCAACAAACAGCATTTGTTTATGGCTCCCTCTGCTGTTAAAATCGTGTAATTGCAACAGTGTAAACTTCATTTTGTCTCCATTTCCGCTGCCACAGTCGCCATTTATTTAACAAAACGGGGGGTATCACAACTATTCCCGTAAAAGTTCAGTGGTCATGGTTTCTCAGGCAAAAGTTGCGTAGAGAAGAGCCCTATTAAAAGAAACGGTGACAGTTTTACTGCCCATGGCTGTTTAAATTGAAACAAATAAACACAGAAAAAAAACATGCTACGTCTCACTGATTAAATAATATAAACTATAATTCAAATGCAAAATAACTCTGCCAGTTAAAACATAAGAAGTGGATTTCCCCAGAGTTTTTTCTTTATTAAATCCTTTGTCATTTTAAAATGACTGTTATTATCAAGTCATACTTGGTCATGGTGGCAAGTCATGTTCTGTAGAAAGACTCAGCATCTTCAGGCTTATGTTATATATATATATATATATATATATATATATATATATATATATATATATATATATTATAGTCTTACTCTGTTCAATGAACAGGAAAAAAAGAGAAGCGTGTGGATGACACTGGGGGAAGAGGAAGAAGAAAAAGCAGCAAAGTTAGCAGAAGATTACAGCAAGATAGGATGCAGATCCAATTTAGGATGAGGGGATTCCTGCGGCGTGATATACTAAAGCAGGGAAGTTAATGCCTCTCAGCGTGAGCTCCCAAGGTCTTAAATTGTAAAGCTTTTAGTAAAGCAAGTGTAACAATGCCCACTTAGAAACCAGATAAAGCTTTTTGTGTCCAAACTTTGGCCATAAAAAACGAAATAAAAAACAGGTTTTCTTAGTTGGAAAGATGTGTTTTATTTCTCTATTATGCAGGTACTATATAGTTTACTGCATAGCACCTTCATTAAAGTACAATGTGCAATCAGGAGATACGGAGGGTTTTTCTTTGCAAAAAATATTGACTTTACAGTTTGAGAAAGGAACCAGTAGTTAATGCCAGATCACAACCAAATCAATCAATATTTAATTTTGTATTTAAAAAGTATCCAATGACCCTGAAACCTGTAATGAAGCAGCAACATTTCTTATATATATATGTACACTATAATTCAATGTGCTTGTGTTTTAAAGGGAGACCCAGGACCACAAGGTTCCACTGGCAAAGACGGTCCCCCCGGTCTGCGTGGCTTTCCCGGAGAGCGAGGTCTACCAGGTGCTACGGTAAGATCTGGCAGCAATTCATCACTGTTCTTTTTACACGTGTTTGCTTGTAGAACTTGACAGAACATGGCTCCATAACAAATGAACCGACGTCTTTCACAGCTATTCACTTCATTAGAGACAACAGCCCCAAAATTGCCCGCAGCAATCAATCTAATGCGCAGGAAATCCAAAGAGACATCTAACAAATGAACACGCATGCCTGTGCATTGCTTCGCCGGTGCTGAGACTTCCGTTTTAACTGCAGCGATGCATCATGGTCCGCAGTCAGAGGAGCAGCTTCCACTTTAGTAATAGTTGCTCTGACATTTTTATAAAATATTTGGGGTATTTTACTGAGTAGAGAGTAATTTGTTGTCCTTCTATTTATTACTCAATGAATTATTGAAGAGGAATTGTTGACAATTAGATTGCAGTGGCTGAGAATGGATGCACTATAGAGGGAGGAGGCAACGTGTTGGCTGGATATCCAAGGTCGCCTGGACCGGAGTCCAACACCACCAATGATTGTTTTCTAGCGTTGTAATTTACTCCAGCACACAGCCAGATCCTGCAGGGACCCATTACCCATCCTGCCACATGCTCCTTTGTGACACACCAGGGAGCTACGCAATCACACAGAAACACATTTTCGGAGACTGCAACTTATGCATAGCACATATTTCAAACACATTAAGGCAGTCAAAAGCTTGAGTGTGAATTGAAAGAACTTCCATTTGGTTGGCAAGACAATACAAAGGAGTCTTCAATAAGTGTGAATAATCATCAGTAACTTGTTGTTTAAACATGAAGATTAATAATACCATTTTGTTTTGGTATTTAGTCCTTTTACACATCAATAAACCTTCTGAAGGGTGAATGGTTTTTTCTTTCTGTGGAATTGTTAAACTAAGTTCTAATAGGTAATTGCCTACTTCCCCAAGATCCCTTTTGACTGTGCAATAACTTTTAATTTAACTGGAAATAGCTTTTTTTAAAACATATTTACAATAACAAACCGTTATTCCAGGTTTTTTAACACTCTGGACAGGTGTTTTTGGAACTTGTGTGGTAGGACTGAGCAGCCAGGGTGGTTGTCTTCTTCACAGGAGGTTTTGAACGAGTAGTAAACACTCTTCCACTCAAACTGCATTTCCAACGCAACTCTCTCTTTGTCTCACTCCTGCTCAGTGAACACATCACTGCATCCTGTGTATCTCGCCATCAACATGCTGCAAATTCCAACAATCATTAGCTCTTATACATGGTTATAATGGTTTTATCGGATAAACTGTTGAGGATTTACGGTGCATAAAGCTCTGAAAATAAAGTAAATATAAAAAAATGTTTACATTGATTCGTTTTAAGCTTCCTCTTCTCATTTTGCAGGATTGTTGCTGCTTATTACACTTATGTGCAGTGTATATGTTATTTTTCTCTTTCTAATCAATGTTGATTAAACGTTTCTTTATCTGTTTCTTTTAGGGTCCTGCAGGTTTGAAGGGAGGAGAAGGACCCCAAGGTCCAGGCGGCCCTGTTGTAAGTATCCAAGTTACTAATTAAAAAACAACATTTAATACTCAAATAAGATTGTGTTTAGAATTTTTTTTTTAAATCCAGATGCAATTTTCTTTTTTTTCTTTTTTTTTTTTAATCGTACGAGTCTATAATGAGCAGTGTGAAAATGTGAAGCCGGTAACCCGCTGCTTTCAAAGTGAAGATATGATTGCTTTGCTGAAGTACAGCTTTATTTATTTAATTCACAGCCCTGAAATTATAGAAGTCGTTCCACTAAGTACACGCATGTGTAATTGGCTATACTGTGTGCCGATTTAATCACTGTGGTCACGCAGTATTCCAATGAAAGGATTAGAACGTTTCCTCTTGTCACTGAAGCAAGGATGTGCTGAAGTGGCTGTGCATCGGCTCCATTGCTTTTTGGCTCTCAGACACGCAAACAAACCAATGAGCACAAGACAAAACTTCACAGAGAGGAAAGATTCCATATGGCGAGCGACGGCAACATCATCCCAGAGGTTGAATCAAAGCTCTTTACATCTGTTCTCATCAGACTCTGAATGATGCGTCATGTATTATGGAAGAGCAAGATAACTTTTTGTATTTTGACTATAAGTAGCATGAAGTTTACAAGTGTCTTAATGAACGTGATACATCAATATTGTAAACTCAATTGTGCCAATATGCCGATGACGATTATTATTATTGGCTTCATTGGAACATTTAATTACAACAAGTAATTGAATAATAATATCTGAATAGTTTAATCCGTCATTGCTTATTTCTGAACACACAACACCAGTTAGGAAGTGACTCAAAAGTTTTGTGATGCCGGGTGAAAGGTGTGATGTTGTTCTCTACTAAAAGCACATGTTTCTTTGTCAGATTTCTTTGATAAAAGCCTTGTAGGTGGTGATCCATTAGGCGGCAACCTTAGATGAGTCTTTTTTTCTATGTTTGAGAAGGCTTTCATCTAGAGGCAGCAGAACTAATACATACGTTGTTATATACAACTTGGCTTTTTCTTTTAATCGACATCGAAGTACTGCTCACTTTCTACATACTTACATTTACAGGGTTCTCCTGGTGAGCGAGGTCCTGCTGGTACTGCCGGCCCAATTGGTCTTTCTGGTAGACCTGGTCCTCAGGGACCTCCAGGTCCAGCTGGAGAAAAAGGAGGACCTGTAAGAATATCATATAAACAGTATATTTATTTACAAATCGTTAAAAAACAAAAACAATGCTCAAGTCAATGTCTGGATGTTTAGGGTGAGAAAGGACCACAAGGTCCAGCTGGTCGGGATGGTGTCCAAGGTCCCGTAGGTCTGCCTGGCCCCGCCGGACCACAAGGTCCACCCGGAGAGGACGGTGATAAGGTCAGTCAAGATTTCTCCAGTTTGGCAACAACTTTTTCTTCACAGAGATATGATGTAGAACTGACCCAAATTGCCAATCAATCTTCATCTCTGTGTTCAAACTCACACCATCTGCATAGAAAGAATGTCTCTTTATTTCCCACTGCTGCCCATCCATCTTCATAACCCAAAAACACTGAAGCAGAGAGGTTATATAAAGGAGAAATACTGTTGCTGTTATAATCTGGAAGTTGATAAAGTAGCTGAGTTCTTTTTTTCTAAGGAGCACCAGGCATCAAACTGACGCCAACATTCAACTAATACCTATTGCTTTTCTTTCACCTGTGCACTTATATTCCTCAAGCCGCTGACACATATTGAGGAAAACAACTGATTATAGATGTGTTTGTGTCTGATTTCCAGGGAGAGGTTGGAGAGCCCGGTCAGAAGGGAAGCAAAGCTGACAAAGGAGAGCAGGTGTGTTGACAGTAATTTGGCAAGATCAAATACTTGCTCAAGAAATGACTGCTTACAGACACACACGATCATCTGGTCAGAGGAACAGGCTGTTCTGGTTCACTTTAAATGGTCTTCTTTCATTATTTTCTCCAGGACCTTGTCTAAAGTTAAACAAACATATAAGAATCAATTTGGTAGCTGCAAAAATAAGCAAAGCAAAATATGAATATTAAGTATTTCCCATAGAGAATGTTGTCTCATCTTTCAAGAAATAGCGGCGTTAACCAACTGTGTCGTTAACCATTAATTTTTTTTTTAGGGTCCTCCAGGACCAGGTGGTCTTCAAGGTCCAATTGGTGCTCCAGGTCCAGCTGTAAGTACCATTTATAGATCTTTTCTAACACTGTAAGATTTAATACAAATATTTGAATTTATATAGCTCATGGTTTTCGTTCATCAAAAGGAATGAAACAGCTTCAATGTTGGTTACTTAATAAAGTATTTATTGATTCTCAGGGAGCTGATGGAGAGCCAGGTCCCAGGGGTCAGCAGGGTATGTTTGGACAGAAGGGAGATGAAGGCTCAAGAGGTTTCCCTGGACCTCCCGGTCCTATTGGTCTCCAGGTTTGTATTATATCCTAATAAATCTTAACTTTTGAAGCAATTAAACAATAATGTCATTTCTAAAACATTAATATTGTTCAATTTTAACATACTTGAAAGAGAAAAAACTAATTTGGTGAAAGCAGTCTTATATTTCTTTGTATTTCTAGCAAATTAACAGCTATGAAAAACATCAAATAGCTCACTTTCACTTTGATCTTTGGCGTTTTGTACTTCACTAAGTAGAACTGCTGTCGTCTTTGTTGCTGTGGAAACAGTAAAAACCACTAACAAAAAAAAGGTCTCTTGGAAGGCTTCAATTTTCACCAAAGGCATTGTTGAAAGCTTCATGATTAATAGAGGAAAGAAAACTTATACGATACCATTATGAACACTGTACAGTTTATCATTCATACATAAGCTGTAAACATAACGGAATAGGCATAATGATAATTCAAAGATCTTTACAACCAATTTAATACCTTGTGATGATGACTATCGTTTGTTGGTGATCATCTCCTTTATCGCAAACATCTTCTTACATTATTACCTTACTGTTGAGTTCACCGCAGAGAGTTCGTTGATGGAATCTCATCGACTGCCGCTTGTCTTTCCCCGCACCCGTGCTATCTCTGCCGGAATGCGTTCAATGAACTTTTAATTGGGAGTAATTCACATCCTATCGTGATTCCATTAATTGCATGGACTGACCCGCTCCAATCGCCAGTTCCTCATCGAGCATATTTAGCATTCTGTATAATTAGTAGCTCTGCTAATGATCTTGGACGAGGAGAGACCTTTAAACAGATGAGATTTCTCCAAGCAAGAGGAATCAGTATGCAGCGCACACCTTGGAACACCCACACAAAACAGGAGCATCAACACATGTGTAGCCATAAACTGATACACAAACATTAACCAGTCAGTGGGTCACCTTTGCACCTTGTGTCTGTGTAAACACATGCCAAAGCGTATAGTCATTGGTATCATCCAGTCCATCACACGCTGATGAAAACTATCTGTGAGGGGGAAAAAAAACCACCAAGCAAATCAGGCCCAGGCTATTTAATCAACCGCACTCGCTGGTAGAAGAATCAGGGAGCAAATGCAAATTCAAGGTCTCATTGATGCTGCTCATGTAACATTAGAGGAGATGCACAAGAGAAAAGCTAATCTGAAGTTTTATCTCCGTCGCAACATCTGAGATATATGAACATCAGTGTTTGGTATTGTGAATTAAATGTCATATGTTTTGACAACAAAACTCACTGTAATCTTATGTTACATAAAATCACAGAATCGTAACCTGTACTCCATTAGTTAGTTTGGTCAGTGGCATTCCCTAGTCTTCAAACAATTACATTCGTACCTTCCAACTCTGAAACATTTTGATCCAATAACAACCCTTTTTTTTTCACTATAGTCACTTGAATTCTTTAGCGACTGTGGACTGTTTTATCTATTTGTAACCTCATGAGCAGCAGCTATGAGACGCCATATGAGTGAATGTGGATTCATTCAGAACTAGCCAAAATCACTATGGAACAACAGAAAACAAAACTGAATGTAGAAACAATTCACTACTTTTTTTAGCCGCAATGTTTACCAACAATGCCAACAGATGCAACACAATGTCCATATTATCAAAATTGAAAATGTATTACTTAACTAGAAAAACTTATTTTGTTAGTAAGTCTGCTTCAATCTTTACTAAACAATCCACGATCATTTAGATGCACATCTTTTTTTCTCTGTTAAAAAGATGAACTATTTCCACATCAAAATTTTATTTGTTCACTTTCAATCTCATACAATACGGAAGTTCATCATCCTTCAAATGTAACTAATCATTCTTTGTTTATTCAATAAAACCTTTTGATGTTATTCATTCTTTCTCTCCACAGGGACTTCCAGGACCCCCTGGCGAGAAGGGAGAGAACGGTGACGTCGGCCCCATGGTAGGAGACACGTCTGCCTCCTGTTTTCCTCTTTGTCTAATAGTTCATGAAATTCTAATGATGCAAAATATTCTTTTTTAGGGGCCCCCTGGTCCTCCTGGCCCCCGAGGTCCTCAAGGTCCAAGTGGAGCTGATGTGAGTGTGGTTTGTTTTCCAAAACATGTATTTTCCAGCAGATAAAGTGTTGTTTTGAGCTAAAAAGAATATGTTTTGTGTTTGATTCTTATTGCTCTAGGGTCCTCAAGGTCCTCCAGGTGGCGTTGGCCCAATGGGATCAGTGGGAGAGAAGGTAAGTGTCAAAACATGGCACTCAAGGGTGTCCTGCATGTCTAATGTAATCGTCAGCCCACTCCTGCTTTTACCTTTCCATTTATTTCCCCACCAGCTGTGTCTGTATTCCTGTGTCGATTCTTCGCTGCTGTTAATGTCTATTTTACCACTAGTACAGCGGGATTCATGTACTTCATTGCCAGCTGGCAGAAGGTTCACTTACTAAATACTTAATGTTGTTTCATTGACTCTAGAGAAAGAAAACTGTAGAAAATCTTAAGAGTTTAATGTGAAAGTCTAGATGAAAGGTTCAATAGCAACAGAAAATAGAAGGACCTGAAATGAAGTCAATTGGTCTTTTTTTTAAATAGCCCCAATTGAAAGTAGCAATTAGAAGTAGCTACTTTTGTCTACCTTTGCCAATACATCTCCGGATTAAATAAGAGATCCATTTTCAATTTCTCCCCGAAAGCTCCCTAAACTCTTGAATTGGAGGTACATTTTCTCAGATACCTGAACTCTAAAGAAAGTTTTGCTAACTTAGATCAGACTGAAAGGACTGAGATTAAACCTCTCAATCAAACCTCACCTTGTGGTTGATATTGTACTTGAATTAAGAACGTGATCATTCAGATTTTAATATTTTCAGGGAGAGCAAGGTGAAGCCGGAAATCCAGGACCATCGGGAGAGTCCGGAACTGGGGTAAGTGTTCTTGTAGATTGAGGGAAGTGAAAGCTATCAGTGATAGCCTTGTGACCAATATTTTTAATCATATCATACTGACATGAGTGAAACGTGTATCGTTCATTAAGTATCATACAGTTCAGAAACACTAAAATGAACATATTCACAAGTCTTCATGAGGCTAAAATCAACCTACATTTAAGAACGGAGGGTTCTTATTGATATGCTCTCATTAGCATATGTTACCCCAGTGTTTGACAGGGGTTCATCGCAATGGAGTTTGCCAATATTTTTTTTCAGTGTCACCAAACTCTGATGACTCTGTTAGCTGTGTGCCCTCATTAATCATAGTCGAGGTACGTCGTGTCTCTCTCTCTCCGGTGGGAGTGTCAGATTATCATAATGTCTCCCGCTAGTTCCTTCATCAAACCACCGCTGCTATCATTGACACTTCCAAAGTCAGTGTGCTGCACAAACATAGCCGACGAGAGCCCCGGAGTAATATTTATTAAATCCTACCTGCACTGTCAACCAGGGCTGAGATCAACGGCATGAGAATGAGACTCTATCTGGGGTTTGCTCCTCTATCGAAATGAAACATCAATACAACACGTCAGATAGAGGCTTGAGCTGCAGCTCAATGGTTTAGAGCAAAGGTAATGATGGGCTGCTGTTATTTGATTCTTATTTTTGAAAACTTTTATACAATATTATAGCCAATAGAAGAGGACGGTGGTCCCCAACCCTGGGTCCAGGGACCGGTACCGATCTGTGAGACAATTGTTATCCGGGCCGGCAAAAATTATGTTCCATTTATCATCACTGCCCAAGGGTGTTTCATTTAGAAAAAGAAAACAGATTTTCTCTGAAAAAACATAAGCGTGTATCTCTTGACTAGTGAGAATGAGTAAAAAACAAACTCTAGATACAAAACTTTTGCACCAGAGTCCTCATTCCATATAAATAATGCTCACAAACATGTTCACAATTAGACACAATGTCTCAAAAAGCTAAAAGACACACATACAGAATACCATCATCGGAATAAAATTAAACATAACTAGATGCAAATACACAAATATATTTTTGTTATGGTGAATTTTTTTTTTTTCATGCAATTAATTGTAGTTTTTATCAATGTCGAAATGTCTAGTCCGTAAACAACTGCTTAACCAACTTTAGCCTTTGTTCTCGGACGACTTGTTTCATTTTCTTGGAACTTGAGATGTTTCAATTGAAATCTACAGAAATAGTTTTTATATTTGAACTGCAACTTTCTACAAGTGTAACCTCTTTGCCTCTCATGTTAACTATGTCATCATTGTCACCGTCAACAGGGTCCTAAAGGTGAGAGGGGAGACAAGGGCGAGGCGGGACCCCCAGGATCTGCTGGACCTGCTGGAGCTAAAGGGCCCCCAGGAGATGATGGTCCCAAGGGTAACCCCGTGAGTAAAGAAGTGTCTCTTTAAAGTCCATTTTGAAACTTGAGTGCTTTTAAAATGGCTAAAAAACGTTCCACTGTGTAGGATTATATTTCATGCCTGAGTGCTAATGCGATACAGCGCAGCCGTTACTCATTGATTTGCCTCATCATCATCAAGTTAATCAAATTGCCTTCATCGGCCATAAGGATTTGCACCGCTAGTAAATCTACATGAAGAACTATGTCTTTAATTCCTGAATATTACTCTGCCTCGCCGCCTCCGGCTTCTTTTCAGATCTAATGCATTTTCTCTGTCCCCACTCAGGGTCCTGTTGGATTCCCTGGAGACTCTGGACCTCCTGGAGAGCCAGGTGTTGCTGTAAGTCTATAATTCTAAGGATATGTGGACTTATGGAGATAAGAGGAAGGAATAGAAAATATAATACCATTCACTATTTTAATGTATAATGTGTGAAGGATACATATCTAAAGTCATGTCCTTACAGGGTACTGATGGAGAATCAGGAGAGAAAGGAGATGACGGTGAATCTGGTCAGCCGGTAAGTTTTAAGAAAACGGTTATGTTACCTACTGATGACCCACATTGCTCACCTGCGTAAATGCCATATTTACTGTCAATGCCCAAACAATCTAAGATCTGTGGCAAATGTACATGCCATTCATTCTCGATATTCACTTCAGGCGTGGACAACATTGACTTCAAGAGCGCAGATTCTTTAGTCACAGTGATAAATAAAAGCCAATTAGCATTTATGTATGTAAATCCGATCTCTGAAGCCGTCAGACTGTGCTTGACAGTTATACCAAGTGAAACTTGGTAATGAAATGCAGTACGTCTATTCAAATTATATGAAATGACTTGAATCATTGTAATTATTTCAGAGGTAATGAGATGTAATTATCACACAGAGCGCGGCAGGTATCACTTCAGGCGGGCTGCCGTTCGGCTTAACTACTTCTAGTGTTCTCGGAAATATCAATCTTCTCATTTGATCATTGGGCATTTGGCTGTGAAAAAAAACAAAAGTGTGTTGCCTCAGGAAGGTAGCAGCTCTCTTAATGCCTGTCGTATCCCATTTCAGGGACCTCCCGGTCCATCAGGAGAAGCTGGACAACCTGGACCTCCGGGCAAGAGAGTAAGTAACAACAAGCATCACTAATGAAAAATACATTGCATTCATAGCAGTGTTTTATGGTATATACTGTATATATATTCAGACAAATGTTTGATGAGCACCATTAAGCGGAATACCATTGCTTCACCATCAACATGACATTTTGCCATTAAGAGCAACAAAGACTCGTACTTCGGCATGACATTTGTTTTGGCTTTTCCATAGGGTTTGACCTTTTCAGTGTGAGTCCGGGCAAAATGATGAATTCACAAGCTGCTCGGTCGTTCACTGGAACATCTGCCTGATGTTCAGTTGTGCGTTCTGACGATGCACCATCAAATACACACTAAGGATTTAGTCTAGATTAAGTTTAGAAAATAGAGAAAAAAGGCCTTCATGACAATATATTTTGTCACCAACATAATAAATTGATTTGATGGGGAAATATTATTATGAATATTTTTTAAATTTTAGAGCTTGGTGAGGAAGGCAGGAGGGTCGGCTACAATAGAGAGTCAACATTTAGTAAGCGAGAGCGATTCATTTTCATCAAGAGATAAACTGGGAAAGTGGGATGTATGAGTTACTGTAGAGTCTGTGTTGAGGAGCTGCTCATAGGACAGGAGGGGAAGTGCTGAGATATCTGATTTTATTTTTAGACAGAAATTGAAACGGCTACGAGAAATCTCAAATGGCAGCAGATGGGCTTTAAACTCATTTAAGGTCTTATGAGCTGAAGGAAGAAGGCAAGAGAAACAAAGCAAGTCTGCCACATCATTGATTTGTCTACGGATGGAAGGGACTAAGAGAAACAAAAGTACTTTAAGCTGGACTGACATGGAGAAAAATCACAAGTGGAAATGTGTGGCAAGAGATGCATCTTAAAGTCAATATCAAGGTCTAGATCAAGAACAGACTCTCCAAAACTGTGCACCTTCTACCTTTGTATCAATTGATTAATGTAGGTTACTACAAATTAATTAATTTTTTCCACGAATAAGGTATTATTTCATTCACTTGTATCTGGTCCAGACATTCTTGTGACATACCAGAAGGATTCTCATTTTAATTTACATCATGTTCGTCTTAGTTTCTGTGAAGTCTGGCTCAAGAAATCTTCTGTCCTCATGAATTTAAAAAGTCCCAACCTAAATGATTGGAGTCACTTTTAAGATGGACTCCACGTCTCACCGGCGTCTATCAGGGCCAATAACACGGCATGCATTTCTATGAGAGCTTGATTGCTTTTTTCTAACGTGTCAGGTGAAATTTACATTCGCCCTATTTAACAGGCTATCAGAATTTGCTACACCCAAGTGCCCCGGGATTATAATTTCAGAAAAAAAAGTCTGTTTTATCACAAAGTCCTTAATCGCTGAGAAGGCAGGGGATGGAGGCGCCAGAACGATCCATGCTGCTCAGTGGGAGGTTGCTTTGAATACGAAGAGATACAGTAGTTGAAAATATCATTTTGCCGTATCAGCATTCCTTTAAAATCAGAAGACAAAAACATTTTCTCGGGATTGTTTTTCCCGATAAGCTCTCAGCATTTTCTTTTCAACTTGCTGCATCAAACAGAGACTCTGTGTAAATTCCGTTCTGAATATGCTGCGACAGTTGAAGCAGCTCTTAGCGCTGACCAAGACATGGCGTCTTCACCATCAGTAAGAGTCACGCCGAGGCGAAAGATGAAAGCACTCGTCGTTAGAAACCTCACATTACACTCAAAAGCACTCAGGCAAAAGTCGCTCGCATCAGAGGGCAATTTGGATGGATAGCATTTTCTTGGAAGGATCATATAGAGGTGGAGTCGAAAGAAGTAATTGTGGTCCTGAGAGATCCTGGCCATGGAGAAAAGATGAGATGGCAGACTGGTGTGACTGACAAGTGCTTCTCTGAGTGTATGTGACTGCGTGATTGTAGAAACAAAGGCACGTCCAATTGACTGAAATAGATCTTGACACAACTGAAGGAGTGGATTCAAGGGCATTGGAGTATCCTTTATGTTCAAAGGCAAAGAACATGCGATGTTCATCTAAGAAGACAATTCTTCGATATCAAATCTCACCGGAATGTCGAGAGGCCACAAAAACCATGTGACCATGAGTAGTCTTTTATCTTTGGGAAGAAATAATCAATCAACCAGCATTCCTGTTTCATGGTAGTGTGATCTCAAAGGCTTTGATGCTTGTTCAACAATTGTGCCCATTGGCCATGGAGAAAAGATGTAGTACATTTAGGGTTATTCATAAGTATTAATACGATATAACATGATATACAAGAAAAATTTGCCAAATTGAATAAAAACATTTTATTCAAGTTAGATCTTGGAAATGTTCTTTAAACTGTAGATGGGCTTCATTTTGTGTCCATCAGTGTTGTGGTAAAGGTGTTTTCAAAAGTATTAATACATTATAACTGGCTTGAGAAAACTATCCTGAACATATCCGCCAAACATTTAAGATAATACAAGAGTTTCAAAACTTGTGAATCACTCTTAACTCACAACTTACACAACTTAACTTCATATGTAACAAGTTTGGCATCGGCCTGTAACACAAACACCAATTAAAAAGGTTTAAAAAAAAACTGTTAAAAACATAGACGGCATCTTGTACCACATCTATATGAAAAAGCACCTCATGCATTACAACAATTTGTGAAACGAAAAATTCTAGTAGTCCCTTTTAAAAAGAAATATTTTGGTCAAGCCACTGTTTCCATCCTTGCATCTCACACCTGGGATTCCAAACTACAAACAAAACTCCTGATCCTGACCTTTTTAAAATGTCTTGACTATTACAAGAACAACCATTGTCACAATGATGCCTAAACTTGTACATTTGTTTAATGGTAGCCAAATGTTGGAGGCATCTTTTACTTCTTAGGTACTAGGTTATGTGCAAGGCAATACACGTTATATTCATGAAATGGTTAATGTGATATGCATTAAGTATTGTGCATTCCAGAAAGCACTTCATATGTACAATGCAATCCAGCAGCTAGAGGTATAATCACGCACTTGAACACTATTCCACTTTTATCAGCATTTTCATAACCAATTTATATTATAACCGGCATACGTATGGCCTATCAGTTTCTTGATGCACTATAATGTTTGTTTTTTCTGTCCTATTATTTTTTCAAGGACATGCTTTTCTACCTCTGTAATTGCTCCTGATCAAACTGGCCCTTTAGACTAATTGTTATACTTAATATCACTGTTGTCTTACTAATCTTTTTTTAACGCCAACCTGCTAAACGCATTTGGAAATTAAACATTTGCTATAAACTTGCATATTTACAAATGTACATGTCCTATTGATTGTCCCCATCTTAATTACAGTTATTTAGTCACTTAAACTAAATATTGCATTTTTGTTTTTAGGACGCAAATGGTTTCACGCTTCATTATTTGAGGACAGTCCCTTTAATGCGGTCTTGCCAACTTTCTTTATTGAAAACCTTGTAATTCATCCAGACAACTGGCACCTCTTTTGTGTAAGCACGTTTGTAGTCAATGGATCTATGGCTTAAAATGGTTAATATTTCACGTATCCCCACATCAGGGTTTTATAATTACTGAGTCACAAAGTTCATATTTGTCATTATCTTGCCATCTTTGTCAATACTTAAGCCTTATTTCCAAGCACAGTACACTTGGTAAAAGTGCCTTTACGTCTTAAAAAGAGAATGTGTCTCGCCATATTTACCCAGAGTACTTCCTGTCTTTGTAGCATGTTAGTCATTAAGCTTTTCTACAAACAACCTTAAGATATATACTTGAGTTTTCCGGTCATTACGAGGTTTCAGCACTAGATGAAGAAGACACCTGAGCTCCAGTCGCTTCGAAATATGGCATAAATAATGAGATGAAGATGGTTTCAAAGAAACATCTATAGTTCTGATCAGCAAGATACATTTAGATAAAGAGATTAGAATAGATAAGTACTATGCTATTCCCAAAATAAAGTTACTTGGAAGAAAACTAAATAAAAAAAATAGGAATAACGCCTCCTAAATGTCAGATTTTCAACAAATAACTCAAAAAGTGTTTCAAAGCCATGAACAACAGAAGAAAAGAGAATTCTCACCAAGTTAAGAGCCAACAATGTAAATCTAATGAGAGTTAACTGGACGCTAACAACATTCAAAGGATTACTCACGTAATGACGGTTTCAAATATGCCTGGAGACAGAGGGGGTTACCTTAACACTGAATCACAGCAACCACAGTGAGTTTTAGCTGCTCATTTTTTAAAAAGTTGTGTCACAGGTAAGCAGACCCGGGACTGGAGCAGGTGAACAGATCACAGTGTGGAAACCCAGGCAGGAACCAATCAGAAGAGAGTTCTGGCACACACCTATTTGCATAATTGACATGTGACACTCAGGGACAATGAAAGACACATGTGAATGTTTCTGATGATTAATATTTTTAATTTTAAAAAAAGTATTGCCAATCATGGTCCTCGGTGTCTCTCCATTTATACAGCACTGTCTATTTGTTTTTAAACGCAGCTCTTAAACCCATCGATCTACTCTGCGCACAAATGTCTAAAACTAAATAGTGTTAAACAAATACTTAGCAATTCATGGACCGCTGAGCAGTGTCTGTGTTTTTAGGTTTGCCCAGCTGAAGAAGAAATGGATATTTAAAGAATCTTAACGTAAAAACCAAGCACAATAGAACAACTTTTTTACTGGGTAAAATGTCTTTATCTACCTTGTGATTAAGTGTGAGGTTCACCAGTGATGTCCTGCTTCTCTACACCGTGTTTGAAATGATGTTTTATTGTTGTGGGGGTTTTTTTATGCTAAAGATCTGTCTGTTCCTTCTCTTCAGGGACCACCCGGTGCTGCTGGCTCAGAAGGCAGGCAAGGAGAAAAGGGAGCAAAGGTAACAAATCAATGAGCCTTTTTTTTTTTTTTTTTTGCTCAGTAGAGCAATCTCAGCAAGTCTGCTGTCGTCCCCTCCTCATGGCATCCGCATTGTTCCCCGTCTCAAATTAAAAGCAACGAGATGCAGAAGTAATTTAATTCCACAGCAGATTAGATGGAAATTTATGTACGCAGCCTATTTGAGTAAAACTAAGATTCACTTGCCTCTTGTATTGTCCCATGACTTAATTTCATGAGTGACAAAAGGAGGCAAAGCTTTTTATGTCTTCCCCTCAGGCGTCCACAGTTATTATGTTTGGCTTTTTAATGTTGAGTCAGTGTTGAGAGAAATCGCTGACTTCCTGCAGTTGTTTTAGCGTCTTCTCTTTTAGCCATCAACAATGTAATCTGTGTCTTTTCATGTGCAAAAGATCTGCTTTCATGGCCTGAATATGCCTGAATTTTCACTCGTATTGCCTGTTTAACACGGCTCCTATAATTAGAAGGATTTTAGAAAAAGAAATCTCAAAACATACAATAAAAAAGGGACAAAGCTTGAGAACAATTTTAAACGTTTTATATATTCTCGTGTAGCAGCAAGTGCTGGTCACGGTGTGAAGGTCTCCGGTTCTAATCTCATCCTGACACCGTCTCTGTGGAATTTGTGTCAGCTTGTGACATCTGTCGGGTAATCTGGAGTTGGCAGAACAGGAGCACTTTGGCTCACCAGATAACTCTTGTTTACCCCGATCTTCACTCTGTATTCCACCTGCCATCTTGTTAAGGTAAACACAGCCCACAGCGGAATTCCGATAAAAAGTACTCTGAGAAAGCAGGAATCCTCAAAAGACCACCTGACAGCATGATTAGTGTTGTTTATGCGCCGCAGGTATCAGTGGTGGTGTTTTATTCCGGGGATCTGTATCCTTCAAAAGATGAGGAATTAGTTGTCGGGTTTTTAAAATCTGGTTATTTGTTTGGGGGAAACTTTACACAGTTCATAAAAGGGAGATGAGGCGGGACAGCATGCATCCATGAGAAGTGTGTTTGTTTGAGTTAAATGAATAAATAGTGCTTTAAAATACTGCAAAGAAAGTTTATAATGTGTTCTTGCATTTTCATGACAAATATTACAACACTCCGAGCTACATTAGAAATACTTTTCACATTCAGTTTATTCACTCAATTTTTGAAGGACTGACTTGGGCACATTGTGTCCCTATTTATTTGGCCCCTGGTTAAATGAGTTACTAAACATGAAGAAAGGTTTCTGAAAGAAGCTTCTTTGATAATTATCTTTTTTTTATCAGTCATTGCTTTGTCCATTTGAAATACAACTAAACTTTTAGGATTTTGTGCTATTTAGTTTCCCCAGACCAGAAACCAGACCAGAATAAATTTAACTTTAAAAGTATTTACTTTTATTTTTTTAAATAAATAATAATTCAAGTTGAGCATTTAAAATTTCCCCATTTTTTTTCAAAATACCTTTTCTTTTGGTTTAAAAAGACAATTGTTTTCAAATATGCAGTTATAGAATGTGTATATATTCTGTAATTCAGCTCAGCTCTCCAAGTGCCTTACACATTTTTTTAACCCTTTTTTTTGTCGTCCCATAGGGTGAATCTGGTTCTGAAGGACCGGCTGGGAAAACGGGACCAGTTGGACCTCAGGGACCCTCAGGAAAACCTGGTCCGGAGGGTCTGAGAGGAATTCCTGGACCTGTTGTAAGTAAAATCCTCATAAGAATGTTTTTCAATAGATCCCACTGTTGTGGTATAATTCTACTGCATTGTATTGGCCAGTTTATCTTTTATGTAGTAGGTACCAGCCAAAGGAATTACTCTTCAAACAGTGTCATTGACTTTTTTTTTTTAATCCACATGCCCACATTGTAGACACAAAAGAAACTATTGATAAGAAACAATGATGGTATAATCGATACTCTCAGGCAGTGCATTCTTAAGTTTGGATGTTTATTCCAACACACTTCTTAGAGCTATTAATCATCCTGCCGTGCACACAAAAAATCAATGGCATCTAGAGAAAGTACAGCCGGCACTGATGCTAATTCAATGGCTTTTTACAGGGTGAACAAGGTCTCCCCGGTGCTCCAGGACAAGATGGTCCACCTGGACCCATGGTAAATAATCTCTGTTTAACATCAGTTTTTTTTCTTTAATAAACTCTGACCAAAGTTTGAAATCAAATCTGTACTTTTCAGGGTCCTCCTGGTCTTCCTGGTCTGAAAGGCGATCCTGGCTCGAAGGGTGAAAAGGTAAGAGTGGCAGTTACATTTGTACGGTTGCACAAAAAGGAAGAATATGCATTTCCATGCTGCTCCACACAGTGACTCTTTTAGAAAACCAGCTTGTCAATGACTTCTTTTTTTTTTTGCACTCATGAAATTGGTTTTCAAAAAAGTGAGTGAGAAAGAATCGTTTTAAAAAATTCAGAGCTTGATGTGATGGATTGTTCTAATCCGTCTAATCTTGCTCTTGTCTTCTTTGCAACTGTCAAATTGTAGGTGAAAAGTAACTGCCAACGATATTCAGGCAACACACATTACTCCCTCCAAATTGCCTCCCCCACTCCAAGACAGGGGGTTTTAAAAGCACACAATCGAGGCACAGAGTGTTTTTAATGTTGTCAAATCATTGGGCCTGGTTGACGCTGTCCTATTTCAAAGTTGTCATCCCCACACTGGGGATGGGTCTGGATTCCTGTTTGCGTTTATAGAGGCATTTCAATTACAATGGCAGGGGATTTGAATTGTAATGAAACGTCACCCTCCAGAGCCTGTCATGGTTTTTCCCCTGGTTTCCTGTGGGACACGACAGTCTTTGCTTCAGTCTTGTCAACCTGACATAAGAGTTGTTGCTCTTTTTTATTTCTCTCTAAATGCACATTTGTTTTCATCCTGCAGGGTCACCCAGGTTTGATTGGTCTGATCGGACCCCCCGGAGAACAAGGAGAGAAAGGAGACAGGGGGTTGCCTGGACCTCAAGGTTCATCTGGTGGCAAGGGCGACGGTGTAAGTGATAAATGACTCCATTCACCACCACCAGCAGATAATCTGGTTCTCGTGTTGAAATAGACATTGTTGTACAAGCCAACAACATTCTAGCAACACATATAGTGACCAACCCTCGTACTTTCAGATTTTTCTCAACGATTTAGGTACAAATCCTTTTAAACTTAAGCATCCAGATTGTTAATCAAACCCACCACCAACAATTGATAATCTGCTACTGGCCAGATTAAACATTCTCCTACAAAATGTTACTCTGCTATTGGGTTTTTTCAAAGACAACAAACGACTAGTAGAGGCGGTAATAATTGATGTAATAACTGAGCTAGATCGATGCTTTATCGATAGTGTTTAAATATGAAAATATAGACATTAGTAATAATTAAGAAAAATGCTTCCAGACAATTAACCTTCAAATTTCCAATTAGTATTTGCTCACTTTGTTAACCTGCTCACCAGGTTAATCACTTATAAATCCAAAGTAACCCCTTCAAGTCTGGGGTGTCAAACTCAATTACACATGGGGCCAAAATCCTTTAGTAATCTAAAAACGCTTTAAATTAACCAGGACCTTTGTGTCTTTATTACTATATTATTCTTTTTATTCTTGGAGGCTTGATATATTTTAATTATCTCTGTGTTTGTCCTTGTCTATCAAGAACTCACCAACCAAATATATTTTCATTCAATATCAGTTTTACTGGTATTGATGTTTCTGTATTAATGTTGATATTCATAACCCTAGTCCCTTATCTTCTGTTAATCTTTCACACATTTAAAGGTGACAATATTAAAATGAACATAAATACTTTCATATGAGCCAACAAGTCGGCGTCTCATAAATGGTTGACACATGGATTTGACTCGCCAATCCATACACTGATCATTTCTTCCAAAACCTAATTGGAACCATGATTCATCCTGCCACACTCTTCTCAAGTTGTTGGATATTCATTCCCTCAAAATTCCCAGAGAAACTTCTTCTTCTTCAATGTTTATTTAATATGTCTGACTGGTGCTTATCTCCTCTCATCCCAGGGTATCTCTGGATCGTCAGGTCCTCACGGTCCCCCCGGGCCTCCTGGTCTACCCGTAAGTCTCTTCACTGATTCCATCATAATTTAGATTCTGCACTGCAGATAGGAGGACGATACAAAATTGCTCTGCTTATACGCCTCGTATCTTACAGGGTCCTCAAGGTCCTAAAGGAGCTAAGGGTTCATCTGTGAGTAAATGTGCTTCTCAGATACAAACGTACCCCAAAAAACTTTATTTGACGCAGGCTGAATGAAATGTTTTTGCTCTCTAGGGTCCAGCGGGTAGTAAGGGAGACACTGGTGTAGTCGGCGCCCCTGGTCCTCCTGTGAGTAATTACCGATATTAACCCACCAAAATAAAACTGCAGCAAAAATGTGAGCTGCTGTGACCGTCTTCCAGGGTCCGCCAGGTGAGGTCATCCAGCCGCTGCCCGTCCGGTCCCCCAAGAAGACCAAACGCTCCGCTGACATGCAGTCGGACGGATCCATCATGGACTACGGCGAGGGGATGGAGGACATCTTCGGCTCACTCAACAACCTCAAGCAGGACATTGAGAGAATGAAATACCCCATGGGCACGCAGAACAACCCAGCAAGAACCTGCAAGGATCTGCAGCTGTGCCACCCGGAGTTCCCAGATGGTGAGTCCAGTTTTAAAGTCTTTGTTAAGAAGTCAGTGTTTGCAGTTCGAAAGGCTTTATCTCTGTGGATTAGTTGAATTCCTTAAAGCTATTGATTGAGGGCATCGATGTTAGAAGATGTCACACACACACACACAAGAGCATTTACTCACAATAGAAGGACAACTAAGAGGATTTGAATGCCTCCGACAGACAGATGCCAGTTCTAGACTGAACCGACTCATGTCCGCAGGAGAATATGCCCGAAGCAACGTTTTCCACAATAAAACTTCCTCAAGTCCAGAGGAAAAAAAGCAGTTGCCCGTGTGAAACAGGATCTGTGAGTGTTCTTGGTTCTCCTCAGGTGAATACTGGATCGACCCAAACCAAGGCTGCTCTGGGGACTCCTTCAAAGTCTACTGTAACTTCACCGCCGGGGGCGAGACCTGCATCTACCCCGATAAGAAGTCCAACGGAGTAAGTGACTTTGGAAAATCTCTGATGGAATGGAATGAATTCTTACGCCGTTGTGTGTGTGTTTGTGTGTGTGGCTGCAGGTTAAATTGTCCTCTTGGCCCAAGGAGATCCCAGGGTCGTGGTTCAGTGAATTTAAGCGCGGTAAAATGGTGAGTGTCGTGATTGTTGTCGCTCTCATTTTTCACCTTCATCACTAAAATCGATGAAACTATATTAGAAGGTCATGTGATCAAGCAGGATTATTTTGAAATGTGATCATTTGTAGAAGAAAATGTATATTAGTAGGAATGTTTAAGACGGTGCTATCATATAACCTAAATAAAAAGCTATGTTTCTAGTTACTTTAGTAATTAGGAAACAAAATTAGCCAAAAAACTGTTGAATTTCACAGCATGGTTGTAGCTTGTAAATGAAAGACAACACAAGAAATTCTGGGTACATGATACAATGATACAACATTATTAAACTTAGAAGAAAAGAAGGTGGGTTTGACAGTTAAATGACTATGAAATGATCACAAACTACTTAGAGTTTATCAGTAGAACAAATTTGTGTCAAGAAGTACCAACTTCCTGCAGTTGTTTTATCATTTTGTACACATCAATGATTCGACTTAAACCCCAATTGAACAATAAAATGAGTTACAAATAAAGAACGTAACAGACTAGAGCCCCATCAACAGCTAGTTTGTCTTAACGCGACTCTCTTGCCCTTCAGCTGGTCTACGTGGACGCGGATGGAAACGCGATCAACATGGTGCAGATGACCTTCCTCAGACTACTGACGGCCTCGGCTCGGCAAAACTTCACCTACACCTGCCACCAGTCCGTGGCCTGGCACGACGCCACCAACGACAACTATGACAAGGCGCTGCGCTTCCTGGGCGCCAACGACGAGGAGATGTCGTACGACAACAACCCGTACATCAAGGCCATCTACGACGGCTGCGCGGTAAGACATCGATACGTCAAAAGTACCTTTTGCTACGTGACACAAGAAGCATTATTTAATTTCTAAACAATTTATTTTTTGGAAGATAATGTCTTGGTAATACAACACAATTTTAACATTTTTAAACCTGTTTTTTGATTAAAAAAATACGTTTGTCTGATCATGTTTTCTGTCCCGCTTCTTACAGACAAGGAAGGGCAACGGAAAGACTTTGATGGAGATTAACACTCCCAAAATTGATCAGGTTCCGATCATCGACGTCATGTTGACTGACTTTGGGGACCCCAGCCAGAAGTTCGGGTTCGAAGTTGGCCCCGTCTGCTTCCTTGGTTAAATTAAATATGTAAGAGCAAGAGAAAGGACTTCATGGGGTCAGCAAAAAAGAGAATCAAGTTGAGACGTTTTTTGGGTACCACCACCCTCCCCTCCCCCCGTATTTCAAGCCCCCCACCCTTTTTCTGTGCCACATGCAAGTTTTGAATAAGAGATGGTGTAGCAAGCATGTCTTTCCATGTCAACCCAGGAGAATATTTGTTGCCCTTGTAGGGCTCGAACCACATGACCGAACCACATCTTGGAACGAAAGGAGAAGGACATTTGAAGGCGTGGCAGAGGAGGGTGTATCCGAGGACACCCGGGGAGGCGACCGCTCGGGAATCCTCCTGGTGCTGAACGGAAAAAAAAAACCAACAAAAAAAACTTCAATGGTGCTTGTTCAAAACTCAAAGTATATAGAGGTGCTAAGACAAGAAGGTGTATTTTGATATGAATTATATTAAAAGAATAAAGTGTAATTATTTTGTACAATACTGTTATTTCTGAATCCGCTTTCAAAACTTGCATGTGTATCGAAATAGATCCCGCCTCTTTAATCTCAACGTTGGTTCAAAGATTCACAGCGTAAGTTAACGAAACGATTCAATCTAATAAACGAAACCTCGACGACTGTTCCTGTCACCAAGCAAATAAAGTGAGCATTGAAACGACTCTCCATTGCCACATTTAGACGTCGCCCTTGTATATATATATATATACCGACACTCCGAAGCTGTCTTCAGTATCACACCAGCGCGAGCTCAGCAACGTCTCCCACTAACGTTGTGATCCGGAGCTCGTAGGAAGCAATCACAGCGTTCATTTCTTAATTTAATTCTATTTGTTGTTGTTGTTGACAGGCTTTTTATTTTGGTTGTATACCTCAGATTTTCTTGGTAACCTTTAAAGATGCAAGGATGTAACGCCCTGTATATACAATGGTTAAACAATTAAGTTTATATATTTTGGGTGGGGATTTTTTTAAAAGAGAGAAACTGCTAGACATCCACTGTTCAGATCCCTCTGTGAATGCATCGAGAAGCCCTGTAGGTGACCCATTTTTGTAACTAAGATGTTTTAATGTGCTTTTTATAGTTCAATTAAATATTAAAAACTGGATTCCAAACAGAACTGAATGTCTGGATGGTTTATGTGAGGTGGCTGGATGTTCATCTGGGTTTGATTTCCCACTTAAACCAATAAAGGAACGATGACCGCCCACTGGATGATTTCTCTCAGAGGAAGAGTCTGGTTCTTCTCAAGGTTTCTGCAGGTTTGGTCATTTGGCTTGCATTACTTTTCCAAGACACATTGTTAAATATTAAGGGCCGATAAAAACTGAATGGTGAGTAAACTACCACATTAGGTGTCAATCAAGACCGAGAGTCTAATTTCAGTTTACTGATGGTTTCGTAGAACTGGATTATCTGGATACGATCTTGGACCTGAACCCATCAGTATGTGTCAGTACGTGTCTCTTCTAATATAATTATTTAAATTAGAAAATTTGCTTAAGCCCTGGCCACTGAAACCCTTTTTCTGGGGATTAAATCTTGTTTACCATAACCACGCCTACTCTGATGTGATTTACACATCAAGGTTTGTCACCATACGTCATCAATCCCGGAAGTCTCCACCTCCTGGGGACTTGTTGTATAAACAAAAGGGGGCGTGATTAAGGCTGGCAAGAGGAGGAGTGGAGCCATTATTACGTTTCGCTCCTGTAACCTCTTATTCGTCGGAATTTTAGACAAGGGAGAACTTTATAAAGTGATACATTTAAAACATGGTCATGATGACAGACTTACTGCATCTTGGAAAAGAAGATTCAACATTTGAAACATGTGAGTGAGTCAGGAGAGATGGAGTTTGACATTAGTTGACCTTTAACTAACATCGTACGAGGAAGTGACTACTGTTAGTCGAAAAGGGCAAAACTCCCCGGTTCAGCTTCCCCTAACAAAACCAGGCACATGTAACACCTGATGTGCAATAGTTCGGGAAAAAAATGACAAAATTAATTAGATATGTATGTTTGCCTTGTAATTTATTTGTAGTTACTATATATTTTCCATATTTATATCTGAATCAACAAGGATGGAACTCATGGTACAGGTAAAAGTAGTCAAATTTGAAATGTATTGATTTTTAGTTGCAGAAAATTACTCTTACTACTTCGATGGTGCCAGTGTTGAAATTATAGATTATACGAATGACAAAATATTCTAAGAGTACGATATGAATATGTACATTTTTGGCCCAGAGAAAGTCTAATAATGGTAAAAAAAAAAAACTTATAAATAAAATAAGAAAATTTGGTGTATTTTTAAATGAAATTCTTTTATTTTTACCTGTATCCTATCAAGTTTACTGAACCGAGTTCAAACTGCACTCACATCCAAAGCTTTAATTCTACAGATTGAGGTTTTCTGGTCAAAGTAATATAAGGAAAACCATTAATTGAAGCATCTTCTAAACAGACAGATGTTGACTTCATTAGCAGTCTGAATTCAAATCAAAGAAGCAGTACAAAACCAATTTAATTTAAATAAAGCAGGCTGAGACTGGTCCATTATTGCCAAAGAGTCTTTGACATTCTGTGTCAAACAGACCGCAAACGCGACGCCTCCTGCTAAGGGAAGGATTGAAGTGAAGATCTCTAAATGGTGCACTTATGGTGTGTACTGATTGTTTAACAGCATATGTGCTGCTTCTTTGCTACTGTTTGTTCTTCCTCATCTCCCTCCAGCTCCAGATTGGCCCCAGGCCGGTTGTAAAAAGAATTATCTCCACAGGTAATAAGGCAGCTGTTTGAAGTCTCCAGGTGCTGCATATGGAAGATGCTGGCATGCAGACACAGTTCTCACTGGATCAATCAGTCTGCACAAAAGTTAGAAGCTGGAGATGCTTTTGTTTGTCAGAAAAGTAGAGAAGTGGTCAGTGCATGACTGAATAGGAGAATAATAATGAGAGAATAGTGTCCCAAGTTGGCTGACTGACACTTTAATCAGCTTTACTTAGGATTGAACATATTTGTTTCTGGCTCCCTCCAGTGTTAGAAAACCGTTATTAAAACATTGTACGCACCAGAGTCTACAGCTCTTTACTTTGGTCGGTTTACAGTTTCAAAGACACGGCCTTGACCATAGATAGTAGCTCCATATTTTATACATTCAAAACTAATATGTATTGTT
This sequence comes from Callionymus lyra, assembly GCF_982586985.1. Classification (NCBI taxonomy): domain Eukaryota; kingdom Metazoa; phylum Chordata; class Actinopteri; order Syngnathiformes; family Callionymidae; genus Callionymus; species Callionymus lyra. The sequence goes on along the minus strand of NC_141821.1, from coordinate 14,564,601 downwards.
TCTTAAAAGCTGAGGATCGTTTCGCACAGTAAATACACTCTTGTCTCTACGTTTTTAAATGATTGGAAACTTCACGCTGTAAGCCCTGCCCCCCTCTCTACACTCTGAAAATCTTATATTGGCGAACAAGAGGTTACGCAATAATGGGCTTTTCCTCCTCAAGCCAGCTGTAATCATGGCCTACTTTGTTTATACAACGAGTCACTTGGAGTTGGAGACTTTCAGGATTGATGACGTTTGGTGATCAACTTTGAGGCTTGACCTATCACAGCAGAGTGGGTGTGGTTATGGTAAACAGGATTTCCACTCCGAGTGTTTTCCCGTGGGCGGGACTTAAGCACATTTTCTAATGTAAGTATTTCAATGAGAAGAAAGTTTTGTACAAACAGACACATACTGTTAGGTACAATAGAGGTTCAAGATCAATTTAATAAACACATTAGTTGAGCTTTATAGTAAATCACAACTTTTCACGAGCCTCTATTAATCCTTTAAGAGTAAACAACGATCATTATAAGGATTCTTTGCTGGTCTTGTGTGATTTTATGACTAAAATGAAAATGTGTGGTAACCCTGGACTTTCTGCTGCTATCATTTATTAAAGTTGTTAAGTCGACAAAAAGCTACTGTTTTCATTTCTAATTATTAATTATTTATAAAAAGAAATGTCCACGTAATAAAAAGCTGGGGAGAATAAAAGTAAAAATAATTAGCAACATTGTAGTGCAGTAAAAGAACCCTGAGAAGAATGATCTTAAGTTACATAAAGACACTCTTTAGTACAGAAACCAGAGGCCTCATGTAAAAACAAGTTTGTTGCATCTTCTTCTAAATACGGTCGGACACTCAAATCGAGTATGAATCTGCACGTGCACACAAAGAAAATCATAGCCGCTGATCCGTACCTTTTTAACGCTCGTTTCATTATTAATTATTGACTTTGACATGAAGAAGTAGGTCCGCAGGTTTTTTGTATGTACACAAGGCCACATATATTTGTACTTCTCTGGTTTCAGCTTACTCCACATGCACCAACTCTAGACGCGTTTCGTGCATCCTAAAAGTGTCACAGGCGATCTTGCAATGACTAAATCTTTAAAGAGCATCTTGCAATAGTGTGAAATTTGAGTTTAAAGAACAATTAAACATGATTCATGCAACATTCTTCCACCTTGAGACATGCTGTCCAAGTTCTCCATCACTTCAAAGTCTTGACCATCTCTGAACCTTTTTTTTTTTTTTTTACTTTCTCCTCAAAGTGTGCACCGAAAACTGAGATTATAACAACTGACAAGTCTGATCGAAGCAGCCGAAGAAATTGGCTTTGTGTTTTTTCTTTTTATCTTTGGTTCACGGCGGAGGAGGGTGGGGGTATTGTGGTGAGGGGACCAAAGAGAATACTCATGAGTTATCCAAGAATGAAAATATGTTTCCACCAGAGCGTGTCAAGTGTGGCTTCAGCTGATATTTACCATTCATTTGTTACAGGTAATAAACACTCGGACACAAACGGAACGTCACAAAACACGATTGAACAATATGCTTGAAACCATGTTTTGGTAAATACTAACCTTTTTTTTAGTGAGGGTTCATGAGGTTTCGTGAATCAAGGTCAGATTTTATGAAATCGCATCAACTGTATCATGAAGCCTCATCAGCTGTTTCATGAAACCTCATCAGCTTCTTCATGAAACCTCATCAGCTTCTACATGAAATCTCTTTAGCTGTTTCATGAAACCTCATCAGCTGTTTCATGAAACCTCATCAGCTTCTTCATGAAATCTCTTCAACTGTTTCATGAAACCTCATCAGCTGTTTCATAAAACCTCATCAGCTTCTTCATGAAATCTTTTCAACTGTTTCATGAAACCTCATCAGCTTCTTCATGAAATCTCATTAGCTTCTTCATGAAATCGCATCAACCGTATCATGAAACCTCATCAGCTGTTTCATGAAACCTCATCAGCTTCTTCATGAAATCTTTTCAACTGTTTCATGAAACCTCATCAGCTGTTTCATGAAACCTCCTCAGCTTCTTCATGAAACCTCATCAGCTTCTTCATGAAACCTCATCAGCTTCTTCATTAAATCTCTTTAGCTGTTTAATGAAACCTCATCAGCTGTTTCATGAAACCTCATCAGCTTCTTCATGAAATCTCTTCAACTGTTTCATGAAACCTCATCAGCTTCTTCATGAAATCTCTTCAACTGTTTCATGAAACCTCATCAGCTGTTTCATAAAACCTCATCAACTGTTTCATGAAACCTCATCAGCTTCTTCATGAAATCGAATAAACTGTTTCATAAAACCTCATCAGCTGTTTCATGAAACCTCATCAGCTTCTTCATGATATCGCATAAACTGTTTCATGAAACCTCATCAGCTGTTTCATGATATCCAATTAGCTGTTAAATTAAATATTATCAGCTTCCTTATGATACCTCATCAAAAGTATCATGAAACTTTCTCAGCCTTCTTATGAAGATTAACTCTATTTGAGAAATAATTTGACATTCATTTTCCCAGCAGTAAGAGGGAATGGATCTGAAAGTTTTGCTATACTGGAGAAACTTTTTTTAAAGGTGAATCATTCCCTAATGTTCACTGAAAGAGCGAATAAAGGAAGAACCTCATTGCGTGTTTTTATGTTCCATCTGATCAAGTATTAAGTATTTGTTGAGAGAAAAATTGAAGGTCACAGATGTGTTCAAGGAATAATGTGACAAATCTCATAATGTTCTGCAAAACGTGTTTCAATAACCATTTTATTGTTTTAACCAAATTTGACACGGCATGTTCGGGGCAATGCCTCATATTTATATACAAGACTTAAAAACTCTTGATGAGACGCATCACTTTGACCAACACCTGAATCCACAACTATCATAGCCAGCACTGAACAAACTTTCAGAAATACTCAGCGTGAAGATAAAGAGAGAAAAGCAATTTGTCGCGGCCCAAACTCAGCCTCAATCCTCCTAAATCTCGGGGATCAAGGACCTTGCAGTTTCAGGGGGCTTATGGTGGAGCCTGGAGACTTATCTGAGACAAGAGAGCAGCAATCCTGCATTTGGACCCGTTAAGACACAATCCAAATTACCTGGTGTCACCTTGAGCTGCTAAATGCCACAGTTCGATGGTCCCCAACCCCTGGTCTGGAGACCAGTACCGGTCCGTGAGGCGTTTGTTACCGGGCCGCAGAGAAAAATATAGAATTTCTATAATTTCTGTTCTATTGATTATTTCAGTCTTAACAGTGTTTTTTTTAAAAATATATTTCTTTGGAGCAACATTAGCTTGTGATTGTTGACACATCAAGTTTACTCAAAACATTAACACATGGTAAAAGTTTTAATATGGTCAGTCAATATCTATAATGCTCAACTAAGTTTTATCCATCCATCCATCCATCTATTAAATCGGTCCATGGTGCAAAAAGGGTTGGAGACCCCTGCCACAGTTCAATACAGGTGAGAGCACTCTCACTTTGGTCAGCATAACTTTCTTGATACAAATCGAGGAGCACCACAGTGTAGGTGGGGAACAGCAGTGATAACGAGTGGTGGGAAGACAGATTTTTGCCTAAATGTTGGACCAGACTTATTTTTACACAACACTCTGTTACTTCCTGGGAATTGAATTCAGCTCAACTCTGTTTAAAACGTATGTAGACAAGAATAAAAGGGAGTAATTCATTGTTGCTGTTTTTTGCAACAATCAACAAAATATATATTTATTTTTTTCGGTGTTGCTTGCATTAACCCCTTCCTAAATAAGATAACTAAATTTAGAAATGTGCTTTATTGCTTGATGTGCAGAAAAAAAGTACAATGGAAAGAACATGAATAAGAAAACACAAAAAACAAAATGTTCGTCATAACTAGATATGTTCAAAGATCCTCTAAAATATTACCTAAAATACATTGACAAATTGAGGAAATATTTGCACAAATAACAAAGTAATCGGCTACAATAAACAACTGAAAATAAAATAGATTTGCATTAATAATGTACAAAATAAGAAAAATAGAACATTCTAAAAATAAGCAATAGATTGGTGCACAAACCTGTAAAATAATCATCAACTATTTTAAAATATATGTGCCATTATAAGATTTCTGCAAATAAAATAAAAAATAAAAATTTCAGACCAATTTTTTAAGTGTTTATACATACCTTATAAATACCTTTTACAAAATACAAATTTAAAATGGAAATAAAGATGTATTTTTAGTTCCCAAATGTACAACCAAATGTAATGTGAATCTACAATAAATGAGACTAAGATGAAAAGATGGAAATATTAATCTTTTCTTGCCAGATTAGAAGCTGGAAAATAGAAAACATCATTGTCACAGTCAAAATTGTGCTCATCTAAATTTTCCTTGTAGCAGATCATTACTTTCTCAACCTGATTGTTGTGTTCATTTGTCCAGGTTGATTCCATATATCTTGATTCATAATGCCAGGTATTTGGAGAAAAATAAGTCTTTGTCTCACAGGGTTCACCCGTTCCTTCCCCCCGAAACAAAGTTTTGTCATGGACTTGATCATCTGCTGTGTTTTATAAAAAGTTCTCTTGGTTTTATTTTTTGCAGCTCTTGTATCTCCTCTGTGTCTGTTCTGGTACCAGCGTTTGATGTAACACCCACATCAGAGACGGAAGAGAATAACACAAGAAAAGAGCTTAAAATGTTCAGCTAGTTGAAGAAGTGTCAGCCGCTGTGATATTGTGTTATCAAGCCGGCGAGGAACGGCGTCTGCGTAAAAGCAAGCAGCTAGTAAATCAAACGCTTGTGAAATTTCATTACATCTGCCGCTTGCCACCTCTGGAGTCACCCCTGTGATGTTGCTTTTCCTTAACGTCACTTATTTCTGTCATTCCCTACACTCAAATGCAATTAGGGAGATAAAGAGGTGGCGTTCGTAAAGAGTAGGGGGAAAAAAATGTCAACAGGCAGTCAGTGTTTAATGTTCGAGCTCGAAAGCTCGCTGGGTCTGACACAGACATAAGCAGGGAAATTAATTAAAGCTGTGGTTTTATTCATTCATTTTATCACTCATCTTCACAAAAAGAATGTATTTGATGTAATGGGAATAATTGTTTCGACTTATTATAAAATAGCTACAACAACATTGGCTCGTATGATCCAGTTTGACACATTTTGAATTTTATGAAATTCCATGTTGATTTTTGCTTATAAATATTTGAGTATTAATATTCAGCTCTTAGAAATAGAAAAACAAATCAAATATGTATGATTTCTTTATGTCTATTAATAAAACATTTATGGATTGAAAAATACAAATGCATATTCAAATAAACTGTTTTATCTTATTTACACAACTTTATCTATCCATCATACTACATCTTTTTTTTTTTGGTTTGTTCTTGTCTTTCTTCTTCACATTCCCTAACAGGCAGTGTGGTGAGGTTCATGGTTGGTTAGGCACTAGCACCTGAATTTAATTCATAAGACCAAAATGTTAACCTATTCAGTTGGCTTATGGTTTTCATTTTATCAACATTGTTGACATTGGGCCGAAATAAAATACCAAAACCGCTCCCTACTTAAAATGCCGACAACATGACTGCCTATGATAGCATATCTGTACTCGACGGTTGATACAGGACTTACCTTCATTGAAAATATCTTTATTTTTTTATTTATTTTTGAAGCAAGTCTTTCAGCTCTGGCGTCCGTTGGTCATCACTTCCCCTTTTGCCTTCAATTTAGAGACACTTTTTAAGTTAATCCTGGTCCTGCAGAGCAAAAAACAAAACTCTTGACCCTTCACAGAGGCGCTGGGTAAAGTCCCAAACATCAGCCACAAGCACCCTGTTGGCTCACATACGCCCCCTTTGGTGAGGCAGAGTACTACCTGTCTCACCCTGTGTCTTTTCACTGCGCTTTTATTTCCCATCAGGAAAACTAAATATGTCACCTACAAACAGTAAATGGTTAAAGTCATTATCCAGACTTGGGGAAATCAAGGTATATGAACATATATGCAAAACATATTATTGGTGACATGCAGAGGTACAGCAACAGGCGCCACATTCACGTATCAACCTCAGCTTTTCCTGGATTCTGTAAAAATATTCATCTTGTGCTATTTTTTTTGTGATGATGCCACACACACACAGACACACACTGTGGTTAGGCTTTTATCCGAGAAACAGAATTGATTTCCTTCTGATCTCAACCATATTCAGAATCATGAGAGTCTCAAGTGACCAGAATGATACTCTGACTGACTCTGCCTTCATGAACCTGATAGCTGTGAAGGACACTCAAATAAAATACTAGAAGGCAGCACTGTAGTCATGTGAAGGAAATGCTACTTTTTTTTGTATCACTCCTTGATGACTCATCGATTTTTAAATATGGAAGTGAAGTGCTTGGTCAGCAGTATTTCTGTCAGATCAGGATATCTGTAGCAGAAGGTTTTTTGAGAGGCACCTGTGAGGTGTGCATACACAGCGCTACTTAATAAGACAAGAGAGAGTTTGGAGAATAATCGACAAGAATATTTCATCAGTTCATGAGGCCTTCAGTAAAACCCCCTTAAGATGAAATCATAAAAGTTGTGACAAACTTCCACGTATATCCTGAAAAAAAGTATACATATATATATATAATAACATTGTACATAATATATAATAAATTGTACATGAAAATGAATAAATGATAAATATTTAGTTTAAAAGAAACTGACAATTATATTTATTTCCATTATTAATGTTGCTAATAATGCTAATAATCCACAAATTTTAAATCAAATCAGATTTCTATTTAAAAGCGCATCCATCGAATATCACCTTTTTGCTGACAGGAGGATATTAAAAGGGGAAAAAAAAAGCCGTGAGTGCAAAAATGCTAATAGTTTTCTCTGAACACTATATGTGTGTGAGCTTATAATGATGTCAGCACTTTTGAATGGAGCCATTAATTTTTAAATGGAAATGTCAATCTCCCTGCCTGAAAAATGCAGGTTAACACTTGGAGAATGACAAATGTTTAAACTTTTCAACGGAAGCGCACACAGTATCAATGCAGCCGTGATATAAATCTTCAGAAATCTTCAACAAGGTCAAGTCATGAAGATCAAGTGAACAAACACTTGAATAGTTTATCAGAATAGTCTCTAGTAATTGTTAATTGCAATTGTAAACCTGTTATTATCTTGTCTAATGGGAGTAAAGATCTGTAGTTTAAGGGTTTCATTATCATCTCAACTATTGACTAATATTGTATGACTCAAAGCACTAATGTTCTAAGGCAGATTTACAAATTTATAACAATTTACAAGGAGATAAAACATGCATATTATGCTCATTAATGATGGTTGTTAAAAGAAAAAACTGCAACATTAGCTCCACATTATATCAACAAAGTTTTAGATTGTAATGAAAAACACTGCTTTTAAAATGTTAGTTCACCCAAAATGTATTCCTTTTCTACCCAACCTCATGTCGATTAAGGGTTGGAATTATTTTCATAGTAATCTGTTCTTTTTAATGTATAGAGACAGTCATCTGTCTACACTGGAAGCTTAACCAGAGAACTTTCGGTTTATTTCACAGTGGATTATCATTCACGTTATAACTGAAACTGAAAAATAAAATTGTCTTCCACTTCCATTCTTCATGCTGTTAGAGCTAAAGTCTAGCTGTGCAACTTGGTTAAAAAAATAGGGTCACTTTGTCCATCTTGCCAGGCCATCTAAAGAATGTTGTTTGATTGGCAAAGTCTCCTTTAAAACAGTGTTACATAAAATGTTGACATAATTTCCCTTTTTTTATGCTTTTTCTAATGATTTGTTTAAATGTTGTCACCACTTGCACTGCAACTGAAACGGGAAATCAGTTTTCTGACTATGTTTTGAGAAAAAAATAATTATATTTTTTATTAAAAATACTTTTAAACTTGCGTTTTGTCGCTTTTATAGGATAAGAACACTTTTTCAACATACTTTATAGCTGTAATTGGAAGCCAACAGTCAATATTTTTAAACTTTTGTGGGCCTAATTGAATTAGTTGATGGGTAAAATTTAGGTTTTTACCTTTACACTTGATTGATGTGACAACGTTTTTATTTGCCGAAATAAAAAAATAAAAAAACGACTTTCAAGTTTTAATCCAAATGCCAAACGTTTGGCAATTTAAGTATGACTTCAGTTTGTATACATGCTTGCAGGAGAACATCCAGCTCTTTACATCTGTTTGGCTTCATTCCACCACTGATATTCAATTAGCTTTTGTTATGAGAAAATCTGTAGAGTTTCTCCCAGCCATAATCGATTATCTTTGTTTAATACCTTTTACCATTTCATTTTTGCTCAACTTTGACCATTGACAGATTTAAAACTCCAAAACGATACAGAAAAATAATTCTATTGCCTGAAACAATGGTTCCATTAATCTGGTGTACAGGTTATTATTTATTTATTCATTTATTTGACCTTGTGTTTTATCAAATAGTCAACAACACAATCCAACCAGCTTAAAGTCGAGATACTGATATTGATTTTGTCTTCACCAAAGATCCCGCTACAACACAAAACACATTTCAATTACAAACTTATCACAACTTTCAAAGTTTTGTTCACACTACACCACAACAAATCAGTTAGGGTTAGGCGTTGTCTGAAAGGTGTTTTTATTTGAAAAAAAAACAACTGGATTTTGCACAAGGTATCATACGTTTGTGAATCTTGTTACATCAAGACATTTTTTTGCGTCAAGTTTATCAGAAAAAAAAAGATCAAAACTTGTAAAACTTAAAAGGGACTGGAGACAAGAGCTCACCTATCATTATAGTGAGATGTATTTTTAATTCATGGTTTTGTTTTTCCCGGTCTTGCTTTTTCTTATCTTTGCTGTTCTTATCTGAAAAATTCATCCATGAAAATAATGCCATCCTTAATCTGGTCCGTGGAGAACAATAGGTTTGGCAGCTACACATTGCCATGTTGTGATAACAGTATGTACATATTCTTAGGACTTTAAGAGCGCCATCATCACACTGGTACACCGGTGGCGTCCCTCTGACTTACCAGCCTTCTAGCAACAGAAACAAAATTGTTGATAAATGTTTCAGAGGGTGTTGCCAAGATCTATTCCGTGACGTCTTCCTCTTCCTGTGAGATTTGCCTCACTTGTCCTTGACTGGTAAACACAATCTGCAAGCTTGTCCCTTTACCTGCTATTTAAGAGCGCAGCGGTTCAACCCACTCTCGGGAGGAGCTGGAGAATTTATTGGCAGAAAGGTCAGAGCGTGTTGTCCTCTTTGGAATTCATTGGCGCGCTCAGGATGGTTGAGAGCCGACCGAGCCTCATCTACATGAGAGTGTTTCTTTGAAGTGGTGGATGGCGCAGGCTCGGCTGTCCGTCTCCGGGGATCGGCTGTTGACAGTCTTGCAGGATTTCTAACAAGGGGAGTCTTGGCATGAGCCCGAGGGCTCGTTCACAATCACTTGGTTCGTCTCTCTGATCACCTGCCTCGCTCTCCTGTCTCTGCTTTCAAAATAGACCTAGACGTCCACCTGAGGAGTAAAAAAAAAAAGAAAAAGAGAAGCTAACACAAATCAGAAGTGTGAGCGCTCACTGCAGGATCAGGGTTTACACAGCAGCACCTTTTTGTGTTTTGAATCGTTGATGTGCCTGAGATTTTCTTTAAGATAGATCGTGACTCTTTGGACAAACTTTCGACTTCAACATCGATAAGTTGTTTCACTTCCTTAAGCATCCAAAACACTAAACTGTGTCAGTGTCACTGTTCAACTACTTTTTCCTCTGAGCTTCTGTCCTACTTCCTTCCCAGATTTCCAACGTTCCTGACGTTCCAGAGTACAGAGGAAGTCTCTCCCTGTTGTACTGTGGTTTGACCTGTAATTCACTTCAACTATCAATGAAAGACAAATGTCTTTCAAGATGTCGGGTCCAAACAACAAGATTTCTAATGGAATTAAAACTGAGTGCTGTACCTTTTGACTCAGCCCTTTCTCCATCAGAGCAGACATAATGAGGGATTTCCTTTCTTAAATAAACAACTTGAAGAACAGTATTAATCGATTAAAATAAACAAAAAAAGATACAGGTTTGACTTGTATTGAAGACGCAGAGGAGACTCAAGCCTTAGACAAAAATGATTAACCATTTATTGTAGAGCATAAAGTTAGGTTCATGCTGGAACAGTAATCATAGTTTATTTTTTTCAGTGTTTTTCTTTTTCACAAGCTCACTGTTACTGTTGTCAGATAGAGATCTGATCCACAGTTTTTACTATACGTCCTTATTATTAAAACATTGATACTACTATATTCTGAACCACTATCTTGGCCTCAGGCTGGGCGACGCAATGAAAACACAAGACCAAGACCGCAAAAAAGAAAAAACTACAAACTGAAACTGAAGTCAAATTTCTGACATAAAACATTTTAAAAACCACTTTAAAGCAACACAAGCTATTTACGGCAATTACGGTCTTAAATGTGTGCTCAGAACTGACATATTTTTCTAGAAATCATTCATCGACACATGTTCAAGGCTTGAAAACTTGAGAATTAAACCTCTTAAAAGAAACATTAATGGTTCTAAATCCAAACCCATCTCAGTCCAGTTGCCTGAGTTTACACAGATATTGGCAAACTATTAGCGAAAGGACACATTTTTGACACTGATTTTCTACTGATTTCGAATGAATGTGGATTATTAACCATGATGTAAACAATGCCATTTTAACTTTGTAACTCAGGGGAAATCAGAGACTTGTTGGAGCTTTGACAGTGATATTTATTTGATAGGTAAATAAGTAGCACAAGTTTAGGAATGTGCATCTATTAAATGATTACAAAATAATTATCCTAAAACTGAGAATCCTTCAACAGGATGATTCGCTGCCAACAATAAAACATAAATAGTCAAACCCTAATCCTGCCCAGTTATAAACTTGAGAGCAAAAGTTCAGTGATCTTTTTTTTTTTTTTAGAATTCTGTCTTTGCTTCCAACCAAGGAGCTCAAATTTGTGATCAAACGGCTGATTTGGTGTCAGAATTGCGAATCCACTTAAATCCTCGACGATCCCGAATGTCTTTTGCATTTAATAGACTTTTATCCACCGTTTAGTTCTCTGTGCCTCCAAAAGAGATGAGAGCTTAGAAGTTTTTTTTTCCTGTCATCCTTCATGTATAATTGAAGTCTGGAAACTTCTGCGCGGTTGAAAAAAAAAAAAAGGTTTCAGACACATTTGTATCTGATACACCTTCTAAGGAAATGTTAATGGATTATCCTACTTATAATTTAAGAGAATGCAGGGCCAACATATCCTTCCTCCTCTGGGGCCCTTTTGTGTTCGGCTCCAAAGAGAAGAGGGTGATCCGTAACGAGCCCTTTTTTAAATAACATGAGGACTTTGTAAGATAATGAAGCAGGAGGAAGATGTGAGGAAGAGGAGTCTCTGTCCTCAGCTGTGGTGAAGGGCAACAGAGCACAGAAGAAGGAGCCAGAGGAACCTCAGTGGAGCACGATTCAATTGAGTTCCAAGGACTTGATTGAATTCCCTTTCACAGCACTATTGAAATGCGATTGTAACTCACCTTGGATGAACTTCAGTGAAAACGCTGTAGATTTACTACTTTGATCATTCGAGAAATTAAACAGAGAAATCAATTTGACTTTGTTTAATGATGGGGAAATGGCAGAGTTTTATTATTATTATTAATGTGTTAAAATGACTCAATAAATAGATTTCTAACACACTATTGAAGACTCACAATTTATGTGCAATTTTTGTATCATTCCTAATGACGGTGAGGATTTTAATAAACTCCAGACTAGAACCATTTTTGTTTTATCATAAGGTTTTATTTTAGGAGGGTCTGGTCTCACATGGCCACCAGTGTTCTGCCAAAACATACTTCATATAAAACTTTAATGATGTCTGCATGACCTTTGGATGCCCTTTATTTTTTGCCACCTTTTATGAAACACCAAATCATGTTAGTGCAGTGTGGGTGAATTTAAAAGTTAAGGTTTTTTGGTGCAATGGATTTTTGTTTCATTTTGGGTTTCATGAAATAAAAGCATCAATTTTAGCTGTGTTAATTTTGTCTGAGTTTATGTATTATTGTTATATTTATAACAAGTTTGTACCTTCGGTTTAATTCATCCAATTCAACTCTCCTTAAATCCCACGGGTTCACTCAGAGTGAGTTTTGTTTTAGTAAAATCTTTCCAAACAAATGTATTTAAGGTTTCCAACTTGTTATTGACTTGCTTTGTCTGCTTTGTTGTGAACATGAAGCGGTTACCACCTCCCTCACTTCTTTGACAAGCATTGATTGTAGACACATTTGTGATAGTATCCTAAGGTATTATCATTTTTATTTAACAGTGATGACTTTGGCAGTAAAAGTATTTTCACTAAACTTCAGGAAAACCTGACCAACTATGGATGCTACCCACATGACCACCGAAACGAGACACCGGTAGCATGCAAGTCGATCACAAGAACCGAGAACTTTTTTAAATCTTTCTCAAAGATAAAACTAACATTTTAATGTGAAAATAGCCTTTAATATACAAATGCATAGCAGACTGTGGGGTGAGGGCATTTCAGTTTTCACGACACTGTTACACACATTAGAATTGCCACAGTGATCTTACCATTGGTTTTCACTGAAAGTGAGTGTGACTCGTAAGTATAGATCCAGAAAATTTGTATTTTTAAAAGAGATGGCAAGTCGCTAGGCCAAAGCTAAAAAAAAATAAAGACCTTCAAGTGACGTGACACAATCTCCAGGTCGGAAGACCATATGTGAGAGGTTTGGTCTAGAGCTGGACCCAATTGCTGATGCAAACAACCAAACAGACAATGAAAAAGATTTTAAAAAAAAGTTTAACCATAATAGTTCATATAAAAACAAAAACAGAGTTTAAGTGTCCATATCATAACCAAAACTCAATGGGCTGTTTCGAAAAAACACACGCTGAAAAAAAAGAAAAAAAGAAAAGCAGGCTCAAGCACAAGGAGGGCAATAATACTAAGAAAAAGTAAATACTTCATTCACGGAGAGAGAGAGAATAGAGAGCGTACATACCAGGGAGTGACAATTATAATCCGACGCCTGTTGTCGCATGAGTGGTGGCTTTAAGCTCTGCAGCCGAGTGGTGATTTGGTGATAAGATGCAGCTGCTGCGAGAGCAACAGGCGCAGTGGAACTCAGGAAGCAGAAAGGATATGCAAGTTTCAAACTAAAATCATGAGCCAAGACAATTGCTGTGTCTCAAATTGGATACTTCTCTTAGTATACTAGAAGTTAGTATGCAGCAGGATATTGTACATACTAACTAGTACGCAAATTCTCAACAGATAGTATGTCTCAAATCAAACACTGACGCTAGGCACTAACAGGAAATGACGCGACAGCTTCTTCTTCTACTTCTATTTAACGATGGTTGCAACCAGCTGTAGGAACACTATCGACACCTGCTGGCTGCACGTTTTGCAAGTTTGGAAAAAGAAATAAAGAAAAAATATGAGAATATAAATATTTGCGAGATATTTAAGCTGGTATCAGCACCGAAGACAACTCATCCTTCTACTGCTGCGGAAAATACACCTGTACGTATATGAATATATATGCATTTATATATGACATAACTTCCGTTTACAACGTCACTAAGATGGAGCTGTTTAGGGTGGTTAGTGTCTATCGAACCATACTCAGTTTTGTGGGCGTTTTAGTACGCCAATTTAGTGTGCATGGCGCACAACATTTCGCACACTAAGAATTGAGACGCACTTACGCACTAAAAATACTAACTTTGAGTACAAAAGTATGCGATTTGAGACACAGCAAATGACTTCAGTTGATACGTGGAGGTAATAATGTATCGTTAAAAAAAAAAAAGTAAACAGGTAAGAAAGAGAACTGCACAAGACGTGGGGCGGACTGGTCAAACATTTTATTCTTGTCCCCTTTACTATTAAAGGCTCCTATGAGCGTGATGTTGCAATTGTCGTGGGATCACGTGAGAACTGTAGAAACCACAGCTCGACACGTTGACTTTAGGTCACCATCAGAGATGATCGATTACAATACAGTAGTGTGTTTATTGTCACTGGTCCGTACGGAGCGGAACCCAAATGCGAGTGATGGAAAAGATCTCAAGATCAAGCTCTAATATTAAACAGTCCAAAACAACACAATCAAAGTCCACAATCCAATAAATAATAAGCACCAAGTCTGATATCGCTTGAAAAACACTTGCTTGGAACAAATACTAAAACACTTACGCACTAGGAAAACACATCTTAAGAAGAACACGAAGACAACCAGGAAGAACCACAGCCAATTACCATACGCATGAAACTCATTGATCTGGCACTCTGGTCTTGAAGCCGGTGCTGTGTATCAAATCGCATACTACTCTTAGTATGCTAGAAGTTAGTATGCATCAGTTTAGTGTACATACTAACTAGTACGCAAATTCTCCACAGACAGTATGTCTCAAATCAAACTCTGCTGCTACACACTAACCGGAAATCACATGACAGCTTCTTCTTCTACTTCTATTTAACGATGTTTCAACCAGCTGTTTGAACGCTATCGCCGACACCTGCTGGCAGCACGTATTGCAACTTTGGAAAAAAGAAATATATCGAAAAATATTGATAGAGATATTTAAGCTGTTATCAACACTAAAGACGTGTCATCCTCCTACTGCTGCTGAAAATGCACCTGTAAGTATATGAATATATATGCATTTATATATGACGTAACTTCCATTTAAAACGTCATTAAGATGGCGGCTGTTTAGGGCAGATAGTGTCCATCGAACCATACTCTAGTATGCGATTTGAGACACAGCACGAGGGTTCATGAGCTGCAGGCGATTGCTGATCAGCTCCAGCCGTGTGCCATTTGGCAGGTTCATGTGGGAGGAAAGGGAGAAAACAGGAAGTAACTATACAAAATAAAACCACAATAAAATAGAAGCATAAACATTTATTATTCTTTTTAACTCTTTTTTTGGAAAGGACTAAAGAAGACTCTGACCAATCACATCATCTCTTACACAGAAATAAACAGACAAACTTAGCAAATGGCATTTTAAATCATCATTAAAGAAAGTTTCTACAGTCTTTCATTAGGATCAAATACCAATTAAACATCTCATTAATTGTAAACTTATTTTGGGATATTTAAGTTAACAAAGGCTTTTTCAGAAGAACAAGGTTCAATCGACTTCAGCAGCGTTTGAACTTCTTTACACAAGACTATTAAAGAGAAGTTATGAGAGCTTCTTAATAGATCATTCTTCTCATCAAACTCAAGTATAAAAGTTACAGTTTCATTATTTTGGAGTTTAGTTCAGTGTTCAGGGACTGGAGTAGTGATGAGTTAACTTTTTCAATCTTGTTTGGATGAAACTGAGCATCAGGCAGCACACTGTATTTTGTTCTTACTCTCGAACAATTCCATGAATATTTGATGATAAGTGAAAGAACCTGTTTAAGAATGCAAGGAGACAAACTGAATATCATTAGGTAGGTAGTCGACCTCTCTCTTGTGGATTCTTTTGACTGAATTGATGTTTTTTCACTTCATCAGAGCCATCTCAGTTGTTTCGATAACCTCTCTCTTATTCCTTCTTATCCTTCCTGTGTCACTACACTCCTCTCTTGTAGCTTTTAATTTAGTCTTTTGGTGTATTTCTTTTTTTCAACCGTCATTGTTTCGAGCCAAGAGAAAAAGCCTGGAAATAAACATTGTGTGCAACACTTTTAACTGTTTTACCTGCTTTCTTGGAGTGTTCTTTCACCACTGAGGGCAAGGGTTGTAACCCTAGATAAGGTTATCACCGTGGACATGGTGGCAACTCCCAGAATTAAAACAGTCAAGGTGAGAAAGCATTTTCTGCTGTGGAGCATTCTCCAAAAACACATCAGCCAAAAGTAACTTTTTAATATTGTGAATGAATCATGTTGCGACATCATCACAAGTGATTGGCTGGTGAAAGTATTCAAGATAAGTGTTCACTTCAGCTGTGAGGAGGTTTTAACTCCAGATTTGTTCCCTTGAATAGTGAGTGATTGGTCATGTAACTGTTATCATGTAACATGGAGCTGCTTGAGACTGCTGAGACTACAATCAACCTAATAGCAAAATCTGACAGAAGGAGCTGTTAAACATACCACTTAAACAGTCAGAATGCCCCAGAATAATAACTTTTACTCAACAGATGTAATATAATTTAGCTGCTTAACACAAGGAGGGTGTTTCTTGCCAACCTTTAAATACATTTTTTAACAATCTAAGGAAAAATAAACTGTCGTCTGCACACTTTAAATAGGCTATTCACATACATGCTATACTTGGATAAAGGTTTTGTTACCATCTGAATTGAACTACACTTAATATCTTAAGCTAGCTCTGACAAAAGTATTCCAAGAAAATCAACCAAAATCGATGTTTTGCCCCTTTTTTAACTTCATGCTATATGTAGGACGTATGTACACATATTTAGCTTGTGTTACCTCAGCGACATTTAAAAAAAATAATTATGTGGTCAAAGATGAATCGGTGGACATATGCATATTTAAAAGATAAAATTGTTATGGGTTCCGTTAATTGGTCTCAGACACAAGGGCTCGACTAGTTTTTCTTCCTTGAGATACTTCGCTGCACCTTCTGCAGGATCTTAGCAAAGCCATGGTTTATCATGAGGTCTGTACTCTCAAGGCTTAACACCTTTTCAGCATTCTAGTGACCGGAAGGAATTAAACAAGTTTCTGTCTGCCTGTACCAACAATATGTCTATTAACGAATCTTCCATTAAAAGGTTCAAACGTGCTTATTTATCCACCAGCTCACTTGAATGACAAAAGACCCTTAAATCAATCTTCCTGCATCTTACCTTCTATCTTACACTGTGGCCCAAAGTACATTGTGATGTTGCTGAGCAACACGTTTGGGTTGAGAAAAAGGAAAAAGACTGCACGAAGCTTTTAGGGTGAAGTGAATAACAATAGGGCAGACTAGCAGATAAATGTCGAAATGTTAAAAATAACCTTACTTAAAACACACTTTAGGAAGCATAAGCTGAGATCAAGTGGACATGAGTGAAGCCAATGTGAGAGTGCAATAACACATTCCACATGTGGACCTCGTCTGTGAAGGTCGCTGCCTGATGTCTGCTTCAGCTAATCTGAGACTAGTGTGATCGCGTGTGAGAAAAAATAGTTAAACCTAAATCTCACCAAAAACAGGAGGAGAGCTCTGACAGTTAGTCAAAATGGGAATTATTGAACGAACGAAGAGAAGAACCAGCTGGTCAAAGAGTTAGAGGGCGTTGCATGTACTAATAGAACTGGAGTTACATCCAGGTAACTAATATTTCTATTACATACATGGTACGCCCTCTAATGGGCTTCTAATGCGCTATTGGTTTACTACCTAGTCGAAAGGCCTTGAGGAAAAGTTCACTCCCAGCTGGGACAGAGATCTTCACTCTGTTCCCAAGAAAAGAAAAAACATCCCATCTAACCTTATGTTAAAATAGGTGACAACACATCAACCTGCTTGAACATAGTCTGTGGGGTCCAAAAGGGTTCTGTTCTGGAGCCAAAACTGTTTATACTATACATAAATGATATATGCAAAGTCTCAAAAATTCTGAAATTTATTTCTATTTGCGGATGATACCAGTATTTTCTGTTCTGGGGGAGCCTTGAAATAACTTGTGGACACAGTAAATCAGGAAATGGCCAAACTTAACGAGTGGTTTAATATAAATAAATGATCACTTAATCTAGCGAAAACTAAATACATGCTATTCTGGAAAAAGGATGCAAAAAAGTGTCAACATTCAATTAAATGGAGTGAATATTGAAAGGTAGTTATTATTGATGAAATGTGAAGTTGGAAGCCACACATCAGACATTTAAAAAGTTGTAGGCAAGAAGAATCTCCATTTATTTATTATTATGGTAAAGTGAATATATTAAATATTAAAGAAAATCAAAAGCACTACTTTTGTATTGCGCACTAATCTCTCCACACCTCCAATACTGCGCGGAGATCTGGGGTAATACATACAAGTGTTCCATACACTGCTTGCTAATACTTAAAAAAATAGCTTTGAGAATCTTACATTATGCCAGCTAAAGGGCACAAACAAATCAGTTATATATCAAATCCAACATTCTTAAACTACATGACTTGATATATTATCGCACTGTACAAATTATGTACAAGGCCACAAACAAAAGCCTCCCTCGTAACGAGCAAAGGATCTTTCATGACAAAGAAAATAAACATGGAAAATATGAATTTCAAACATAAGAGGACACGGACTACTTTAAAATCCTTTTCCATATCGGTCACAGGTGTTAAACAATGGAATGTACTAGAAAAGGAGGTCAAACATTCAGCAACACTTAATGTCTTCAAGAAAAAGTTTAATAATTCAACCATTTACCGGTACAGAATGGTACATGATGGCTGATAAAGGTCAGAGAAGCTAATCATACATGGTGTTGAGACGGCATGGGAGGATAACAAAAGAACATTCTGTATCTAGACAATGAGTTGAGCCTGAGAAACCTGAGACAGTTGTACATAGCAGGATGTTACATAATGCGTATCACAAAGGTCAAGATAGACTGTGACACTACTGTGTGAGAAGAGACCGTCTCAGAGTCCTGTAAATCCACACATAAGGACAATCTTTTGGTTCATGATGCAGTTACTAAGCTGGTCACTGAATGCCATTGAGTGTTTTCAACAAGGTGTGCAGGTTCTGGTGAACGTACATGCCCGGTCGGGACCTTCATGTCCGGCTACATCCTGGACTTTAGGGAAAAGGGGAGAGTCGTGTTCCCTGCTGCATTGGATGTGGAGGATGTCTAGGACGTGTACATATTTGAATGATCGGGCTGTGATGTGGGATCTTCACTCTATATCTAAAAACAAGAGAGATCAAGGACAACGCAACTTCTCGGAGTGCTGTGGTCAGGATGTGCTCTGAAATCTCCACAATTTGGCGAGTACCTGGCCACTATTCGAGGTGGAGTAGCCAAAATTCGGGGGGTTATGGCGAAGTTGAGCACTAAGAAAGTTGCAGAAGAAAAGGATGAATAAAAGAAAAATGGCCTCCACACCATCCAACATATGAAAAGTAGACTGGACTTAGCTCTCTGTCGATCGGACCAATTGGTGACTTGGTGACATCTACTTTTGTAACATGTTATGTCAAAGTGAAATAAGTAACAAGAATCTGTTATGCCAAAGTGAAATAAGCACAAGTATAAGATACGATTATGACTATGATTTAATTCTGAGGGTCATGGGGGCGGGACTAGATAAGCTTGGAGTGGAGTGGAGTAAAAGTATCATGATGTTCTGTTCTATGTTAATCTTTGTATCCTTTGTCTTTGTTATTTTTCTTTGATCTATATCTTTATCTTTATCTTTATCTTTAGACTTAGATTGTATTATCTTGTACTATCTCTTTATTTCTCTTTGTTCTTATTTTATTTTTATTTATTTTTATGAATAATTGCTGTATTGCTGTGGCTAATTGTAATAAATAAAATTCCCAAAGGAGACCTCCTGAGGGATCAATAAAGTTCTACCTAACCTAAGCTTCTGATTCTCCTGCTTTTCCCTTTCGGGACATGCATGCAATATGTGAAATATGAGTGTAAGTGTTATTTTGATGTTTTAAACTGACATGCCCGAAATAAACAATATTCATTCATTAATTCAAAAACCACTGGACAGAAAGTCACGTATATACATGGTAAAAAAGTAAAAACTAACATTTACATTAATTTCAATATCGACACACACACTGACCAGATGTATTCCCTTTCCTAAATTTATATAATTACCGGCATGGTTGACTCGATTCACAAGTCGAGTATTAGCCGTGGAGCCTCAACTTAACGACTGCAGGTTTCATTGGGGCTCGTAAGTCAGCCAACCATAACACTGGGTCCGAGTAAACTGTAGGACTACATTTCCCAGATAGCCAAAGCCGTGGATTCACTTTAAAAACATGGCTCAGTCACAGACGTGTTGTCACAGATACTACGTCCATATCCTGTCTATGGTGGAGATGAGCTCTTGTCATCATTCAACCAGGTACCAGATATCCTGATGTCAGGACTCAATCATAGAATATTCTCTGACCATAAGGAACGAGTCAAGAGCAGCTGATGCACTCGTCCATGATCAACACAAAAATAATCTTCCTTTTTGGACCCCTTTCATTGTGGTTTATGCACAGATGTGTTCAAGTGAAAGGATACTTGTGGTGTGTGGAGGAGAACCACTTGCTGTCAAAACCCTCAGACAAACTAGAAAGTCATTGTTTTAAACAATGAATCAAGTTTGAACCTTCGAGATAAATAGTTAATTGTCTTTGTGTATACTTGGCAAATGCACTTAGCATTTCAAGATGGATGTTTAATTTCCTTATTGAAAAACCAGATGTCATCTTTCATTTTTTGATCTAATGGTCTATTTTATTTGCGTAATGAAAATGAAAATTATGAATTTGGCCGAGACACCATAACAATGACACGGAGATAAGACACAATAAATTAAGAAGAATATATACTTAACTAAAACTGTCCTGAGTCACACTTCTGGCAACACCTGTTGTGTGTCTGTAGACCCACTAAAGCTACTTCTCTGGAAGATAAATACATTCCACAGTACAGAAAACGTACCTTCTAGGGATTTGGTTTTTAATTTCTGTTTCCCTTTGAAGGTCGTCCTTTTTCAGGGTCAATCAAGCTGGAGTCAGCCTACTAGCAGGCGCGACCCAGGGGGACTGGGGGGAAGACAATAAAATGGTTGGATGAGTTACCAAAAGGATGGAAAGCAATGCAGTAACCCCACACTGTCAGTGAGAGCTCAACATATATAATAGCAAAATGAACGCGGAAATGCACAGACATTTTGCTCTCCTTCTGATCATTGTGTCTAGAGGTGGTTTCTCTAGGGAGACAAGTCGTGCTGGCAGCACATAGATTCATGATCCTGCAGATATATGTATTCTCTTTGAGGAAACTTTGTGTTTTCCCGTTTGTTTACACTCATCTGTGGGTTATCTTCCCCTTTGAAGCTGCTCATCCTGTGATCTAATGCATAAAAGTTATATTTTAGGAGAATGATGACTCTACTATTATTATTTACCATATTATTTTTAGTTGTATTATAATAATTATTGTATACATGTTAGAAATATAAAAACTGAGGAATGAGCATGTTTTCAAAATAGGCTGCTTAAAAGCTATAAAATAAATATATATGAAAATTATAAATCTCGTTAAAAATGAATAGTTTCCAAGTTGGGGTGAAAAGAAAACTTCAACCTGAAATGCCAGTGAATATTCTATATATACATTTTTAATTGTAACCTCCATTAAGAAGTAGAAAATATTATGTCAAATATTGAATTATATTTTTTTTTATATTTTTGTACTATTCTGTCTTTGATCTGTGTTTTTTTTTGTGCATTATGAGCAAAATTGAAGTTTGAATCGATAAAGAATGCATAACATATGTGTTACATGTGTGTCTATGTTTCAGCTTGAATATCAGGACTTCACAGGATTAGTCTCTACAGGGAAAAGAAAATGTTAATTCAGTAAACAAATAAAAGTGCAGCGGAATGTAAGGGAAAATGATCAAAACGTGATCGTTTTCATTCTTTCTTGTGTTCAATTTGTTTCTTATTGTTTGAAGTTGTAATACAATCCAACTATGGCTCAGTATACAGTTTCAGTACAAACAGATTAATGACCTTAATTTTTTTATTTCTAATGCGAGAAATCGATCCTAAACTTTTAAAGAAGCAAACTGTCACCATCTTTTTTCTCACAAAGGAAATGTCATGGAATATCTATCTTGCCAAAGTCTATCAGTTCAAAAGTAATTCAAAGTGGTTTCTGGTTGATGAAAATGGACGCCACATCATGGACGGACAAATACTTTCCAAAGGTATTCGGATTGTCTTTACTAAGATATCTGAAAACAGGTTTCCATGATTAATAAATATATTGCTCCTGAGTTTGTGCGACATAATTGTGTCTCACACATGAGCATCGTAAACTAACACATAGCAGTGATTAGCAAGAGAATTTTAATTAGAATCACAAATAGGTCCATTAAATGCTCACTAATAGCCGTCTAAATAATTGAAGAACCTTCTGTAGATAACAGCTTCACACAGGGCAAACAGAAGAGACTGAAGTTCATATACGCAGCCTTCTGAAAGAATTCACAAGTAGGGTTATTAGTTTCCTCCGGTGCAAAGTCTGTTTAGATTTAATTATTCCTTTTTCAAATCTGGCTGAAAACCTTAGCGAGGGTTCAGAGTTAACGATTCCACAAGTGTTTTTGTGAGCTAATTTAATTCTACATTGAGGAAGTCATATTTATACAATGATACTGTAAATTGAATACACCTTCTTTCAAATGGAAATTTTCTCTAAAGTCCTGAATTTAAATGAAACCCGTTTGAGCATCTCTTCTTTGTTTAGAATGCCCTTAATGTTCTCATTGCCTGAGATTTGATGGCTTTTCACTGAGGGACCTGAAAAATCAATGAACCGATCGTTCCTGTTCAGCAGATTCCAACCTGCAAGGTCTACATTCAACCTGCTTTTGTCTTTTTCTTTGTTTCATTATTGAGCGCTGTGCTCACCGTTATCAATAAACTAGATGCAATAATCTGTGTTAAAATGTTTGTAATAAGCTTTGAATGAATAAAACTCTAAACACAAGATGAAATAAAATCTAACTTCCTAAACTATCAATATAAACACAAACCTTTTTTTTTTTATTTTAGTCCTCACAGATTTTCTATTACTGGTCATAACAAAATTCTTTAAAAAGGTTACTACCTATAAACCCCTTTAATAGGTTTAAAATCCATCAAAACTCCATCTATTCCAAAGTGTGGATTTTCCCACATAAAGTTAAACAACATTCATGATTTGTTCTTATTTAATTATACTCATTTTAGGGACTTTGTCAGCAAATTGTAGTAATTTCCTTCAAATCTCAGTGGTGACACTTATTTTGTTAAACCTGCCAACAAAATTGTTTTTCGTAAGATTCTTTTTTGATGCAGCTCGCAGGAAGACAGATCTACAAAGCCTTATCACCGGGGATTCTGATCTCACCAGGGGTCACCTAATTATTGGTAGAAGACTATAGATGAGTAAATAGTGGGAGTTCAAAGTTGTATCGACACTGGACTAGCTAGACTGGCAGAAATGAGTCCAACTAAATATTTGACTTTGAAATAACTCTAGAAGTAACCCTAACCCCAACTCTATCAATTTAAACTGAAATGACACGGCAGTGTTTTAAATGTTTATATGGTCCCTACATTGTTATGCTTACAGTGTGTCAATAAAATTATCCATGTTTGATTGTCGCGTTAATGTTGATATACACTTTTGATTCATTTTTATCATGGACAATTATATTAAACTGTAATCAAGTTCATTAATATAATCATGCCCTGGATATTATAGGGTAGTAAAAAAAAACACACTTGAGTCACAGTAAAAACAACAATAATTATTAACGTATGCCTGAGGCGGCAGTTTTCTTTTAAGTTGCATAAAACATAATTTTATTGTAGTTGATCATATTTTTTTTTAATGCAAATTGGAATTGGCCCCGGGCTCGTAGGATGAGTCATAAAACATTCAAGGATAATTAGGAGTTGTGATCTAGAGTTTATCCAGTGGTTTTGTACTCCTGTCCTCGGTGTGTCCTGTCTATGCTACAAATGTTCAAAAGCTGAGCAGCTCTCTCCGAGTGCTGGTCTTGACTAAAAAATCCTTTGAAAAATATAGTGTTAGAAACCTGTCAAGCTGCCAGCTATTGAAGGATGAAATACAGTTTAATATGTCTGTGGAATAGTTTCACTTATCATATTTTTTTTATCTGTATTCTCATGTGAAATCCCTTTATATATTTAACTTATTGAATCAATAAACAGTATACAGAGATAGTTTATATAAACAGTGGTCTGTTGCAGTATCACAATTCACCTTCTGCTGTTTCGGTTAATATTTTTTGCATACAGTATATATTTATATTTATTTGATTGACTGCTGCGTGAATGTCTCTCGTTGACCTGATTTGGTAACTGCTTCACAGGCTGCTGTTGACGCCGGCTAACACCAAAACAAAGTTCCTGTTTTGCACTGTTTAACAATAACAACTCTCTCTTGTTCCCCTTTACCTCTGAAACTACAGCACACCTCCTCCAACACAACCAATCGGTCAATCACTCAGTCTTCATGACACCTTCAGTGAACTACATAATACCCTGAAATTCACCTTTATGAAATAAATAAATCTTCGACGTTAAATTATATGAAAAAAAGGAGGAAACTGATGTTGCAGGCGAGGGTGGGGATGCAGCGCGATCAGAGGAGCTGTAAAATATTTGTCATGGAGAGACATCATTAAGATGTTGTTGAATGATGTGGTTTATGGTTTTGAAATTCATTCATTCATTCATTCATTGACAACCGCTTTATCCTGGGGTCGCAGGGAGACTGGAGCCTATCCCAGAATCATAGGGCGAGATGGCAGGGGACACCCTGGAAAGGACGCCAGTCTTTTGCAGGACACACAAAGACAGACAACCATTCACACAATCTCTCAAACCTACGGACAATTTCACAAAGTTCTTAATTAACCTCTGTATGTTTTTGGACTGTGGGTGAAAGAAAATGTTTAGTTTGGAAAATGTATATCATGAGTTATGTATTTGAAAATTGAAAAATGAAATAACAAGGGACCACTGTATTTCAGATGTGAGGTAAAGAAAACCTGATGAATGTAGTTGTTTGCTTATTTATTCAGACATGTCAATCGTTCTGCTGGGTGTTAAGAAATGACATATACGAGAAAATCATATTCATGATGTTTATGTTTTTAGTGATTATTTCTGGTCAGAGCAGATACACAGATGACCCATTCGCTCTTGGAACGTCAGTGACCCCGACAAGACTTAGAAAAAAACCCGCCGCGGTCTCACTACTTTCGTTTTTCCTTCAGCTCTTTTGCAGCCCACATAAAAATTGCAGCCGAAGACGTGAACAGAAGCCACCAGCTGATCTTGAAACACCTCTCAGCTTCGGCAAAGAAAGTGTGTCGTAAATAATCAAGCTCGATGATTGCTTTGCTCCCCTGCAAGTTCACCAAAGCAACCTTAGTGCCCATCATTTATGTGCAATCTTTATTTATTATTAAGGTTTCAAATTAAATCTGGTTCAGAATACAAATGTGAAGAAGATAAGACGTGTTTGTATGTTTGTGGGAGGTCGACTAAGATGATGAGAAACCAGAATGGCTGAAACATCAAAGTAGATTGAGATGCAATAGTTTGATGATGAAAAATATTAAATATTTGTTTAAATAATGAATAAAATCTGTCAATTTGTTTGGCTTGCAAAAGTTTTAAAGTAAAAAGTTGACAGTTTCGATGTTTGCAGGCAATTACAAACAAATAGAAAAGTTTAATTTGGTTAATATCAAGCAAGGGCAAAAAATGTCAAGAATCTATCAAGGAAGTGCATGAATTATATTATTAATACTAACTGCATCTTCAAATTTGTGTCAAATTCAGAGCAAGGCTAGTGTTTAGCTAAGAAAAAATGGAAAGTTCATTGAGTTTGGCCTGTGAGCAAGAACGTGGTTAACATAACATCACTGCTGTACACATTGTGTGGACAAAAATGGGCCAAAAAAAATGGTACATCTAAAGTAAAAAATGAATTCAATTTAAAGAAAATGTATTGGCAAGAATATGACGATACAATATGTATCACAATCGCGCTTCAACGATATAAACTGTATGTAGTATTTTCTGAGGACTTGACTCTTGTGACCCTGGTCTGGAAAAGCGCTATATAAATAAAAATGACTTACTTACTTACTTACTTACAAAGGAGTATTGACAGACAACATGACTCTTGACGATGTCGTAATTGCTTTCATATGTTTTAAATCCAAAAATGACCAAACATCAGCCTTTAAACCTGCCGGAATCAACTGTATCCTCTCGTTCACAGTTGCCATCTAGCGGCCAGTATTTTAATTGCAACACAAAATTAATTATATATTGCTGTTGAATAGCGTCGCAGTATCATCAAAAAAATGTTTGAGATATTGTTGAATCGATATTTTATAAATTAAACCCAAGGTTTGTAAACTTTCATTATATGCAAATATATTACAAAATAGCAGTGTCAACACTTTTCCCACAACCTCATCGATCTGTGAAGAACACGTTGAAACTGGTCTTATTTTTTCCATTTTTTTTATTATTTGAGGAGTCTGCAGCCGAACACCAGACCTTGGAGTGTGTAAACATGAATTGTTAGCCAGGATCACATCCACAGTGTGAGTCGCTGTCAAAACAACCAAGACTTTGTAATGGCAGTGTCTTCTGAATGAAGCCTCAGCGTCAAAGAAATGAATTTATGATTATTGTTTTATTCAGGTTCCCTCTTCAATATCCAATTGTCAATTTATTTCATTTTTTAATTGAGATTTAAATGGTCAGAAATGACGTCAGGAACCTCTCATCTTCAGTCTGCTGGAGCTGTAGTTGTTGAATATTCTTCTCTCCAAACTTTTTTTTTTCCTCCTCAGCTCTGCCTCCCGTCGGAACCGTGAGGGGCGGTGGGTGTGATGCCGGTGATCGTATTTCTTTCTCTCTTTTCTCTCGCTCTCTCTCTCTCTCTCTCTCTCTCTCTCTCTCTCTGTGCCTGCGTTTCTCCAGCCGTGGATGGTGGACGCCAGACCGGGTCAGCTTCATGTGAAAAAAGGACTTTACCGGTGAGAAAAGTGGGAACCCCGGAGCCCGTCAGCATGCGGGTCCTGTTGAGTCTCCTGTATCCCGTCATCTGTCTCATCCTTGTCGGATTCTATCCATCCATGGTGAGTTTATTTTTTTTAAACTAAACTATTTCATCGATACGTATTTGATTTTTATTTATTTCTATTGAAAAACAACTGCTACTATTTAAACTTTAAACGTGAGGTTGAGCCTGTGGATTCTCGACTCTTCCACACTCCAAATTCCGTTACAAAAGTCGTGTCATTTAATACGTATTTAAAATGTTGCACTACAGAGGATAAATAAGGACTTTGAGCAAATTTGAATCATTTTTAAATAATCGACTATACAATTCGGCTCCAGTTTAGAGCCTCATTCTGCAAAATTAAGGAGGGGGTGTAGGAGGGGGACCACAAATCTGCTTTAAATTGTATTCGAAATGACAGTTGATAAAGTCAGTGTATATTTATGCGTATTATTATCTCATTTTTATGTATTTCCAATGTGTTAAGAATACATCAATATGTTTTACGTAACATGGATCGACCCACGACCACCAGTCAGCTCAAGAAACAAGGTTGTATTTATTATAAATATATAATTCATATTTACAAACGACATCAAGGAAGCTATAAAAAAATTATATATTTATTTATAATTCGTAAAACAAATTGCTTTTTCTAATATGAGTGTGATCTTATTTGATAATGGTTTGATCTGAACTTTCATGCAATTAATGGATTAAGATTATTTAAAATGAGGCAACCCTAGACTGAAAAACTGTTGCGATTATGAATGGCCGAGCAATGGATCTGTCTTCTGGATGGCTGGTGCTGAAACTTGAACGTCTCTCCCCATAGAGAAGCAAACATGCACTGCTGAGGCTTACCTTGTTGAATTAAAAGAGTCGATGCGATCCAACAGGTTAATCCGAAGTATTATTCACAGGACTGCTTGTGTTCTGGAATGAAAGGCTGCATTGGCAAAGCTGCCCAAAGAGACAGATTAGCTGAAATAGTTTTCTTTTATCACTGTGCGATGGTTTGGTTTCAACAAAGATAGATCTTTCATGAACTTGCATGTTCTTTGCAGCAATATGTTTTGCATTATAGAGGCTATATTTTAACCTTTAGCTTAAGAATGGTTAAGAGTTGGCCTGATACGGACAATATTGAACATTTTACTGAGAAAGAGGGTGAGGTTGTGCTCTAAGAGGACACTGCAGATATTACTACTTTATTACAAGAGAACCTTGTGTGTATGTGTATGAGAGGATGGTCAGTTTGGTAGAGTTTTTTTTAGGTGTTCTCCCTGTTTAAAATGACAACTCTGACTTGTACTTAGATTAACTGTGGCTAATTCATCAAGACACGTATCCTTAGCGATAAAATTAAAAATACATTTTTAAAACCCTGTCACATAATAAAAACAGTTCATCAAGGTGTTCCTAAAATCTAGTTTAGTATTCAAAGTGATTATCCAGCCACGTCAGTTTTAAAATAAGCTATTTCTATTAGTGTCTCACCATGTTAACTGACCTTCCTTAAGTTATTATTAAAAACTCCAAATGATGGGTCATCTGTATTCTCTGCCCTGTAATTACCGACGTGATATTTCTGTGCTACCTCTGCTTATCTGCGATGATAGATCTCATTCAGGTCCTATCTTTCATCTGTTGTCGATTAGATCATGAATACCCGTCTGTCGGAGAGGAATATGGAGCAGGAGCTGCATGCAAATATCGCTTGCCTTCTTCCTCAGTGTATTCAGAAACCATCTCAGACTACAAACCCATCTCACCCGATAAATCTAAGGTAGAAATTACCAAGCTGTCACTCTCAGGCCGTCTGCACCTTGAACACGTGGCTTTGTTCATCGCAGCTCTCAAATTAAAATGTAAAGGAAAATCTGACTTTTTAACGGCACCTGTAACAAATTCGTCTTAACCGGGTTCAGCGAACCGGCGGTCCACAGGGACCTGTCACGAGTGTTTAAAGCCATGTTGGATTTGATAATGAGAGATATCAGTGCTGCAGAGAGCACAGAACAAACCCACTCTAGAATAGGAAAGATATTTTTACACAGTTTCCCTCTGGTCTGTGCCAGGCAGGAATTTACATATTTGCCTGCTCACATCATCGACACGTCAAGTGGTGTTTTCTAACGAAAAAAGATGAACCATTTAAACTATATTAAAAAAATGTTTTTTTAAAATGACATGTTGAAACTTTTCATTGACGTTCTGTGTCAATAAGATTTAAGAGCTAGACGGTTTGAGTTGACTGTTTGAATGAGTTTTGCCGATAGGCTAGATCAAGTGCTGATAACATGTATAGTTTATATAGCATGTTTTAGTTTATTTTCTGGATCAGGTGAAATGTATCACTTAAACGCAGAGATTTGTGTTGCTTTTCCAGCCTGGCTACTACTTTATGTCTTCACAGAAAAAAGCTTTTATAATGGACAGCTTGTAGTTCAGCTTACCTGACTTGAACTTTCTACAAAAAAGGACATTTTCTCTTACAATCTCATTTTAAGAGTTGGTTTTTCCTTTCACATTCTCCGGTGGACGAAGGTTTTCAGTGTATGAAATTTTCTTGAGGGCTGCAAATAGCTGATTTTGGAAAAAACCCTCCAATAGATGAAGCCTGAAGCTTGTCATAACTGAAAGATGAAGATCACAAACAACAGCAACTGAAATTGTGTTTTCTCAGCAGGGTGCCTGGCGTCTGCCAAGCAGGTAGGACTTAGATGTTCGATTTCTAGTTAATGTTTCTCGTCTCGATCCCTCCGAGATGGAAAGGAAGTTTTAAAAGCGTGTTTCTATTAATCAGAATAATTACAGTTGCGTTACTGAATCAACTTGACACTGTATTCGACGGTGCGGCGTGGGCACTGTGTTAGTCACTGGGTGTGTAGGTTGAATTGCACTTGTAATCACGCCCTCATGCACTTGAACACAACACTTGTCAAATGTCAAGCCTTAACTTGGTGATTTGACGGGACCACAGTGGCTGTTATAGGCAAACTTTGCGCAGCAACTTATCATGGAAATGACGTATTCCGGCGAAGATCTGGAGCCGCTCACACCCGCTGCCAGGCATCACTATTAATGTTGCTCGTCCAACTCATTGGACCTGTTTGTCACATTTATTAACGAGAACCGCTGTGGGTGTAAACATGCACACAAATATATGGATTTCCTCATTCATCAAAGCGTTTCTCAAAAAAGCGTTCTTAAGAAAAACCACACCCTCCAGCGGTCTGTCAAAGCCAACAGCAAATCTGTCAGCGTTTGCGACAGTCGAGGAGTTAGTGCTTAAAGCCCATTGACAGGGCGAGGAGGGGGTAACGGTGGAATAGCTTATGGCTGTGATAAAAAACAAAGTAAACTTCAACCTGATGATAACAAATGGTCCATCTTTGATGTTAGAATTCTCAGTCCTGCTGCACGCCAAAAGAAAAAATACTTGGATGAAACTAACAAGATGATTTAAATGAGTCCAACGGTCCAATCACAAGACTCACAACCAGAATCACTCAATCACTTCATTATTGTAAAATATATAAATTTTGTGCAATGCAGATTCATATATTTGGTATTTATTGTGTTAATATAAGTACGTTTGCAACTTTATTGACACTACATTGAAGAAACAGGTCCAGCATGTTAGAAGATGAACCAATTGGCCGCTTTCTTTGTCATAAGACCCGCCCATTGAGTCGGAACGCTGTCAATCAAAACAGCTTATTTTGCATTTCAAAGGCCAGACCATTAACAGCACAAGTTCATCTTAGCTTAAACTAACCTGTGTCCTTTCTGTGTGGAGTTGTTAAGTTCTCCGTGTCTTTGTGTTGGTTAAATGAAGGCACTCTGGTTTCCTCTCACACTGCAAATACGATTAGAGGTTGTTTGAGTTGATGGTTTTTAGTAATTTGTGCATGAATAGTTGCCCTGTGACCGACCTGTTCAGGGTGTCCCCTTCCCTTTCACCCAAAGTAGCTGGGATAGGATCACGCCCAAATAAGCCCTAAAAAAGGGAATAAAGGTAGAAATAGAATGAATGAATATTGACTGCAATAAATTGGTTTTGAACCTTTTTAGTTAGGTATTAATTTAGTTTGATTTTTATCACTAATGTCATTTTTATTTCCATAATCTTTTCAAAGTGTTCTTGTATTTACCTGTTTAATAGTTAATCTTACGAAGCAACTTTCATTTGTTATTGATTAAATTTAATCAAACTTTAAACTCTACAGTTTTATTCAATATGAGTTAACAGAGTTTTGACATTTTTCAAAGTTAGTTTTAAAACGTTTTTTTCAAAATAATAGTTTGCCAAATGTATAGCAGAGATGGTAGTCATTGATGGACATTGAAGTGTTTAGTAGAAAAGAAGAAGTATATATATTCTTTTGTAATCTTTTTAAGACCTGCCTGGAGGAAGTGCCGATTAGTGAAATATGTTTTTCCATTTCCAATCAAGTAACTCAACAGGCAGCCGTTTCATTTACTTCTTTAAAAAAAAAGGAAAGTATTTATCGCCTCTTTTTTCCTTCCAAAAATATGAACAAATTTAGCTTTTTCTGATTTGAAGCCATTAGTTAACAGTGAGATTATTCGATATTTGAAGAGGATACAAGGTAAACATAACCTTTAGTGAGAAGGGGATGGATAAAGTTCATGGTTATAGCTTTTATTTTCAATTCAATGTGGCCTTTTAGCAGGTTACAGTTACATCTGAGTTGTATTTGACATTGTTTCAAAGTGATGATGAGGATGTCCATAATGGCCTTCACTTGTGATCTGTATTGATTCTGGTATGTATTTTCTTGCCCTGCTTGTCTCTAAATACATCCTTTTGTTTCTCGGATAGTAGCAATTTCTGTGCTAGTTTAACTAAAGTTGTTTTCATCATGATGAACTCAGCAGTTCCAGGTGCACCAAACATTAGATAGCATTAATAAGCTCCTGTGTCTCGGATAATTATTGCTTGCAGATAATGACTGGAGTCACGACATGGCGCTGACACTTCCAGGGCCACAGTATTAACCAAGTTCCTCTGTTCCCTTAATAATTACTATAATTAGGCCCCGTAGCCTCATACCAGGAACCCATGTCGTTGTTTTTGAGCTGCTAGGCGGGCCTGCAATTTAAGATTTATTTATTTACTTAAGTTCCATGTGACATGTGTTTTTATGGATATGAAAAAATTTAATATAGAGTTTCCCCGAACATACACGAAATTGAATTAAGTAATTTGTCTAATTGCCGTATTTAATGAGCCATTTGTCTTTAACGTTTGCAAGGCGAAGGTGGAATGGAGTTGAAATTGGTTCAATGGGCTGTCATACATGACTTATAATTATCTGGCTTTGGGCCACTGCTGGTGAAGGACACACAAAAGTCGTATTTTCTATGACGATTATGTTGGGTATTTAAAACAAGTCGTGAGCGTTCAGTCGTAACCATCAGACTGCGACAGAATAAACACAAAAATGGTTTAAGAACTAAAATCTTGGAATAATATGATCAGGTGCAGAAACACATGTTTCAAAATTGATGGATGGAACAAATGTTTGTGATAAGAAAGATATTTAACACATCTGCTCAATATGGTCAAATTCCACTCATAGGAAAAAAGTATTAGTCAGAAGCTCTGATAGAAAGAGCAAAGTTTGTGTCAAAATAAAAGCAGATAATCCAATCCAAGTGTGGATGGGATCATGATTGAGGTCCAGGTTCAAGGTTACAGAGAGATGGTGTGTAGACTGAGTCAATGAGGTTGTGAACTCATGAGGGATGATCTGTAGTTTGATTGATCCCGGAACAATCCTCAGGTCCACGAAGCTTCGATTATCTATGATGCTGAAACCCCCTCCTGTATTGTTTAGAACACAAGAGGCAACACATGGAGGTAAATGATCAATAAGAGGGAGAGTCCGGAGGATGATGGTAGAGGTCCTTTTTACACGGGCTTGAGCACAGGTGGGGGGAGAGAGAACAGCCATTTTTCGAAATTGGGAATTGAACCGAGAAAACTACTGGAAAAAGTAATCTTTGGTTGAGGGTAGGATCACCCGAGGGAATATAAGTGATGCTTTATTTGAAGTAAGCATAAGTTAGGGTAGATAGGAGGCGGGACAAGTTAAGGTAAAACAAAATAACATTTGAAAAATAAAAATAAAAATGGACAAGGAAGAAGAAAACAATTCACCATAGTTTGCAAAGGCAGCTAAACGTGGTGGAAAATGTGCAGAGATGCAGATATTTGACACGTACATGAAGCATCGTGACCCGTTGTTTGCGTTGTTTCTTTGAAAATGTGCATGAATTTGTACCTCTCAGTTTTACATACACATATTATGATGAACAAACAAACATTTGATCTCCTCACCAATCCTGTATTCCAACTTAATTCAGTTGTTTTCATTTGGAATCTGGTATGTTACGCAAACCTTTTTTTTCAACTTTCATTTTAAAAAATACAACATAAACCATGTTATTCTGAATCCGCAGGATAAAGGAGAAACTGTTCTTTCTCTGTAATGCCATCCATACAACATTCGCTTTAGGTGTCCTTCGCTAAATGTGGCTCGAAGCCAGAAACATAAAAAAAGGATTTTTTTCAAAGCTAATAAGTCTTGTCTGACAGTGCAATTAACCAATTTTAACTTTAATTTCCCCTCCTTCACCCCCTAATAAGACAAATGAGTCAAACTTAGAATTTAACGAACCCAATAATTAAATGTGGGTTAAATGTAGTGTAGTTTAAATACATCTGCAACTTATATTTCCTTAAAAACTTAAAAAGAGTGAGTGTGATGATAAAAAAGGGTAAAAAGCAACGAAGCTCAAGAGCAATGTCAAATGAATAGTTGAACATGTTGTTACCACAGTCAGGTGAAAGTTGAAATATTCCACTGGTGACATTGCAGTTAAGAAGTCTGTTTTTGAGATGGTGCTGAACATACAAGTAAAACCATCCTACACACACATGACACAGTACTACACTTTACTCGCTTCTAAGTTGGCTCGTTCTAATTCATTCCAAAAACTCAGTTCAAGACTCTTAATGAGTTGTGCTGGTTGCAAACCAACAAATGAACCAACACCATTGAAAACACAAGGTAAACATTTGTGAATCTATGTGGGTCACCGCTCGATTTCCTTCTTTCCTTTTGGCTCTATGAAAGTATTTATAGTCCAAACGTTACAAAAACAAAAACAAAGACTCCATGGGGCACAGACTGTTGGGATTACTCTATTATCTGAGATTGCAATATCTGACGGGAAATCCAAGTTCAGCCACAGGAGAAAAGGTAAAAAAGAACATCAAAGCTTTTCCTTGAAATCCAATGAACACACTAAAGGTTTGTCATTATAAAGCAAGTTCCTGGTGTTTATGATTGTTTCACAGGATACATTTTATAATTAAAACCAAGTTCATGCAGGCTTAATATGCTACATATCTACTCAAAAGCCTTCTGCCTTCCAGGATACGTTCACCTCTCTGGTCGTAATTGGGCAGCGACATTCTAAAGGTGAAGAAAATAATCATGTGAAATGCAGTATTTCCTAATGTATGCCTATCGCCGCAGACTCACTGGCATTAATATGGCAGGACTGTCCTTTTGCAATAGTTGGAAAGACAATTTCTTGTGCCGTGGTAATGAGCACGCCGTGTGCATGTTGATGCCACGTTTTATTTGAGCCCAAATTATAGATGGATTGTTATCTTAACTAAATATAGAAACATAATAACCCCACCGAAAGAAAAGGCAATATGAATGCAAATTTAATGACACACAGTGACATCTAGTGGTGAGCTTGAAGTTTTTCCAATTAAAGTAATGACCTCCACTGACCTGCTGCTGAAAGTATATTTTAGAAAAGTTTGCTATTGATGTATTCAGACTGCGGCGGTTATTCCAGCTCAAGGTCAGCAGTGACGCTATACTCAGTCCAACCTCTAAGCTAGTCTAATAAAATGTGCATTTTCTCTATTTAATATAAGACGAATACAAAACCAAGAATTAATTGATTTAAAAAAAAGAAAGTTGCATTTGTTTTGGTAAAAATACAACAGCAAAACAATCATTTTTTCAAATACTTTTTTATAAATTGCAATGGGATGGAACTTATTTTTAAATAGTAGCATTTTTGCTCTTAATTCGTCATCTTTTATCTATTACAGAAAAATTTAAGAACGCTTGCACTCACCAACATGTATCTCCTCCAAGTCGCCTGCTTACCTTCTTATCTGTGTCTGTCTGTGTTTAATGTACTTTTAATTCAGCACCATGAGCATGTCTTGTTCTATATTCACAACCACATCCATCAGTTCTCCTTCATCTCAGTACATCTGAGTTTAAGTAAGACCTGCTAGATACCCTACAGACTTGATTCATTTAACGTGCCGAGGCCTGGTATCTTTATTCCGCTGGCCTCACACGTGATGTAACTATCTGAAACATGATTGGATTAATGTCAGTGACATCACCTGATACATGATTGGATAAAAATATTTTTTATGCCATTACCGGTCAGTTGGGAGGTTGAACGAGAAGCTTCTTATATAAGTGTCGGATACATGTCCGTCTCATAACACACACCTGCCTTTCTGTACGACCCAGGACATTTTCTTCTGGACTGACACATCAAACCTTTTCTCACATCTGCTCTGACTGTCGCCGACATTCTTCTGCTGTCCACCGGGCCACCTGTAATAACCTTTTAATGGGTGTTTCATTATTGTCCCCTACACTGCTCAAAAGTGACATGCTGCTCAGTCACTAGAGCTGAGAGAAGAAGCTGCTGCTCGTTCAAAGCCCGTGGAGGGCAAACTGTGCCAACCTCCTGCAGAATTATCAATTCAATCCTCTTTAAAGCCGGGTCAGAGCAGTCAGGAAGGTGGCACGCCTCTAGGAAATTAATCTCCCTCCAAGCCTTTCCTCACTGAGAGAAAAGATGTCTTTTTTTTTCCCAGTGGTCTCCCGTGTGCGTCCTTGCTGTCAGACCCCCTTTACCCCTCCAGGGAGCCATCAATGCACTATTGTAGCCAGGAACGCTGTAACTGTTGTCTTCAGTGGAGACCTCCATTTGTCATCTCGGCGTAAATCGTTGGGCACACAGGCAGGTTCATCTTGGTCCACCATTACAACTCAAATGTTAGACTCATTGAGGCAGAATGATCATCAGTTACAGCACTGGCATTAATCCTCACTCGCCTCACAAAGTGGTTGGCTTTTTACGCACAGTTTGATCGATGACCGAAGGGATTTTGGATCTATCTGAAGCCTGATCTTTAACATCCACGTATTATGCATCATAACCTTGCAATTAAAGCCCCCTTGAAGCTAAATTCAATATTAAAGTCTGTGATTGCTTTTATGTGAGTATATATATATATATATATATATAATAAAAAAAAAATTCTCACTGCCTTTCGGTCGTGCTGACTTGTGCATGTTTGTTTCGTCCCTAAAGAGTAAGACGTCTATCGAAAGACTGTTGCCCTAGTGGTATCAAATAAAATAAAAATCTGACATTAGATTTAGCAGTGACATTAATCAAGGAGATGATATAAAATGTTGTTTAAGCCTTTGGTTTCCATTGAACCTAAATAATTCCCAATGCTGACCAACTTGTAACACAACCCTGTTGCCAAATTGTGTGAAGTTTGTGTGTACTTCCAATGTGTGCATATGGGCCTATGATAATATGTATTGTGTCAATAAAAAAATAAAAAGCACCACTGCATTTAGAGCTGGGTATTTAACTTAACAAGTGACAAAGGCAGTGAACATCAGATTCATTTGTCATATGTTAGTGTTTTTTTCTTCTGTAAGAAAACAGCTAGTAGTTTAAATATACCTGAAAAAACATTTGTACGAAGTGTAATATCATTTTCTTTTTGTTAGAATTGATAAAATTGTTTTTTTTTAATAAAAGTATCATTCACAAACTAGTATCTAATTGAAGGTATCGGAATCAGTATCGAAAATGTTTGATTGACATCCATCCCTGGCCGCATTATCAAAGATATTAACACATTCTGAAGATTAAAAAAAACAGCTTCAATGAAACAGTTTAAGCAAAATGACACTGCTCTCTACTGACTAGTGTGTTCAAGTCTACATTACGGAAACATCTACACACAGCAGTGCGAGAGAGAGCTGGAGTTCGTCGCTGCCTGTAAGCTGCTGTGGAACATTTGGATCAGCAAGCAGATCAATGTCTTTCTTTTGGCTTGTTTGCTACACAAACATCAGAGCGGAATTATAAGACCGGAAAACTTTATTCAGCTCTATTGCTCTTTAAAACCCAATGTGTTACGACCAATTAATAAACACACCAATTTAATACAAAATTAAACCCAACACTTTACAATTGTTGCAATGAAGTTATCTAGAAAACCCCCAAGAAAAAATAAAACAAAAATCAGTTTGACCGTATAAATAAAACATTAGCTCTACACCAAAGATAGAAAAACAATGAGAATAATGTTGTAAGACCTCTGCCAAGCAGCTGCAAAATGAATTAGATACATGTTTAGCATGGATGTTCATATTCAAAATCACTGTCTGAACACACAGTGAATGGGGAATAACGTGAAGTGTTGCAGTTCTCAAATCCTTCAAAAGATTTGTGGATCCCCATTGTAATCCAGAACAGGAATTGGGATGAGATGTATGGTTTTTCCTTTTAACCAATCCTGCCACTTTAACACATGGTTCGTATCCCTGAGCGTTACACATTTGAAAGGATCACAATTGAGCAAACACTGTTGAAAGTTTTATGAATGCTTAGCTACACAACTTTTCTATCAAAATGTTCACAGAAACGAAATGATGATGGTCCAAGAGAGGGGAGGCAGTGAGTGGGCTTCCTGGCAGATTTTTTTTGGCAAAGCTGACTGCTGGCCTCATAAGTATTCGCTACGCTGAAAAAAAGACATTGTTTTTGGTGAAGAGACACGTCAACTGTAATTGTGTTAGGGAAGAAATCTGGATTTATTCCAACATTTGGTAATGGCTGTCAGCGTGCAGAGGCGTCGAATAGTGTGTTGCTGGTGTTAAACCAATCACTCCTTTGAACACAGTTCTACTTTAACATAAGCCAATAAAGCAAAATAATCATATTGCACTGTAAAAACCAAAACACAAACTATTATGAACTGAGTATTATTAATAATTATCAAGGAACTCGTAAGACTGATGAAATATCTGGAGTATGCCACAGGTTGCTTGGGGAAAATTTAATTTTGCAACAGTCTCTACAAAAATCTGTTTCATTTTTAATAGCTCCAGCTTCTGCTACACCAAATAAATCTTTACAGACCTGTGCCGCAAGGACACCGGGGGTCTTTTTAGGACAATTTCTAGCACTTTGATAACACACAGTGTCGAATTGTATCAGTTGCATCAAGAAACATTTGACAGCTAATCTTTATTTTCTGTATTTATTGACTGTAAAATCAATTATTTCAAAGATAACTTAAATTTAAAGATCATATTATTGATTCAGATTCACTCATTCTTTACTTTCCTGAGTTCTGTTGCAGCACCCAAGCAATCATGAGTGAATGTGAGACCAGTAACAGGAATGACTTTGTCACCATTTCTTCAAGAGGGCTGGAGATTTGTTTACGGTGCAGGAAGTTGTAAGAAGTTTAGCTCTGGCTCTTGGCAGCTTCATGGCAATTCAGTTACAGCTAAACAGAATCATTCCTTTTCTATTGCCCAGCGATAAAAGGTGCAGCACAATATCCTTTAATATAATAACATCTCCACCAAACACAGCTGACAGCGTAAGATCACAGTCGACATTTGATAAAAGAAGGAAAAGGAAAAGTCAGCGCGAGGTCCCAAACATGAACCTTTCCCGAATTTGAAGCATACAACTATCATTGATGCCAACAGTTTATCAATTTATGAAACCAATTCTGTACATCATTGATTACAGTTAAGTTCCTATTTTGTTCTATGGGGAATCTCAGCACACAAAGTTTTAGCTCCGCTCACAATGGGATGTATAGGGACTGGACCTCTGGAGGTTTAGACATCTTGTAAAGATGGTTGCAAGTCATGGTTCTAAAAAGAGGCTCATGGGTCACGCATTTACCTCAATAAAGGACACAGTGTAGCCATCCGAAGTGCTAACAATATGTATTCGTCTTTCACCGATAATTGACCACTTCTGAACAAAAGTTACTACCCTGAAAATGCATTACATTGGACAACATTTTCTTATCACCTCTGATCAGATGTACTTCCTGTCCTTCTGCTTTGGGCATGACTGACTTAAAAAAAAAAAAAAAATAGAAGCCAAAGAAACAACCTCTGACTCTTTTCTCCATCACATCTTTTGATTAATTAATTATCCAGGTGTCAATATGTCCGTGGAGGAAAAGATACCCTTCTTGCTGAAATCCACAGTTAGCCCCAATTAGCCTCAGCTGAACTCTTGACATGCAAAGAGATCAAAGTCGACGAATCCGTGCATGAACCGACTCCTCCCAGAGACTGTGACTCGAACGAAGGATTACGGCAAAGCTGGGTCAAGTCTGGTTTACTTTAAACATGGTCTGAGTCGATCTGAGATGAATGATGATGAGGTTTGTGTTTCGAGCAGAATATTGCTTCTGTTAAAAATGATTTAACTTGTTTCAGTTTGTTTCTCGGTCTAGTGCTGGATGTCTGATTTATTTTTTATTTTGTTGTGGCCCAATGACAGTCACAGATCGTAAAAGACCTTGATGATGGATGAGCAGTTACAGAGCTAAATCACACTTTAATCGAGTCGCCTCTTAAATTTCCAGACATAATGAGGATGAGAAGAGATCATTTATTATCATTCAGCTGGATAAGAAATAATTGATTGATGTGAAATAATGGAGTTTTAGGGGGAAAAAAGGTCTCCAATCCCGGCAGCTGGGAATTGTTATGCTGGTCTTCTATGAATAATTGTTATTTGACCTCAGAAGATGGTGATTAATCTGACAGCTTTGTCGGAACAATATGCATATTAGTAATCATGAATACAGAACTTCCATCATATCATCTTCTTGGTTGTCACATGCATTTGCAGTTATGACTGGATTGTAACTGCAAAGAGTTTGGTGATACTTTACTCTATCACAACAATTATATTTACAAAAAAAAACATTGGCGGTTTGATCATTTTACTAGCATCTGTCCGTTCTGTTGCTTCCTGGTCTGACAATGATTCCTGATCAGTAGTTCTCGGTCCATGTGACAAGTACAAAAGAAAGATTTTCATCACTGTCACCGTCTTGACATGGACTACGATTCAGCAAATCAGCGACGATTGCAGTATTGCAGTATTCAGGACTGATTGTGTTACTGTGAAAATCAAGTTCACTGGTTCAAATTTCTATAGTTAAAAATTGATATATATACTGTAGATACTGATCCAAAAAAGTTGGACCAGGAATTGACAGTACGGACAGAATGGTTAAGTCAGTAGGGAGTATGTTGCTGGATGCTTTGGACTCATGCAGAGAATCAGAATAAGAAACCTTTGTTGCCAGTGTGGTTAAAAATAAATGGGATTTTTATGCGTTGACTCTACAGAAGGCACAATTTACACAGAAGGTTGGGGTTGGTGATGAAAGAAGAAGAAGTAGATGATAGTGAAGAAGAAGAGTAAGAAAAAGAAAATGATGAAGAAGAAAAAGCAGATTAAGATAATGATGAAGGTCATGAAGAAGATAATGATGATGATGATGAAGATGAAGAAGATGATAATGAAGAAGAAGGTGATGATGATAATTATGATAATGATGATAACGATGATGATGAAGATGAGGATAAAGAAGAAGATGAAGATAATGATGATGATGTAGAAGAAGACGAAGAAGAAGATGAAGGTGAAGAATAAGTAGATAATGATGAAGAAGTAAAAGATGAAGTTAAAGATGACGATGATGAAGATAAAGAAGAACATAATGATGATGAAGAAGAAGATAATGATGAAGAAGAAGAAGATAATGATGATAAAGAAGAAGATAATGATGAAGAATAAGAAGATAATGATGATAAACAAGAAGATAATGATGAAGAAGATAATGATGATAAAGAACAAGTAGAAGAAGAAGTTCATGTTTGTTAAAAAAGACTAATCCATTCTTAAATGTGCCCTAATTTAACTTTGTATCAATTGAGTCATGAATAATTGTGAGGATGTTGTTCTCCTCCACTAATGTTCACGGTTGCTTTCTTCTTTGAGGTACTAGCAGCATTTGTGAGTCAAGGTAAAAAGGACTCAATTGCTTGGGAGAGGAGGTGCACGCTCAGAAACCTGCAGTGTGTTTTCTTTGTGTGTGATGTCGGTGCAGTGAGTGGAACTCTGCCGTGAAGCTGGGGACAGCTTTGAGCTGCTGGATGCCGTTTTGTGAGGAAGATTAATGACAAGGCTTTGGCGTGGCGCTCTGTAAAACCACTGTAGCCTTGGAGCCCACTCTCTCTACTTTGCAGTGAGTGATGAGAAATAGTGGAACCACAGTCTTGTTTTTTTTCTCTCGAGTTCCAGGAGTGAAACGCAGAGGTGCTCAATAACAGCACAACATGGATTATTTGAAACAAAATGTAAGATCAGATTGATTCGTAAATAGGATTCAACAGTACAGATTCGATGTTAGCCATTAAGGTGTGCGAGTTCAAATCTTCAAAAAGTACACAATAGGATGAGAGCCTGAATCATCATAAAGATTCATAGCAAGCACAGGAGAGAATAACTTAATCAACGTTTAAGAGATTAAGAGATTTGGGGTTCTCGTCTGGTTGAAGAGACAAGTTTTATAATTGAAAGCGAATCCTTTTAAATGGTAGCGAGTGGTTTAACAATAAGATGGATTGGCTCTATTAATGTCACAAAGTAGGAATTCACTAGGTGACTCGATAAAATACAAGGGCTGTAACAGGTGTGTTAGATAAAGTCGGAACATGGTCATCAAGAGCAGTGGTCAGAGATTTAAAAGAGGTGATGAGGAGAGTGCAGACAGGGTGGAACCTACCAGGGCCGGGTCTAGACAGGCATGTATGAGGGGGCAGCCACAAATCTTGAGGGGGCATTGTGCTGTTACTTACTTACTTACATGTAAGTTTGAGGGGGCACAACATTTATTTGAGGGGGCCAGGCCCCCTCTTGCCATTGCCTAGACCCGGCCCTGGAACCTACTGACAGGCGGGATCTGTTAGAAAAGAGTTGCATCTATGGTTAAGAGATGTTTTAAAAGATATTGGGGGAGACTTTCCATAGATTGTTTGAGACAGTGGCTCTTAAAAGTTTGCATACAAAGTAAGGAAGTTAAATCAAAGAGGAAGATGAAAAATAAGGTACTTGGAATTGATGAAGAAGGACATGAATTGGATGATCGAGAAGATATTTATTGGGTATTTTTATATTTTTTAAGCGCTTTGTGACCCTGGTCTAGAAAAGCGCTCTATAAATACTAATTACTTACTTACTTACTTAATTTGGAGAAGGCTGACTTGCTATATGTAAGTAAGTAAGTAAGTAAGTAAGTAAGTAATGGTTATTTCTAGAGTGCCTTTCTAGACCAGGGACCTAGACCACAGTGTTAAGTGTATGCGGTGAAGTGTTCTTCTCATTAAGGTGTCATACTGTTACATAGACAGGTATTTTCACAATCGATACAAAGAGTTGTATACAAATCCCATAACAAGTACGAAGATGTACCGAAAAATTTAAATAGGCCTAATGAAGATCCATCAATTAAAATCTATTTTAGATAAGATTAGATTTAGATAGACTTTATTAATCCCTCTGGAGATCCCCTTCGAGAAATTGGGTTCACAGTAGATGCTAGTTACATTAAAAAAAGAAAAAAACAAAGTGCAATAAAAATAACAAAGGTCAAAGAGATAAAATAGCATAGATCAAAGGAAATAACACAAAGAAAAAGGATACAAGCTTAACATAGAATAAAATCCTCCTTTCACTCTGCTTCTGCCCCCAAACTCAGAATTCTAGAGCCTAATGAAGGCACTTTACAAATAACCTTTACCTACTTACTTACTAATAGCACAAGGAATGAATGAGTCCCTGAGTCTATTAGTGTTGCATCTGGGGAGGAGCATTTGTGCTCTATCTGCTTCGCTGTACACTGATGACAGTGTTCAGAGGATGAGGTCATCATCCATGAAGGACAGAAGATCATCGTATTTGCACCCAGATTCTTCTTCTGATCAGAAGAGCACATTAACTAATGTCGAATCGTTTGTTAACCATAATAAGATATTTATGCAGACTACGCACTTTCGTATGTGATGGTGGAATATGATTTGCTAATGGATGCTGAGGCCACGTTAGTAAGATAAGGTTTGAGGGTTGCCAGCCTTTGTTTTTTTTTTCTAAAACTTAATTAGAAGCTTATTAGGAAACTCTACTATCGTCATTATAAGATCCTGATTTAAGCATTTTCTTTTGCTTCTGACACTGTGACATTCCCAAATCTTGACAGACTAAGAAAACAAAAATTCAAAGGACATCATTATCAAGTCAAAACAGGCTTCTATATATTCAGACTATATTATATTATTCTGTATATAAATGTATTAATGTTTGCTTGCTGCAAGATACGTTCAACACAGTGTCAAATTTAGTCTGACGGTTTGAATTTAAAACACAGTCCAATTCGGCCGAAGAGCAACAAATCACAGTTTGGTTTAGTGTCGACTTGAGAAATACAGAATGCATTAATAATGAAAGTCATGTACACATCCAGTCAAAATGAAAAACTTTTACGGCATTAAAAACATATTTACAGCCCGGTTCAATAGATGCCTCACATTTCCGTTTAATAATATTCATTCGATTTCCTGAATTTGCATTTAAGGGTTGTCGACTTGATTGACAAGCAGTTTGGCTTAAATTGGCTGCAAAATGATGGTTCAGTAAAATAATGACAATCGTTGTGAGTCACCATATCAACATGAATTCAAGTGTGGTACAAAGGTTTAATGCAAATATTGTTTGGAAATAATTCTTTGTTCAAGAACCAATACTTCCTTAGCATTGTAAAGCTTGGTTTTACACAAAACACAAACAATATTTTCATTTGACTTCCAGACAATCGGTCCAAAGGAGGGCTGGCAGGTTTACAGCTCGGCCCAGGACGCTGATGGTCGCTGCATCTGCACGGTCGTGGCACCTGAACAGAGCCTGTGCTCCAGGGATGCCAAGAGCAGACAGCTACGCCAGCTCCTGGAGAAGGTAAAGTTATTCACTCAACCTCGAGGCACACATCGAATGTTCCACAACATATTCATTAGGGATACTGTTTTTCACATGGAGCTATTACTGCAGTGAT
Organism: Callionymus lyra; assembly: GCF_982586985.1. Taxonomy (NCBI): domain Eukaryota; kingdom Metazoa; phylum Chordata; class Actinopteri; order Syngnathiformes; family Callionymidae; genus Callionymus; species Callionymus lyra. The sequence goes on along the minus strand of NC_141821.1, from coordinate 14,520,342 downwards.
AGAAGGATTATCGTGAACTCCTAATCACTGGTTTGATAGTCACAGCCATGTTTGTTCCTCTGCATCAATTGCAAGTTTGTATTCATGCACTGAGGCCTCACCAGGGAGCTAACATCAAACAACCCTTCTGACAGGGTGGAAAGATGAAGAATCATGGGTAAGAGGGTGAGCTAATGATTTTCCTAATTTTAAGAATACAACAACAGGACTGGTAGCTTTTCTTTAAAGAGCAGTTCTTGACCAGCTGGAAGATAAAATAAAATCTAGAATTCAAATGTCAATTGGGAGCCTAAAGATTTTTATTTTCACTTTATATATATATATATATATATATATAAATATACATAAATAATGTGTTATTAACTGATGTATGTACAACATTTGTGCCACTGTGTTGAATCTATTACACTCTAATATGGATTATTATTTAAGAGAAAGTCATCTATTTTGTAACTTCCACTGGATGCCAGATAGACCAACTGCTGTTAAATATTATTAAAAAAAAGTGGAGTACGTACGTGGATGAGTACAGATGAGGTGAATAACACTATTACAGACTCATGTGGGCTTAAATCAATTGTTAAATACTTTTCTGAGGCCCCCCTTGGCACATTAAATCGACTTTGGGGACCCCTACCATCTTTAGATAGTCATTAGTGTTTTCATATATTTATGTAATGGTGTTTTGGAAGTTGCTGTTTTTTCATTTATCAACACATTTGTTTGACATGCAGCTCAAGATAAATCAACAAAAAAAAACTGAAATGTTTTGGGCAAAATTCCTGCAGACACACATATTTTGTATTTACTTTATTTTTATATTTTTATATTTTTGCGCTTTATTTTAGCCAAAATTATCCCCAAATTTCATGTCTTATCATTTTCAGATTGGTAGCCTAATTATTCCCAGTGAATACTACAGTTAAACATGTTAATTTCACTGTCAAGCTTTTCAAAAGGTTTACAAGGTTAATCACACACAACACATTTGTTAAAAAACTTTAGAATAGTTTGAGTTTTGATAAAGATATAAAAATGTATAGAATGCTCTTTGTTTTCTTGTGCATCTGAACAACAACACCTATTTCTGCTAATATTGTGATTGTCTTAAAACTTGAATTATCGAACATTTATTTCTATATCAAAAGTGTTACCACTACCTTTTGACCAGAGTTAACATCGGGAGCCCCCAACTTTGTTACACCACATCAACATAAACAAAATATGGCAAGATATAGACAAAATATAATAGTACATCTCATCAAAATGCTGAATCACGCAAGTCCGTGGCAGGACACACAGAGAAAAACAACCGTTTAAAAACTTAAATCTAATGATCTGTCCCATGTTTTATGAAATATATTTTAAAATGTAGTTCAAATCTGAGTTTGGTCAACAGTCAAACATTAAAATGCTGGCAAAACCCTGTGCAACTGTGATTTTTATTCCAGGTGCAAAACATGTCTCAGTCCATAGAGGTGCTGAACCTGCGGACTCAGAGGGATTTCCAATACGTCATGAAGATGGAGAACCAGATGAAGAGCCTGAGGACGAAATTTCGACAAGTTGAGGACGACAGAAAATCCATCATGGCCAGAAACTTTCAGGTGGAGACTCCTGCTTCCATTAGTTCAAGTTCACTTAAATCCAATGAGCAATCAATTATTTTCCCACCATGTCCTGTTAATTGATTCTGCTGGTTTGGTTTGGTGAATCATTTTAACCCTTATTATAAGTTCATCACATCGTCTGTCTGTCTTTGAGTAATTAGGAAACGCAAATATTGCTGCTCTGCAAACACATTTACTTTTTGTTATTTAAAAATGTAGAAACGTGGCTGATAGTGTGCGTGGGTATCATTGTGAAGCTGCAGGGTTTTATTATTCAACCCTTGCATCCAAGCACATTCAGAATCCACACATCCTGCACCACTGTTATACACATTTTTGAGTGTGTCAGTCTGAGAGTCGGTCTCAGTGTGCTTCAGCCTCAACAGCTGCTGTGGGAGCTGAAAAATCTTTGGTGTGGCAAATTACTAAGAACTTAATGGAGCTGAAAAATAACTGTATGTAGCGACCACGTAGCGTAGCCATGAGCGTCACACACAGGATTCAGGTAAACAGCAATTTAATTTACGCGACAACGGGCGTCATGGGCGGCAATCCATGTTGCATGAAACCCAGCTGGTGAAGATTCTGCTTGTACAGTCGAGGGAAAGGCGTGGCTGCGAGATAATAGAACACCAGCGCATTCGCTGACCACCTGCTTCATAAAGTAATTGTTTTTGCAAATAGTTTATCGTGCCCCAGGCAGCGCTCGCAGGAGAACATCTAATGGGACTTTTCCTAAAGAATATAAAGCCCAGCATTTTATTAAAACCCATAATTCGTATGCCACTGGGGAAATCCTTAACTGGATCCATACCAATTGTGTAATTGTGAAAATGCTTTTAAAGGAAAAAGATTTCCTTTTAGATTGTCCCAGGAGTGGACTGTGGGTTTGGCCGATGAACCTCGCTGTAAACACGGAAACAGAAATAGCAGAAAGAGCAACTGCTTCTTTAGATCTATCAAAAAAGTAGTCATAATGTAATTCTGAAGTTTAGAAATTGTAGTTAATTGAACCAGATTTTTGTGTAAAGTGGCTTCACTCGAGGTAATCATCTCATTAAAAACCCTGACACGTCTGGGACTGCCACTGAAAAGGCGTGTCCATGTTTCTTTGTTTTTCATTTTGTATCTGTCACACTCGTGTCTGCAGGAGATTAAGGACAAAATGGACGATCTGAAGCCCTTAATCCCCGTGCTGGAGCAGTACAAGATGGATGCCGCGCTCATTTCCCACTTCAAAGAAGAAATCAGGAACCTGTCTGCAGTGTTGACCAACATCCAGGAGGAACTTGGAGCGTACGACTACGATGAGCTGTACCAGCGAGTCCTGCGGCTGGACAACAGGCTGCGCAGCTGTATGGGCAAACTGAGTGAGTCCTGTGTCCATCACGATAATTACAATCCTTTCTGTGGTCAACATTGCACACATTGAGCTGTGGAGTTGCAGTAGTAGTCGTGGGAAAACTGTTGTGGATATGGTGGGCAAACAGTATTTTTGGTGATGCTTGAGTCATTATCTTTAGAATTACACATATTTAAAGCCAATAATACTTTGTTAAAGTCACTAGTTCTGTTGAAGTTATAGTTCATACAAAATTTAAATTTCACTAATTTTCGACTCACCATTATGACTAAGGGTTGGGATTCTTTTCAGAGTTTACAGCATCTGGACGTATTTTAATCATAATGGGGATATTTTGCACCCCTTGTGCCCCCTTTTCCTTAACCTGATCAAGTTACTCAACCCCCTTAACCAGTGATTCCCAACCTGTGGGCCGCGGAAGGTATTGCAAGTGGGCCGCAAAATCATTTCCAAAATTCTATCCTTTTTTGTGGGAGGGTGGATGTAATTATATGTGAATAAAATTGTAATGTTTTAAATGTTAATGTTAAATGTTAATATCCTTTTAAACTAAAAGTTTAAAAGGATATTAAACATTTTCAAATATTCTTTTCATTACATTGTTTTTCCTTCGACTATTAAACATGTGACAAGGAAATGAGAACGCATTATATTGCCTTCGTATTTATGGGGTCGGAGGAGGGCCGCAAAGGTTTTTGAGACTTAAAAGTGGGCGTTAAGTTGAAAAAGGGTTGGGGACCACTGCCCTAAACATTATTTTGTTGAGAGTTTTGAGAGTAGATAAGAAACGTCTCATTCAAAACACACCTCACCGTCACCTCTTCTCTTCTAAACTTGAGCCACATTAAGATCTCCTGATAGACACACACTCACGAGCCAAATTGGATGGTTTTGTTTATTAACATGCATGCTGAGGCCGCAAACCCACCACAAGAAAAAGTTTGTTGTTGCATCCCGCCCACTACCATCGATCAATCAGCCAAAGTAATTCACTTTCCTCGTCAGAGGCGCTGCGGCTCGAGTGACTTATGAGTGATGAACCATTTCACAATAAGGTCACACAAACTTGACTTTATTGTTTGGAGTTTTCCATCAGTTCTGGGTAACAGTCAGGATGGATCTGCTCCTTTCTTGGTACCAGCATCATCTCTTGTGAGACAGGCATTGAATTGGCAAGAGAAATGTAGCAAGAGATAAAAATAAATCAAAGTTTAATCACTGTGTTGTTGTTTTGTTTTTTACTTCTTTTTTTTACAGCATGTGGGAAATTAATGAAAATCACAGGACCTGTAACGATAAAGACATCCGGAACCAGGTTCGGGGCATGGATGACCGATCCACTGGCTTCAACCAGGAACAACAGGGTGAGTAATAAGTGTTTAACTAACACTGGTTAATGGAATTGAAAACCACAAAAAAAAATTGTACATAAAGATATGTTTAAAAAAGTACAATTGCGCCCTTCACTTTGTTACCATTTCTTTCACCTTTTAAAGTACTATTATGGGCTTTAAATGGCTGTCATAATAATTTATAGAAAAAAAAACAGGTTTTTCTTCCAGCTGTTGGTTCTTATTTCTACCGTTTACTAGAGATGGCTGAGCTTCATGAAGTATTTTCATTTATTAAAGTTCAATAGGTGATACTCTCTGTTAGAAAATCTCTTGAAAGTACTTTATTATGGAACAGAGATTGACATCTTTCGAACTCTTCACAAAGCCACCATCATTCCATCAATACCTTCCATGTCAACTGATGCCATCACTGTAGCAACGGTTCAGATTCAGCTCTCTTTCTGCCTCAGGTTTGGTACATGGACAGTTACACCAACAGCAAGATCGTGCGCGAATTCAAGACCGTAGATGACTTCGTAGCCGGGGTGGTTTCCCGAACCTACAGTCTCCCTTTCAAATGGGAGGGAACCAATCACATGGTGTATAACGGCTCCCTGTACTACAACAAGTACCAGAGCAACATCATCGTCAAGTACAGCTTCGATTCCGGAAGTGTTCTCGCGCAGCGCGCCTTGGAGTTCGCCGGCTTCCACAACATGTATCCGTACACGTGGGGCGGGTACTCAGATATCGACGTCATGGCTGATGAGCTGGGGATGTGGGTGGTGTATGCCACCAATCAAAATGCTGGAAATGTCGTGATTTCCCAGATCGACCCCGACACCCTGCACGTGCTGAAGACATGGAACACGGAATATTCCAAACGTAACGCCGGGGAGACCTTCATGATCTGCGGGACACTTTACATCACCAACTCTCACCTCTCTGGAGCCAAAGTCTACTATTCATATTCAACCAAAACGTCCACCTATGAGTATGTAGACATTCCCTTCCACAATCAGTACTTTCATATCTCCATGCTTGACTACAATGCCAGGGAGAGGGCGCTCTATGCCTGGAATAATGGACACCAGGTGATATTTAATGTCACACTGTTTCATGTCATCAAAACTGATGATGATTCCTAAACATCGTGTTGCTTTTCGAATCTTTACAGGATAAACTTTGTTATTCCTGGACCTGATTATTTATTTGCTTAAGTACAGATAATTTTGCCGCTTTTATGAAAACTCTGGACCAGTAGCTGGACTGAGCATGGACTCTAAAAAGGAAGTCTTTGGTCACAGATTCTTTCGGTAGACAGGTTTGCCTGTTGTGACAGCTGGACCAGCCTGTGGATTGCTTCTGCATGGATGTTCTGTTGTCCGCAGTGACCGTCTAACCTTCTGTATTTTTCTGTATAGATTCATGTTTGCATCAATCTCAACTTAAGGGGGAAAAAAAGGAAATGTAATGTTTTTTTGCTGCCATCTGCACCATGTCACGCTTGTGTAATGGAATTTTTAATGATTGTTTGTGAAAAACATTCTGTTCCCAAAACAAAAACAAATTTGTATTTTTTATATATTAAAAATGACCATTCAGGAAATACTGTGCATTTTCATGTCAAATTAAATATTGTACATTTCATTTACTCTCTTAATTTTTTTAGTGATTTCCCATCCTGTGAAACCATGGGAAGTCTAGTCACACTCATGTCTTATACCACATCAATGGCCTCCCTGGTCTCTCCACATTAGCTGTCCCTACTAAGATTCTCATTTATGATGTTGTCTCTCCTAGTCCCTCCTAAAGGAAACCTGAGCAACTTCTCTCTGCTGCTTTATCTCTGCCAGTCTCTAAACCGTACTTCGTCTTCACTCATTTATTTCCAGCCTTCACTTTACTACACCTCCCTTGACTTCTGTCCATATCTGATTTTGATCCTTCACCAAACAAGGATACTTCATACAACCGTTGATGTCATGGGATGCGCCAGGCATTACAAAGAGACCCAGGATTTGGTGCAAACCTCTGTGGCAGTTTCTGGGTATTCTCTTGGCATTTTGTTTTTCTTCTTCTACCTGAGTTTGAAGCTGCTTCATGAAAATGAACAAATTTTAATGACAAATAATAGTAATAATTATCCTTGCTGCTATTAAGGTGAATGGTTACATTAATTAAACTGTAATTAAATATTTACTTATTCTAAGATGGTCTTGGTAAAGCTCTGGTTATTGTCATGTGGGAATTAGTTTCTGACCTTTCCGTCTTATAATTTGATTTATCAATTGTCTGCTAATTGTATTTAGTTTCTAGTGATTTGCCAGACCAAAGATTTGGAATGAAATTACCATCATTTCCGGACTATGCGCCACCTACTTGTTAACACTGATGTGGTTCTATAATCTATAGATTTTCGGAGCATCCAGCTGGCGCTCAAGCACAAAGAGCACCAGGAGAAAGATCAAGTCAGCAGCTGACACATCAGAGAAAGTTGCTTCAGAAACAAAGTGTGGTCGTAATGCAGCAAAAGCCCAAATTCAATCTTCATTGAGCAAGAAGAACTTGTTTGATTGTTGACATGTTAAAAGATTATCGATCTGGCTTTTGAAGAAGGAAATAGAGATGCAGCTCACAAGCTATAATGAATCAATGACAAAGATTGGAGACGGCAGCGTAAAGAACTGACTGACAAGGAACGATCAAAGCTTTCAGTGCATAGAATAGTGGATCGCTATATATTATCTTGTTACAGGCAATGCTCTGAAAAATTATTTGTTTTTGTGTTTCTGTGTGTAAATGTTGGCTTAAAGATATACCAAATGTACACATTTTTTTCTCTTCTTAGATTTAATGGATCTTATATTACTGTACACTCTATATTCAGCAGTCATGGGACATGGAGTCATAGAACAAACACACGTTATTTTGGATAATTTATTTTGAATACTACTTAGGTCTTTTCCTTGATTTTGGGATTGTTACTGTTAAACCTGGGTTAATATATGGTTAAGAATATAGATTTAACAGTCAACACAAACTCTAAATCTAAAATATTTCAGCCATTTTTAAATCTGCTACATGCATACATTTAAAAGTATAACTTACTACTCTAACTTCATACAAATATATAAATATAAAGTTTACCTTAAAGCACTTGTCTAAATTCAACAGGAATCCTATGATGCAAATTTTATTGTTCGATTGCTCTTGTGATGTGAGTCAGGAGAATACAAGTCAAAGCAGCACCTGTCGTCTCCACATCCGTGAAGGGACCACAGAGCCGTGGCCAGGTGTCGTGAATGCCAAAATTCCGACTTTAATAGTTACTTCAGTGATGTTGCTTTTAGGACCAAGGATACAGCTTACGAACTATTCCCAGAATTCATCATTTTAACGGAATTCACACGCTGTGAAAGAAGGCAATAACGTCACATGAGGTCCAGCAGCTAACTTAGCATGTCTATTACAGCAAATACGGCTCCAGCAGTGAAAGATGTTTAGCATTGATCCGCTCGATCCGATTGCTTAGACGCCACAGTCCCTGCCTGTCTGGACGGAAGGCTGAGGACAAACATAGACGTATTAGATCAATGTCAGTTTGTTTGACCACACACGTCTTTATCTCGGCTCAGTTTCTAGGGCTGGAGCGGCTGCTCCGGCTTGACGCGCTCCAGCGCTCCTCTTTATAAGAGCGCTTGTTAGAGCGGGTCATCTGTGGCTGCAGGCGGCCATGTTTACCACGGAATTGATCCTTTCAGAGTTCATTTGCATTCTTTTAAAGTCGCACCAGTATGGAGGAGGGTTGAAACTCCGCTGAGGATTTGTTGTTTACCTGTCACCCCTCGAAAGGAGGCGCTCAGATTGGGACTCCGTTCAAAAGGTTTTCATGTAAACAGAGGGAAAGCAAACTGTGAAGAGAAATTGCTTGGCTACAGTGAACTCAGCAGCACAAGTTCAAACCAACTCCAAATTTACTTATATGAAATGTTGTTGTGGTAGGTAGTCATGATAGAAAATGTTTTTAAAACAGCAATCCCATCTTCACTTGACAAGAAGAGTTCATCATTATTATCTATCATGATCAATGAAACAAATGTGTTTTAAACTCGTTTATTTGGTGAAGAAAACAAGATTCGTCATAATCTATGATTAATGTTGAAAATGGACAACATGAACAAAGGCTCAATAATTCTGGAAGGATCCATTCACAGAATTCCAAAAGTATCAATTGCTGAACTTAATAAACTTCACAGTTTATTGTTTAAATCGAACCTGCAACATTTAGAATCAAATTAGATCATTCAGAATGCTAAGTAAAAGGTTTGCTGAAATGTACTTTTTTAATTGTCAAGATTCACATTCATCCAGGTCATGGTTATCCAAGTGGTTGAAGAAGTTTCACCTCTCATCCAAGAAGATTCTCCAATTGTAAATGAAATGGAATTTCTGCAAGATATATACTGGCTCCTAACTCCAGCTCATTAGGAACTGAAGAAGCCTCTAGGATGGGAGGTTTCTCCTAGAACACAGTCCAGTTGTCTCGCTTTTCAACCACTGGGATTTTGTATTTATAATTAACAAATCCAACTAACATGACCCAGTGCGCATATCGTTAAAATATCAATAAAATATTAAACATTTTTAATTGCCATTTGCACAGGAATGAATCGTCCTTGCCCAGGTGCGTCAATTTTTGGTGCTGGCTTCTAGAGAGGGATGCAATTGCTGCAAAATAAACGGCACAGATTTATCCAGTTCGATTGGTATTTGTTTGTTGAAGACATTTACTAAATTGAGGCAGATTTTGAAGTGGAAATAACAACTATGAATAGCTTGAGCTCAAACTGCTGCTGTGGTGTAGAAATCAAGCTCCCTGCATGTTAACCATAACCTGCTTTGAATCAAGTTAAAACCCTGTTGGTGTTTTGTTTTTTCAATAAGTTCATGAACAAAATTGGTAAAAACCTTTTTCCAAATAAGAAATTGACATCCAGTGATGAGGTTTGATTCTCAACAACTTTCAGGCGTTTTTAGTAGGTTAGCCTTAAACCAGATACAGTTGATTCAGAAGATGGACCATATTTAAATTGGTTGATTGCAAGTGCAGTGGTCAGGCTAAGGTTGTGGCTTCGGACTAAAACTAAATCCTCTTCATAGGCCAAAGTGCTTCTTCTCTATTAAAATGTGTGCAGCAGCTTCTGTTGAGGGCTCGACCAATCATGCTGCTGCACCAGGAAGTGTCAGAGGTCGAGTCTGGAGCAGCGTCTTTTACGAATCCAATGGGAGTAAGACGAGCAGAAACTATTATTGACCTATGAGCTAAATAATTAAGATTGCTGGTCTGAGAGCAAATGTGGCCTTAAAGCAAAAATGTATCAACTGTAGAAATTGATAATGAATGATCAACATTTTAAGAGAGAACAAAAGAATAGAAAATACCCAAAAGTTATACCACATGAGGAAATGTGTCATAAAAGCCTCCGCAATGAAAATAATGGTTCGAATAGTATTTATAGAAACAGCCACTTTCAGAAGGATTTAACTCAGTCATACATTAATTCCTTTTTTTTTTACTCTTTACTCCTCTGAGAAGTGATTGTTTTTTAATAAATTTAAACATGCACTTGTGTGAGTGGTTACTCAGAACATAATATTTTTTTAAAGACAAACACGTCTTTACTAATAAACTAATAAACCGCATGCTACATGTGGCTTCTCATCCAGCTGTACGAGTCCCTGCCGTGATGAAGGGACGGAAAATCTAATGTTCAACGACCTCTCAGAAGTGTCATCTGCCGCGGATAATGATCGTGTCAGCCCAGTTGCATCAGCGTTTCCTAACTTGTCTCCTGGCTAATGACGGAGTGACTTTATCATCCGCTGCAGGCGGTGGGCAGATAATGCTTCACACCTCCTCTGACTCTCAGAAGACTCCAAAGGATTAGAAATGCCACCAAAACAGATCTGGAATCTACACTTATAGGTCCTGTCGCGGCTGTGCTGGTTATACAATGCGTTTGGCCTTTGGTTGGATCCAGTTGGACAGTCTGAAAGTTAATTTAGGAAAAGCACTGTCTCTTGGTTCTCCACACATATTTTAGAATCCATGTATTGGTTCTGGTCTTAATCCAATCTAGACTATCCTAAATATCCGAAATAAAGTTTATTTTCGCCTGCAAATTTTAAATGATGTATTTTACTTGATTTAAAACGACAACACTGAAAACAAATCTACTAGAACTTTGTTATTCCTCATAAGATTAATAAATAAAAAACCTTAGAAAGGTCCTTGGCCAGACATTATGTGTGGTTGTTATCTCGGTGAGTACGGCACTGGAGTATTTCTCTTTCATACAGAAATCATTTAAATGTAAATTTAAAATTGTTCTTTCCGGCCTTAATAAATCAAACAGAAAAAATGCTGCCAAATAGTTCTGTCTCAAATTTATTTATAACCTTGGGGTGCTCAGAGAAAACCAACGTGTTTGTTTTAAAAGGCTCACAGAACTTTTGTTCATGCATAGTGTGAGCATTGAAATGTCATCAGAATATCAGAATATCTGGATGTTTTAAACATTCATTGCCAGTCAAGTCAAACTCTTACATTACAGCAAAACTATTAACATTCTACCACACGTACTAGAAAAACAAAGGTCACACATAAAAAGAGGAATTTCCTGAGGCGTGATACTGGATTTATGTCAGAAATAAGAGGAAATGTCAGGTGTAGGTTCAGTGAAGAACAATGTTGGTGCACTTTTTCTTCCTACTAAGTCTTTTTTTGTGTTTATATTGTACTTAACTACTGTATAATGAGAAGTTGGGAAGATGTGTGAGGCCACAAAAATGCAGTCAAAGGGCTAGTTCTTGCCAGGATGGGTCATAGAGAAAACAAAGACTATTTCACATTCAGCACGCAGTAAAAATAACCATTTTAATTATCTGTCCTCCCATAAAAAGTAGTAAGACGACACTATCCCCTGAGAACTTGCTAAAGCACAGCATTTACAAATCTCTCACTTGTATATTTAATTAAATAAACATTTAACATCCTCTGGGAAGCACAAAATAATGCAAAACATTTAGATTAATTTGAATAAGTGCTGTTAAAGATATTCTAGCAAAATGGCTTATTTCTAAATAAAGTGCCAGAGGCTATTCCATCCTGCATATTTATTTTAATTTAAAGACCTACTTCCTGGTGAGTGAAAAATCCTTGTTTAACTTAAATCCCTTTTTAAACATGCAGCTTTCAGATACAGGCAAACCTGCAGTAAGTAAAGGACATTAGTTTTATTCATTTGAGGTGTTTATGGTCTATATACGAGGTCGGTTAAGATGATGTCCAGTGCCTACTGGTGTCCATAGAGAGCTATAATAACATCCACACATCTGAACATGTTCTAATACATCTTTTACTTTCTGATTCTGTTTCATTTTTTTTAAGTTATCTTCACAAACTTAACGGCCCTCTTATGACCGCGACTTCTTCTACAACAAATTCAAATATGTGTCAATTTTACTCCCTGCAGTCAGAGAAGGTGCATAACTCCACCAAGAAGCTAATTTCACACGACTTTATACTGAACAAAGAAGGATCACTATGAGCTCAGTGATTCAACAATTATGTCACAACAAAAAATCCCAGACTGAGAGTAAAAGCTCATTTGTGAGTACTTAAAACTCTATCTAGTCTTGGGTAGCAACATTATCTAGCAACACAGTAATAATAAAAGTATATTATTGATTATTGATGATAACCTTTAAATCCAGATACAACCTCGGAACAAAACCGATAATGGAAGATCCATTGAAGACTTTACAAAACGATACCGTCCAATTAAAGAGAGTACATTGAGTCATTTACACATCATCTCTGTCCCTGACCTACTATGATGTCAGAATGACAAGCCTTTAGTGTGTCACAGGACATTGTGACACACTATACACCTTGAAAAGACAAATCAGTTTCAGTACCAGAGAAGATTGAATCATAATTAAAATCATATAAGTGATCTACTTTCACAAAAGATGGTTTTGGGGCCTCAGCTACTAGAGATGAAATAGGGTAGAACACTAAAACTTATTTAGGCCCTGAAGCTCCATGTTGAATACCTAACATGGAACCAGCAATCAGAAGATCATAATGGCTTTTCCTACATCTTTGGCATTACTACTTGGTACATAAATGCAACCACCAGGAAAGTTCTGTTTCAAAGAAGGTAGGTCTGTACTGTCACTGGTGTCCCTGCAGGGCATCTGTAATTTAGCAGGGAAGTGAGATCTTAAAATATAAATCATACTTGACCCAACATAAAGCAGTTTATACACAAATCCACCAGGCTATGACTCTGAAGCAGAGTTCCTATGCATGCGCCATCTGGCTGCTAAATGAAGATGGATTAGGATAAGGCAGCCTTGTCTCCCAGGGAGGGTCCAGGCCACTCTCTGAAAGCGGACAAAATGATTTAGCCTCAAACACTCTCCAATTCTCATGAGCATATAAGGTGAAAGTAAAGAATGTAAACCGTGAAATTGAAAGCCTTACGTTTTCAGCTCAGTTCTTACTTACAGTTCACGGTACAGAAGTCTTCCCTCACTCTATGAACCAACAGTCGTGCAAGCACATTGTCAACACAGAGTAGAAACTTTCAAAAAATGGAACCATGGTCTCTGACTTAGAGGAGCCATGTATGCATCGAATATCATCATCCACGGTCAGAACTTTACGCTAGAAAGAGCTCTAAAGCAACAGACAGAAGCTAAAGGAGTAAAAAAAAAAACTGATGAATGAGTTTTTTTCCGCCAGACTCGATTGATGAAAGTTAAGATGTTTTGTTCATAACATCGTTTGTCAAGTCCACTCTTCTGTTTCCCTTCCCTTCAGGGCACCGGATGACATATATTCATTCTGCCGTCCGCGCCGGAAGACAAACATTTCTAATCCATCTGCTGTCGTGTAGCATCACCGGTGTAATCGGCAAACGGTGACCCCCACCCAACGTTTGACTACGTCACTGCGACCTCACCTGTTGCGCCTCTTAACCGGTGATGAATGGCTTTCACTTTTGTTTAGTGGCAGAGCCAGAAATACGGCGTGTGATGCTTCAGCCAAACGGACTGAAATTAATTAACCAAACAGCCGCGGCCACAAATCACGGCGAGCGTTTGCGTGGTCCTCTGTCACTCACGGAAAAAAACAAGGGATGCATCAAAGCTCCAGTGTTTGCTTCTGAGGACAAATGTGTTTCCTTTCAAGCCTTGTGATGAAAACAGCTTTTAGGTACCGACAGTCGTACTGAACACAGGGAAGAACAATCATTTACTTCTGAGACAAATGATGGAGAAAGACTTTAAACTTGCCTTCACGTCGGTAAGCAAACAAGTCGTCTCCAGGGTAGGTTTTCTCCCGCAGGTGAGACACACGTTCACAGCCCTCTTTGTGTTGCAGGCTGGCGGAGATTAACCACGACGCTTCTGTAGGACTTCCTCTCACTTTGCTGTCTCAGCGAGAACTCTGCTTCTGTTATAATTTATCAGATTTATGGGGGAAGAAGCCTGCAGTCAGTGTCGCTGCTCTGGCTGTCACGCAGTGAAAACTTCATCTGTGGAGCCACTTTAAGAAAGGAATTATAGCAGAGATAAAGTGTTGGACAGATTCAACAGCTTCTGGGATGAAACGGTGTGTATGTGAGTGTGTGTGGTTAGAAAGGTTAATCAGAGTTTACCATTAAGATATTTGACAAGTGTCGTCATCGATTTGTCAGATAAAAACCTACAATGGAGTCTTAGTTCTCCTTGGGGAACATTATATGATTTGTGGCCTTCTTGTGTAGAGTCGGTATGTTCCCCCCCTGCTCACCTGGGTTTACCCCGGGCACTCCTGTTTCCTCTCACGGTTCATAAGATATAGCTGTTAATTGAGTACTCTTAATTGTGTTAGTGTGTGTTTGAGTGGTTGTTTAGGTGTCCCCTGCCTCTCATCCTAAGTAGCTGGGATTCAATCCATTTTAATCCTGTTAAATTAATAAGTGGTAGAGAAGGAATGGATGAGACTTGGAAAATATATTCACATCACTCCTGCCTTGTCTTTCACATAAAACAATGAATACAGAAATGTGTGTTACATATATATTTACTGTATATATATAATGTGTACTGTATATTCTAAATGGTAATTGGCTCTTAATTTTAGCATTTTCTTATGCTTTCCAGCACCAAAAGCACTTTACACTAAGTTACAGATTCATCCATTCACACACACAATCACACGCTGGTGGGAGTAGGCTGCGACCCATCAGGGGCAATTAGTGTAAAGTGTCTTGCCCACCAACACAACGTCACAATCTCATCTGGAGCTGGGATTGAACCAACAACTTTTTAAGCCACAAGCCAACCACCATCTAAGGTATGACGTCGTATATATAATTTTGTGTGTCTTCCCGGTACCTATAGCTGTGATGAGTTTTCTCCGAGAAAAAGTGTTAGTAGCAAGTCATGGGGAGTTTTGAAGCTGCTGCCCCCGCGACCCGACCTTGGATGAAGTGCTAGTAGATCATGCTTTGATATTTACTTATCTGGAAATATAACAAACTGATATAATGTGGCCTTTTAACAGAAACTCGTTTCCCAACTCTGTCATCAAATCTCAACTTTTTACTGCGTCACACTGGAAGAAGACCTGATGCAAGACATGAGAACTCAATTCAATCCAACGAAGAGCAGTTGCGAGTTAACAAGCTGAATACATTATAATAAATCTGGCTTTGCCTCATCTCCAAGGAAAGGTTTATTCAAGTACGGTGTGGGAAGTGCTTCACTTAAGATAAAACTCCTTTTGTTTTAAGCTCAACTTCGTGTTTTATCGACAGAAACGTCACCTTTCAACAGGATATAGGGCAACGTTAAAATGCAAGAAGCGCTAAAGGTTTTCCTCAGGTCTATTTATACGTGTTACGAATGCTGGATTTTACAAATGTTATGTCGCCAACTATTCCTTTTTTAAACTACAATATTTGCTAAAACACACTACAGTATATTATTGAGTTTGTGAAATGGCGCATTTGCAGATCATGAGAGTGAATTTATAGTAAAACGTAATTTCAGTGGCTACAAACTAGACTGGGAGTTCAGCTGCAATAATGATTAATGACAATATGGCGTTAGGGGTGATAAAGTGTATCTGTGTGTCTTTCGGTGTTGAAGGTTTTGATACAAGAATACACCATCATCTATAACACATCTCAGTTTTACTGGAGGACTTCCACGGCTATTCACCTCCATGTGAAACATGAAAGTTGCAAAAAGTGAAAAATTTTTACCAGCCGGTCTCTGGAGACAAATGCTCACAATCATCCATCCATCCATCCATGTCCATCCAACTATTTTCAGGGCAAACGGGGGGCAAGTCGAGTTCATATAAACATAATCAAAGTGGGATGACATCCAGATGCAAAACTTCTCTTCCGTGCAGCTGCATTTTGAAAATATTCCAAAAGTGAAGGACGGCAAAAAAGGAAAGTCAGTTTCACAAAGAAGCCAAACTTTCCGTTGTTTCCCCGCCTGCCTCCATCTTCAGAGAGGGCTGTGGGTGGAATTTGGGATTATGCCGTGATACGAGTTAGACGTTTTGATTAAATATTCATTGATATGTTAAAGTCGGAGTTATCACCAGTATCTACTGTAGCCGATTCAGCTTTGTAGATCCACTCGTGTACATGTGATGATGTCTATTTTAAGATGGGAAAATCAACTCATTTTATATATATAAAGTCAGCTTCAACACTCTCTTGGTTGTGCAAGTAACATTTGTAAATATATAATTGAGAGCGACAAGTGAAGTCTTGAAATATTAAGCTGTTGATTCACATGATAAAAATGAACTATAAATATTGGACTGCAGAAGAGAAAACTAAAGCGCCTTTCGCAGAACAGTGGTTGAATATAGCAATATTTATTAGCATAAGAAGCCAATTTTACTTCAATCATCATTACTTGTTGAATCCCTGATTTACTGACACTCAGAAGTTGTTTCCTTTTCTACTGTTTTCAAATAACAAGAAGAAAGCAACAAAAAGAATGAGAAAAAGGGACCTGCACAGTTCAGAGTAGAATTGATTGCCCATAACATCCTTTGGAAAATCAAGTACAAGAATGTTTCATCTTGGAAGCACTTATAAATGTCTATAAAATGACATTTATGTAGGCTCTAGTTTGAATAAATATGTTATTATGTTTCAAGCTTTTGCAGCACGTTCATTTCTACTGAATCAAATTCAAACTATCAATGTCTTTTTAGCTCATCATTGTCCGTAAATCGCTTGAAGATCTGTTGCACCTTAAAAGCATCAAGATCAGATGCAAAACTTTCAGCAGATTTATTTGCCTTTGAACTTTTCACTTCCACCGTGACTTCGCGTCTTATTTCTCAACCCTTCACTTTCATGTAATAGACATTATAAGCCGGCAGCGTCCCTGCGCACTGGTTTAATTTCACTCTCTTGTGAGTACAGCTTCCTGCTGGATGATGGTCTTCACAACAATTGTTATGACAGAGCAGAGAGTAATTCCGCTGATAATCAAATCTGACTCAGAGTTTCATCAAGCTGCTTGGCATTCTGCGCGCGCCTGGTCTCAGTGTGTCAATTTTTTTTGCAGTAAATTAATCATTCCAGCTGTTATTTACATCCGGTTTTGTCTACAGCTGTGTCAGCTAAATTATTGCCATCCATCTCTCTTATTCGGCTGAATCAGTTTGGTGATTTGATAGATCCGCAATAACTTTTGAAAACTTTTGAGCTTGTTTTGTTTTTTTCTAATTCTCCCTCCGTGTTGCTGGCGCTAATAAGAGGCGGACAAACTCGCACAAGACTTTACAAGACTTTAATAAGCCTGTTCTTTATATGAGATATCCCTAATGATTAAACACACAACTAAACAAGCTTACCAAAACACTATAAATGCAAATGTACAAGCCCAAATGCAAATGCTGCTTTATTTGCATGGAAATAGCCATATCCAAGCTCATTTCCTTGTTAATTGGAGGAGGAATACCACGCTGCTTCGATCCAAGCTGGTTAAGTAAAGCTAAGTATATGCGGTAAACAACACTCCATAACTCCTATATGATAACCACTTATCCATGTTTTGTAGCGTCGCAGCTGGAGTGAAAACAATTCATAATAGTTCTGAAGAGTGATCCACAATCTTTTAAAATAAAAAAATGTTTGGTTGAAGCTACATTTTGAAGACTTTCTCAGATTCGCTCCTAAAGGCAACTAATGTGACTCACTCGCATGTTTCGAATGTTGAATCTTCCTCTCCAAGATGCTGTAAGTCGCTCATCATGACCATGTTTTGAACTTATTACTTTATAAACTTCTACCCCGTCTGAAATCTCAGCAAAAGAAAGGTTACGAGAGCGGAGTCCATTATGATGTAATATTGCCTTCACTTCTCCTCCAGCCAGCTGTGATCATACCACACTTTGTTTATACAACAAGTCCCTTGGAGGTGGAGACTTGCAGGATTGATGACTCTCTGGGACAAACATTTTCTTATGTAAGTATTTCAATGAAAATAGAGTTTTGTACAACAAACACATACTGATGATACAATAGAGGTTAAAGATCTATTTAAGACACACTTAAATCAACACATTTAATCAGACAGATTTAAATAATAATATTAAAATATTACACACAGTAAATACATTACTAAATACATGTACCAGATAAACCTTATTAAGCTCTTAATTGTAGTAAGATCACGGTCATGTTCTCACTCTGTCTTGCCTCCCGTATACATTGAGCAATGTCAATAGTTTGTATTTAATAGTTCACTTATGAATGACTTAAAATGGTTAATATTTGTGTTTCTACAAGTTGTTGTATTTTCTTTTCCTACCCTGGAATTTGAATCTGTCAATATCGTTCCCAAAATGCCTCAGTGCCGCATCTAAATGCAAAATGAGTGCAGCTAAGGTGAGAATAGTTCATCGCAAATCCAACTCATTCATGCTATTATGTGGCACAGTGTGACATTGAGATTGTGACTTGATAAAACCTGATGCCATCATTTTACAGGTCTGTCTCACTTTTGCAACCATTTTTCTCATACATCAAGTGTTGGAACGACGACGACCCTCACCACACCCAACAGCCTACAGCAATTTATTATTAACTACAGTTTGGTTCTCGTTCGAAATTCTACGTCTTACATGGATACACAACGAAAAAAAGTGTTTTTTTTTTATGAGTACCATGGTATCAAAATGTTACGTTTTGACTTTATTTTCACATTTCTGAAATTTTGCATGAAATAATTTGTAGAATAAAGATGTTAAAATCCAAACGCTTAAAAAATAATAAGTAAACAACTGTGGCAAAGGTGGAGCCTCTATACAGATGAGAGACGTTGAGCTGAATATAAACCAGGATATGTGACACATATCTCTACTTCTTCCACTTAAGAGAGGTTCCATATGGTTATTCAACGTTTTGCCATAACCTGGATATACTTGGAGACTTTATACTGACTTATTTACAGGGTCATTTGGGTCGATGCACTTAGGAAAATTTCAGTCTAATCCAGTGATCATCCAAACGTCATGTTTTAATTGACGATCAAATCATTTAGCGCTCCAACCTTCTGACAAATAAAGCGGTGCCTCGGTTCAACTTGTTGTTTGGCTGGTCCATGAGGCTTGACCTTCACATATCCCTTAGTGTCAATAAAGTCAGGACAAAAAAATGAGAGTGATTTGCTGACGTTTGACTCCTCATCACTCTCTGGACAGGAAACCGAATTTGGGAGTAATCGCTGGAACACAATGACCAGAAAATGTCGTCCATTTAGCTGCACTTTCTTTGCGATCACCTGGTAGATTGAAATGATCGTATTGAGCGGCCCTCCTGTAGATCTAAGGATTGCTTTTGGGCAAGTAATGTCGTTTCTTCACCAGGACAGAAGAACATTTCAGTCATTACCTTCGACAGTGCTAAATGATGCAATTACAATGAGGGTGGGGGGGGGGGGGGACTAGTAAAGTAAGGTTAAATGATCACTAGCTGGGCCGGAAAAGAGATCCTTAACTGACATTCCCAGGTTTGTCTTGAAAGTAGCGAGGTCCCCTGACTTCTTTGAAAGCCTTAAATTCCATCCCAAAAGTGTCGGTCCCCTGAGGAGCCCTGTTGACAGCACATTTCTAGCTCAGCTCTATAAGCTGTCAGGAGCGAGTAAGAAAACACTTTATCTTCCCTGCTGCCTCTAACTGAGTGCACACTTTTAATGCTTATGCTCCAAGTTGGACAATGTGCAGACAAAGACCGTTTGCCGTCTTCCTCTACACCTCAAACACGCTTAGCATTCATTGCTCCACTCAGTCAGTGACGGCTCTAGAGGCGGAGTTGCTCGCAAACATCCTCAAGTCAGCACCTGCTGATCGCAATTGGACCGGACAGCCCCCTTTTTATTGAACACGCAGTATTCATATCACAGAGCAAAAGGGTTCAAAAGGCCACAAGTTTCATCGGACAACACACAGAGAATAGCAGAATAGAGGATGCACCAGAGCTTCTGCTGATGCTGCCATAAAAAAGTGATGACGCTGCGAGAGAAATGGGCTGAAAGTAAAATTTCTATGTTGGTGTCAAAGAAGAAACTTGGGCTGGATTTTTTTATTTTTGGAGGGCACAAGCTGATCATCAACAGCACTTTGATGTCATCAATGGAATTATTTATAGAGAAAGTGTAATTTATTAGCAAGGATTATTTTAATTTACATTTAGTTTTTTGCAAATAAATAATTCTTTTTTGTCCTTGAAGCTCACCAGACACATTATGAACACCTACGTCTTTAACTAGTTTTAGAACGAATAAGCATCTTCCTT
Source organism: Callionymus lyra (assembly GCF_982586985.1). Classification (NCBI taxonomy): domain Eukaryota; kingdom Metazoa; phylum Chordata; class Actinopteri; order Syngnathiformes; family Callionymidae; genus Callionymus; species Callionymus lyra. Next base: position 14,500,139 of record NC_141821.1, on the reverse strand, counting down.
TCAAGAGATTTGTCTCAGTTAAAGATGGTTGATCTGATCACATCTTATCTCGAGGCAGTTTTATTACTCTGAAACATCAGAACAGATTTTTAGGGAAACAGTAAACTCGCCTATTTTTCCAGGCTTCATACATTTTCATGAACTTTAGGTTATACTGTAGATTGTTTAAGTCCATGTTTATTGGACCCAAACAATGTTTATTAATTTAAAAAATAAACATATATGGAAACACTGGTCATTTTAATTGATATTGTGTATTTAAGCATTGACGCATCAGTCTGTGTAGTATTTATGTCTTAATATAGCATAAAATATATTTGTATTACAAACATAACATACATAAATAGTAATATTATTCTTACTAGATTCCCTGTGTCTGTTTTGTTAATGTAAAAGTCTATACTCTAGGCCTAAAAAACCTTATTTAAGTGGTGGATTAGAATCTTAAAAAAACCATAAAGGAAACTTTGTCTTGCTCTGGTGCATGTATTCATCAAACACGTTTTCTTGCTGTTGTTTTGAAGTGCTATAGAAATAAAGCTGAGTAGAGGATGCTATTTAGAAGTTTCAGACAAATAGGTAGAAAACTATGGAATTCAACCGACAACTGTGAGAAAGAGCAATACTTTGTATCCTATATTGAATAGAGAATAATGTGTCATATTGTATCATCCATTAAAGCTTTTACTTAAATTCAACCTTCACTGTTTGGAGAACAACACTAAAGTTGAGTTTTCTTTGTACAACTTTGTAGAAACTGGAAGTTTCCGGAAAGAACTTGAAGTTTAAATGCACTATATAGTCAAAGTTTATTTTACAAGGTTTAAGGGAATTTCTTTGAGCAAAGGAGAACTATTTTTCAAATAGTTGCGGCTCCATTAAAGATTTAAAACAGCATCTTCACTCTGACAGAGGAGGCCCATGTTTGTGTGAGTCCAGGACCCACTTGGATTATTCGAGAGGAATAAAGGGTAAGATAATAATGAAAAGGAAAAGTTTTATTGTTCACCTTCAGATAGAAATGATAAAAAATGTATCGTTTCTGCGTCGTGAAAATGAAACGCGGGTGAACTGAAGTATGCAAGTTCCTTCAGTGAGAGAAAAAACGTTGAAAAAACTTCCACGGAACTGATTTGCATTCATGTGTGCTGCAGCAACAAGACATGGTTTACCAAAGAGCTCAGGCACGGGAGACATTTTGAAGACGCTCGCCAGGCAGAAAATAGAGGGGAATACTGAGCAGCAGAAAGAGAAGTAAAGCTTAAGAAGCAAGTGAGAAAACAAGGGCATGTTTGCATTCAGCGTTGGTTTCACCTGCACGACTCAAAAGTAATCAGCCGTTGATTAGTTCAATCAAATACCTTAAGAAACTTCTGCAACTGAAGTTTGACACCGGCTCTAATGGAGACAACAATTAAGAGAGAGTTGGAGACAAACTTTGAAAACAAGTCATGGTTGAGCGGGAGATTTATGTATGCTTTTCTTTAATGGTCTCGACTTTTCACTGCGTCTCGGATTTTTCTGCCAATTTAGCTTCAGAAGTTATCAGGAGATGTGGGATTCACCTTGTTAATTCTCCCCAAAAAATCGAAAAGATTAGACGACCAGACAGAATCTTCTTTGTTGGCTCTACTTCAATTACTAAAATCACGAAAAAAAAATGGAGTTGATCTTCTGTACAATGCTAGAAACCTGAACACACACTTAAAAGGGCAACTATGAAAAATGCAGTTTGCAGGCAAAACAGAATGAATATTTACTTTTTGAAATCCACCATGTTTATTCAGGTTGTGTCAAGCCTCTCTGAACAGTTGACATTAAAGCAGCAGAGCATTAAACAACCAGCTGCATGAGTGGTGGCAGGATTTCAACAGTGAGTGTCTTCTTACAATCCCAGACTGAATGTCTCAATTTACCTGCTGCTGGTAAATAAACAGGTCTATGATCTACACGTGGTAAAGTCATAATAAAAACAGACACAAATACGTGATTAATAATGAAGCACCGTAGAGGCAAAAGGTAATATGTTTTATTTTTTTTGTGGTTGTTTTTGTTTGTTTGCTTAAAATTCTAAATTGAATTTGGTTCCACCACTTACGACTTAAAGTCAGGAACTGACACACATAAGGTTTTCTCTGCCTTTTTTTATAACAGATTTACATGCTGAAAATGAAGCATTTATAACGATGTAGTTACATTATTCCGAAAATGGGGCCTTTATGATTTCCCTGATATATCACACATATCTCCAAATGTCTTGACACGCAGAACAAAACAAGGATTCTGGTATGTTGCTCTTTTTGTTTTTCATTTGTTCCTTTTCTTGAATAATGGAGCACGGCTGGGACTCATATGCAATCAAGACCCGACAACCCACTTTAACCACCTGAGAATTGAATTTCCGCAGCAAAGTTGTTGGTTCAGTCGTGATTCACAGATATTCCAGTTTTGACTTGTATTCTTTTTTTGCGCTTATTTCTTGTTGTCTACTCGTTTTTCATTTATTCCCCGGTGAGATGGATGTTCGGGATGTTGCACTTCCGAGAAATTGGACTCGTACTTTTATAGAAATTGGATTCGGGTTAATGTAAAATTGGACTCTGTTATTTATATTAAATTGTTTACTGGTGTGGCTCATTTTTTCGAATGCTCATTACTCGCACCTGCACTTGGGTTTCGCTTTATTTCCGATCGGGAAATGGTAACTACATTTTCAACAGTGAAAACAGAGCAGTTCAGAGTCAGAAAAATAAAAGAGAAAATGAAAACATAGATGCAGAAGGGAAGAAAAAACAAAGGTATTTAATTTAATAATTATATCTCTAACATGTTTAATGTAAATTCAATATCATTCCTATTCATTTGAAATGAACGATTGACTAAAGAACTTCCTGTCACTCAAAATGAAATGATGCAATCTGTAGGGAAATATAATAATCGTGCGACTACATGTCCAGATATTGCCTTAAACTCCTTATGGGTCTGAGTCGGTCTGTTTGTTGAATCAACCTGAAGAAGTTCATGAGGCAGAAAAGAAGGGAAAGTAGCTGGAGCAATACTTTGACACTTTGGAATTCAAAGGAATGTGGAAAATAAAATAACATTGTACAATCCTGAATTAAATATACACCCAACGCCGCCCCCGTTCCTCATTAAATAGATGAATCCTGTATCCACCGAGACACACACACATCCCATCCTGCTTCATCTGGATCATATACTACCTATAAAGCAATATGAAGAGAGACAATGATGAATCCATCAACCTTGGACGAGGAGGAGGGCGGCAATACAAAGACAGATCCAGGCGCGAAGAAGAAGAATCCCCCCTCCTTTGAGAGACTTCTGTTGCAATATATCATCTTCCTACGATCTTCAATACTTTCCCAGACTTGTTCTGTGACCAGGCCTGGTAATTTATTTTCCCCAGACTCACCACATTTTCTCTCAGGCAACCTCGTCTTCTCCCATTTCAGTTCCTGATTTTCTGTATTGTGTGAAAAATTACTTTGGTTTCTGTGTAAAAGAATGAATTGGTGAATATCTACCAAATTGAACCCATTTGTCAGCGTAACGACAAAATCTCTCTAACATGGCTGTGCTGTAATTTCTTTGTTTAAATCTATTGTAAAACATGGAGATTACTCAGATAACACACACGTATATTGTGGCTGGAATTCATTTTTTTTGTACGTTTATATGTTTTTATATGTATAATGTGTATTTTAAAATTGACCTATTGCCTTTAAACTTCGATCAGACGAGCCTAACACATGGCAATATGACTTGAATCTCATCATAGTACAACATTTTAACATGTAATTGTCCAATTAAACACCAAAGTTAAAGGTTTTACTTTAGTCTCTCAGTGTGTGCTGCTAATACTACTAATGGATAATAATAAGAAAATGTGTTTACAACTCCCTAAACTCACTTCTCTACAGTTTTTGCTCTTTAGTACTTTTTTTTTGATTACTTATACAATACTACCTTACTATATACTGCATTACATTACCATACAAACTATAGAGCGTTATTCTTCATCATTTGAAATTGCTGCTGGAACAACCCAGATGTTGCCACTGTGTGACACATGTCTTATCATTCCTGATCCTATTTAAGTTTATACAAGACCAATTTCCCCCAGAATTGTTTTTTATCGAATTCGATTTGAAACAGTCAATGAGGACAGTTTTCTCTTTTATTTTGTTTGCGACTTTCTATGAAATCAAAATGTGTGCTGACACTTCCACTGTTCTACCCCAACCAAGAGCGGTATTTATTGTAACTCATCTTATTTGACAATGTTCCCATGATGATACCTTTGACAGAGAGGTATTGAGTTCTAAACAACAAAAGAAATGTTTTGAAGCAAGGGTCTCAAACTCAATGTCCTTGAGGAGACTGAGTTTTATGTGCATGTCTTTAATCCGAATTTAATTTATATTTTATAGCTTAATGGTTTTTTTGTTTTTTTTTAATGGTTTCACGGTTTATTTGGACTTTTTCTGTCAAGCTTTATATTATGCAAGTTAGAAACATCATCTCAACTTTATAATCAAAGCTTTACAAATGACAACATTTAATGTCTTAACCAGCAGACATTGTACAAAGTTCGAGTCACTTGATCGTCTACTCGTGCATGAAAACACACAGATCAAAATGAGGAACACAAACAGCCGGTGAGGTGAAGATTGTGACCTGGTTATGAAGCCTAGTTTGTAAGCAATTAGCTATGTTGATGTAGAAGAAACATTTCAAAATGTTTACAACATACAGTGTAAGTTAACCCTTGTGTTGTCTCTGGTTCGAAGTGAACGACCTCCACCCCTGCTTATGTATTTCTGGAAGCCAAAGACAACACAAGGGATACCAAAAACACATTTGTTACATTGACCCAGAGATAACACAAGGGTTAAGAACAAATAAATATTTTGTCACAATTTGTAATGATTGTTTTAATTCTAAACAGACATGTTGCTTTGTTGTTTTTTTGTTACAAACAGACAAACACTGATACAATAGAGGTCCAAGATGAATTTTAGAGACATTTAACTCCACTTAAATCAACACATTAGTTGATCTTTAAAGTAATTTTCCTGGAAACGACAGCTGCCCTTTCTTTCGCACTTGTTTCAACATTTATAAAGACGACAACGGAACATCCTGTTGGGTTTAATCTCCAAACAGTCAATACAGATCAATGTTATGTGTCCAGCAACAAGAACCCTTGAGCTAGCACGTGACCCTCTTATTGTGTCAAGGTGAGTCGAAGCTGGAACCATTACATCTCCCTCCTTTCTGATGTAGAGATGAGTTTAAATAATTTAAAAACATTAAAGAGTTGATCGGAGGACATTTGGCGGTCACCCAGCGTTGAGAGGAAAACCTAACAAGCTCGATTTTTTTTTTCTCGTGTTGCCATATGTTACGAGCAACTACAAGCTTCAGAAGCAGCTTTAATCTCTTTTAGATTTACTTTTCATTGTCAGTTTCATGCATTATAACTGGGAGAGTGTCAGATATTCACATTCAGCAGAGGAGAGCTCCAGGTTACTTGCAGCACTTCCTGAGCACTTCATTAAGTGAAAATTGGCGGTGATAGCAAAGTGTGTTTATCAATGCACAACAAATACACTGCTGTGCATCTCATAGATCTAAGTGGCTGACCATTTTTCCCAAAGGGTTTCTCGATCCATATCGGAAGTGTGATTCACTTTTTCATGGGGATAGATCATAGGAACAATCAATAGAGTCATATACATTATCTGGAAGCACCAGCCATCCCTTTTACCGGGATTCCACTTATCCTTAGTCATTACGGAGGATGATGGGGGTGGAAGAATGTGCCATTAGATCGTCTATATGCTGATCATTGGAATGGCCGTGAAATTCATGCCATTTTTTGGGGTCAACATAAAGTGGAGGACATCAAAGATGATGTCTTCGCTTAATATACGTGCAAACTTTCTAGGTTTTCGTCTCATGCCAGATTTTTCTCAATTGTTTTCGGTCGTCAAAGTTAGTATTAAAATAGATATTTGAAGTCTTAGGAGAACACTTCCATTGACTGAATGGGGACAAGCCTAAGAAAATAAAACGTTGACTTGTGATTTCGATTTCCCCGTATTCTAGTGGTGTATTTTATTGCATATTTTTGGTATTGCGAGAATACAGGTTGCGACATGCACACTAAATTGTCGTACTAAAACACCCACAAAACTGAGTAAGGATCAATGGACAGTTTCTACCCTAAACGACCGCCATCTTAGAGACGTAGATGTTGGTGGAAGTTATGTCATATATATAATATATAATCGATATGTCTTTGGTGCTGATACTGGCGTAAATATCTTGCGAATATTTGGTTTCTCATATTTCTTGATCCAAACTTGCAAAAAGTGCTGCCAGTAGGTGTCAGTGATAGTGTTCCTACAGCTGGTTTCTGTCGTGTCATTTCCAGTTAGTGCGTAGCGGCAGTTTTTGACTTGAGACATACTATCTGTGGAGAATTTGCGTACTAGCTAGTACGTACACTATCCTGATGCATACTTACTTCTTATATACTAAGAGAAGTATGCGATTTGAGACACAGCACTGGTCTCAATGGTCTTGGTCCCAGGTTCCCTTTGTCCTGCCCAATCTTTGTGCAAAAACGTTGTCTTGAAGCATAGTGGACTCTGGTTTATTTCTCTCTCCTATTGTGATATGCATGGCACAAATGTTAGTACGCCTCCTTACTCGAGTAAGTTATTTTTAACTCTTTTTTCTTCCTGGTGCTCTTGAGCTTTCTCATCTTAGCTGGGCTGTGTCCCAAATTGCGTACTTCTCAGAGTGCACTGGTTTATAGTACACATTAAGACAGAGTACGTACTTGGCTAGTGCGCAAATTTTCGACTTGTAGTACTGTCTCAAATTAAACATTGCTGCTACACACTTACCGGAAATGACTCGGCAGATTCTTCTTCTACTACTTTTTAATGCTGATCGCAACTTCGACGTTGGAACACTATCACCGACACTTTACAGCACTTTTCGCCAGTAATTTGTTGTGTATTTAAAAACCCTTCTTTTTCTGTCAGTCTCTATCGTAACATCGAACTTTTGGGGTACGTGTTTGGCTCAAGTCTAGTATATGTGCAGTTTAGTTGGCCGATGTTTTGTGCCTTTTTAGTCAGTGACTTTTCCCTGCTCTTTTTGTTAGCATTTTTGTAACTAAATTAGTTTGTTCATCATTCCAGTTTCCTTCCTGTGCATTTGTGTTTCCTGCCCCGAGTCCTGACAAGTTTGATCAAACATAGAATCTGACCTGTTGGTGTTTTTTTGCGGTTATCCTTTGAATTGTTTTTGTTTTAACATTAGACATATTGGTCCTTACAAAATACTAAAATGATGGTATTAACATTGACACGCATTTTATCGACACAATCAATATTTGTAATCACTGTATTCAAACAATGAAATTGTTCATAGATGAAAGAAATATCAAATAACACACCATCTATCTTTTTTAACGACCATGCAACCTTGTCTGGAGGTTAAACCTGACCATAAAAACACTTAAACACCGTCATTGTAATCATTCTGGTCACATTGACTTTAACTTGAAAAATACAAAACACTGGCGCCCCATTCTTCATGCCGGGCTTTGCCTTCAGGCTGTGTTCTCACGTTGACTCCAGCTCACCCGTATCTGACCATCCAGGGTGGCTTGTGTCGACGAAAATAGTGAGAATGTGGTTCAACACAGCAGCCGTTTCGTTAGTTGTCATGTGGAATAAAAGTGTATTTCATTCAGGCATATGATAACAATATGATAATGAGTATTCCGGCAGTAAAGATTCATGTCCCTACAGCAAAATATCAATGTGACGAGACAGAACGTGAGTTATCTACATTGCTCCACGAACATTAGCTGCCTCGGTTAAATGTTAACACAGTCCGAAGGAGAGCTTGTTAGGAGGATTCCTCTCTGTTCGGTGCTTTGTTTTGATAAATAAAGTGAAATTCAAGTTGGGTCTCCAAACTCTCTCACTGCAGGATAGCGATCTCTGATGGGACGAGCACAGATCATTGAGCCTCAGGCTAGGTCACCTCCTAGCTATATTCATAAAGTTTTTATCAGACTTCAGTGGGAGAGTGACGGCCCCCGGGTCACCTTAACTGTCAGTCTTTCTTTCTTTTTTTTTACTCCCTGCAGTGCCGGCTCGATTAGATGAGACAACGTCTGAATAATTAAAGTTTTTGTAATGACGTGAGAAACCAAAGTTCTACCAAGCCTTATTTGCAATTCCAATCTCACAACTGCTTTTTTTCTCCCTTCTTTATCCTTTAAAATCACAGCACAACTTTACCGTAGTAAATCAAGAAAAGTAAGTCAAAGAAACACGTAATTCGGTTTGATTTCTAAAGTATACTCAACGTTTTAAAGGGATTTAGAATTTAAATCACAACTCTTGCCGTGTGTTAATCTTGCGGGTTTTTTTAAATCCAGTTGTAATTATCTTACTAAACCACTCGGAAATCTCAGATGTCTTGTGAAAGAACTTTGCAAGATCTTGTAAATTGTTGTAAAATATTACTTAATGGGAAAATGAGTGTAATTATCTAGCTTTTTACACTTCACCATGAAAAGAATCCTCTTTTGTTTTTCGAAACATCACGGCCATTAAAACTGTTTTTGATTGAGAAAAACACATCCTGCTGTTTAGTCCAAACAACTTAAAGACAGGTTATTTATATGGTTACTTGTTAACGCTGATTGCAACCAACCGTTGGTACCCTACCAAAAGTAAGTTATTAAGTTGTGTTTCATTGTGTTCTTGTTGTTGTTGTGTAGTTTTGTGGTAAAATGAGAATTTTTGAGACATTTACAGCGGTATGTGCTCCGAAAATGTGTCATTCTCATCCTCCTGGTTGAAAATGTAACTGTATGTATATGTTTTTAAACCTGATAGACTGTGTTTGTTGCAAAGTATGTGCTTCAATTATAGCAGAAGTTCTTAAACCCTCCTGTTGTCCTTCAGGGTCAAAGAAGGACAAACATTAGGTCTATCTGGTCAGGAGCAAAAATGAAGTTGTCAAGACAGAAACATACAAAGAAATAAGGGCTTTACAATTAAACCAGTAAGTGAGAGAAAAGGGCACATAAATGACCTAAGTAAGTATTGCCTAAAAACGAGAGAGAAATCTGAAAACAAACAAAAGAGACCTCAAAACAATCAAAGAATAAAACCCACAAAAGTTAAATACAAACTGAAACTAAAAAGAAACTACATAGATGTCATCAGCATAGGAAAATAAACTATCTGACACCACGGACTGTAACCAGAAAGCTTACTTACCTGTAGCTGGTTTTGGATTTGCTCCAGCAAGACGTCATTAACTAAGAAGGTCCGGAGAGAAGAAATTACAACAAAGTCACCATTTGCAGTGAATAGGTTCAATTGCGAGAAAAAAAACAGGATTTCAGTAGAACCATGTTAAATCATTAGATTCTAACTCATTTTCTGGTTTCATTCTGTGGTGAAGTTTCAACGTGTGTGCGGCACAAACACCTGTCAGACGTTTCATATCCACGGCCGTATTCTGGCCATCAAATGTTCTGACAAGATGTCATACGCCAGAAGACGATGTGATGAATTCTTTCAGTCCGAGGAGACTGTCCTCTCGCTTCATCATTTAAACATCAGTGTGAATGTACAATGTGCAGACGGGGTTGCCGAAGGATGATTCGAACAGTGTGGACGATTTCTAGATCCGGGTGTGGAACACCCTCAGGCCAACAGAGGGAGTAGTCTTATGTTGAAACTCAACAGAAACTAAGAGTTTTGAGATGGATGGCCAAGGAAATCATGTGAGCTTTCTTCATATAATATCACTTCAATAACGTGTTTACTTTGGGAAGAAGGGAGTGATGAAACTCAGAGAAACAGCTAGAGTCATTCAGGGCATGTTTACAAATTGTCATGGATAGTCCACCGAAAGGCTTCGCTCTTTCAGGGGTGAGTATTTTCTAATCTATAATGAGGGCGCCAGGGAGGCCATTTGTATGCAGCAACACAGATCAAAAGATCACAGCCTCACATGGGGAAAATATGCGGTCACAGAGATGAACAAGTCACAGTTGCCAAGGAAATGTGGTGCTTTGCAAAGTGACATCTTCATGCAAAAACTTAAATGTGAGAAGAGGCTTTCTTCATACCTCTCAGAAGTTACTCCACAGCTCCTCGTGAATCTCAGAGCAATAGACAGAAATTGTCTTAGAATCTGTTGCTGGGAAGCGGCAAATATCAGTTCCTTGTCCATTTCTCTGAGCAAAGCCAATTTATTTGTAAACTTGAACTGGATAAATCAATAAAACATCCTAACCACGTCATTTCTAGCATTGAATTGTGGTTGCAATTGAATTTAAATCAACTGTTTATTTCAAGTACAGCATTTCCAGGAGTTTTTTAGTTTTTAATATTGCTACAACAATCGTACCCTTCACTGATTGAATACATATTTTCGGCATGAAACAAGAAAAAATATTTCATGTCTTACGCACATTCATCTACATGTTGTGGTTGGTATTTTCAAACAATCAAAAACAGATTTCATCAGGGTTTCCTCTGTGCCTCTAAGTGCATCACCTGCTTTCATACTCTTTGACTGACAACAAAATAGTTTCATAAAAGAAAACCAGGAAAATCATTTTTTGGTTTTCAATAACCATCTGGATTAGGTTACGTTCCCCCTCTTTTGGATATCCAAGTCCAGTGTGTTTGTGGGCCCTCTTTTGTACACGTAACGATGGTTAAGGAATTTTAAAAAATCCTTCTACCTCCAAATATTATCATTTGTATATATTTGGTTATATGCTTGAGTAAAAACTGGCGGTACTTCTACAAAAAAATGGACACATAAAATTTGACTAATAAAGTATTTGATCGCTTGCATTATTATTAAAGTGATAGTTCAGGCAAAATTCAAACCTAATTTTCGACTCCTCATGTCGACTAAGGGTTGGGATTATTTTCAGAGTAATCCGTTCCTTTTTAGAGTTATAGGCAAAACGGTATGTTCATTTTAATGTAGCGACTGGAGCTCAGTTGTTTTTGTATCTTGTATTGAAGCCTTGTCATGAGGAATTGTTCGGAAAAAACTTAAATAAGTCTATATTTTAAATTTATGTTTAGAGGCGGGTATCAATCCCTCAGCGCATACTTTCCTAAAGTGTCAGTGCACATAAGCAAGATTTACGCTGATGGTCTGGATCTTCCGCCACAAACAAGATAAGTATGTAGACTTTTTTTTCCGAACAATTCTTCTTGTCAAGGCTTCAATACAATATCAACGTTTAATTTATCGTCATACAAAATGACAATACAAAGCATTACACAACAAAATATATATGAGAATCTTTAATGCAAGTTGTCTGGCTCTATGTGGGATAGTCTTAACAATGATTTTCCTCTGGTGAATCCTGGCGAGTGAGTTTGAGATTCCTGATCTAGAACTTAATTCTGAGTGATGCGCAAATAAACTCCAAAACACCACTTGGTGTCCAATAGAGCTCATTGATATCGATGATATTTCAAAAGTATTAGATTAGACAAGTATATAATATTTCAAGTCTGGTTGCTGGGGGACTGTACGTATTAACTAGTCTTTTTAATCAGATCATTTCACTAGCAAGATGATGCATGTTTATTAAAGTTGACCCGCCAAGTATTTCATAGATTTTCCTGCACAAAAAATGAACAAAAATATAAAAATGCTGTTCAAGGTTTGCCATCAGAATGCTCAAACCAGACCGACTTGTTTTGTTCTAACATAACATAGACATGAAAGGAAGTTGTGAAACAGTCATGAAGAAGCAGCTCCAGAAGGAGGAAGAGATGAAAAGAAGTCACGGCAGACGATGTTTACCGAGTCAGGCTGCTGTAGAGGCCAGTTTCACTGCGGCGGCGCAGATACTGTAGCACGGGCCGCCTTTAATGAGAAAGAGTTTGTCGGAAAGTGCATGATCAAAGTCTGTCATTGTGGCATGTGTTCTTTTGTAAAAGGTATGAATTTTTAAACGTGAGCTCGGGCAGAAACGCTGCACTTGATCAAGCAGCAGAATAATGTGTCTGAGGTGCTCTTGCTGTGGGCGAGGGAGACCAAAAATATGAAAGTGAAAAGTTTCAGTGAAATAAAGATGTGGGATTAGGTCAATCACATTAGCTTAAACATGTGAACCTCTGGTATATTATTAACCCGTGTGTTATCCCATGGTCAACTTGACCCGAAGGCTCGGAAACAAATGTGTTTGCGGTATCCCTTGTGTTGTTTCTGGGTGAACGACCAAGACAAGACAAGTAAAGGGATAACTCAAACAAAGTTTTTTCTGGGCCTTCGGGTCACCTTGACCCTGAGATAACAAAATGGTTAAATTAAATAAAAACAAATTATCCAATGAGTGCCGCATCTTGCAAGTATGTTTTGTCTCCTTTGCACTCTGTTCTTTTTATTTGCGCTTTGTTCTTATTCTTTCTTTTATGAAACTTGCTGAACCTTCTTTCGTCTGCTGTGTATTGGAAATCTAATTTCCCCAAGAAGATCTCCAGAGGGATAAGTAAAGTCAATGTAATCTAATCTAATCTAATCTAAGTGTATATACTTTACACTAAAATGTATAAAAAAATAAATCAAAATACAAAAACATACTCTGGTCAATGACAAATAAATAACCTGGTACATAATCGTTTTACTAAAACTTTCTTGGCAAACAACCTGCAGCCTTTTTTCTGCTGACGAATTATTTCCTGAAACAGTAATTTTGAGAATATGGGCAATATTCTGTCTTTTTTTTTATCAAACAGCGCTTCCCAGCTCACAATTTGTCCTTGTCTTGTGTGTTCCTCCCTGCAGCGTTATTGTTGTTTTTTTCACCTTCAACTGGGAGTCTGAAATGACCAATTTGTGTGTTTTTGTTTCTTAGGTTGTTATCGCATTTTTCTCTGGCTGTTTCCGACTATTTTCTCTCCAAGATCTGCTTCCAGGCAGTTTTTTTCTTTTTGTTACCCTCAGGAGTGTCAGCCCCTCCTCTCGGCGTGTGCCCGGAATTCCTGTAGCTCTTCTTAACCCTTGTCGTTCTAAAAAAACGCTCCAATTATCTGCTGTTTCTGACCTTTGGGGCGTCGTGCTGGGTTATCGCCCATAGAGCTAGTTCCATTCTCCCACTCTGGCCGGTGGTCTTCAAGTGGAATCTCCCAGGTGGCTCTTGGCGGACTCATCCCTCAGAGGAGAGACAGAGAGGCTCATCGCCCGCCGACATGCACGGTAAGCTGTCCTCGGTCAAGGCCTTGAATTTGATTGTACCCCATAAGTCCCCCGCTGAGAATTGTGAAGAATACTTGTCATTGACTTTGACAGAGACGTCCTCGGAGCCAGAAATGAGTTGAATGAAGAGGATTATTTCCATTATTTTTCTAAGCAGCTACAGGGAAATCCTGGAGGGGTTTTGGCAGGTGGCTAGTAGATTGTAAAAGACTACTATAAGATCCAAACAAGATGGTTTTTGATATCTTTATCAGCTAGAATGAATTCACGTGAAGCTATTTACTTTCAAATTTCTTACATCCGGAATCAGAAACTGAAAGACAAGATCTATGAACCGCACCGATGTCAGATATGGAGGATCTTGTGCAGCTCAAAGTCCTTCTCTTCTCCTGATGATACAAAAATAATTGTTGTGTGGAAAAGCAGGAGAGGCACCATGTCATCATCTGGCTCTCTTTTGTAAATTCATTAATAATTCTGAGTTTATAGAGACGACAGAATTGTACACGCGTCTGTCACCACCAGTTGTGAATCATTTAGATTTCATTACATTGTGTACTGGAATGTGTGTGTGTGTGTTTGTGTTTGTTCACACCCCCTGACGTTGGTATAGTTTTGACAGAACAAAATACCTCCCCAAAAAAAAATTTGAATCCCCAAATTACCATTATAAAATTGAAAATAAGGTGAAAAATGATGTTCTATCCTAAAGGTGACATTGAGAGGAATGGACTGTGAAGTAGGTTTTAATAGAAAAGTTTCTGGCTCACAAATGAAAAAGTCACGGGCTGCACAGTAAAGATGGACTTGAAAACGAGATTTGATGATGTCACTGCTCCTCCACAATCTGCAATAAAACTTTTATTGCGTCTGACTCTCTGATCCTGCTGTTTTACCGCCTGTCTGGACTTTTTCACACCAACAAAAAAAATCTAAGAAGAGGTTGTATATATTATGATTAATCAAAATAAATGCTGCAATGAAAAAATAAACTACCATTTTGTAAAGATAAATAGCAAACTACAAATGTCATTTTCTGAAGTACTGGAATAGTATTTATATCGCGGTCTGAGTTACCTAAAACTGTATATAAATGTATTTGCATTAGTCTCAGATGTAAAGGACTTTTCATTATTATTGAATCAATAACAAGTATTTTACTAGTATCAATATTGAGATACATAAGGATAGTTTTTAGTCGGCACTAATGGCTAAAGCAGGTGTTAAACTCACAAATAGGACGGAATAATATTTCACCTGTGGTCATCTTGCGTCCATATTGAATTACTTAGACTTGTTGAAAATCCGTTTGAAAAAAAAAAAAGGCTGTAAAGAGGAAACACTGAAACCTAGTGGTGGGAGATGGTCCATAACCGAGCAGAGCCAAGCAGACGCCCTTGAAGGCCATTTAAAATGACTTTGTGGGCAGAATCCTTCATCTTCAGTTCAAAACAAAATATAAATTCATCGTGGGTCTGGTTTATAATCTAATCATTTATCCTTTTCAAACCTTATTCTGTCCATCGTCAAGTTCAGTTTTAGATCCTGAAAAACCTGAAAATACTTCTTATGCCACATGACTCGTCACACTCAGATACATCGCACTTATTATTGTTAGACGCACAACGTCAGATAAACATTTAAATACCAGGATATTCTAAGAATATAACAATCTAATATAAGTTAAAAGAGATGACACTCATTATGTAGTAAAAGTAATCCTAACAAAATAAATGCAAAAACTGCCAACTTTATATCAGTTTAAAAGTCAAATACTACATTTCTGACCTAGCGAGATACTCTTAGCAAATGTAATAAAGTCATGGCCAGTGATTTAAGGATCGGAGAAATGTGAGTTCTTCTACTAGAGCGGGTGAGAATCCTCGCTGCAGAGTTTTGCATAAACTGCAGGCCCTGCAAAGGTGCTGGAATCTAAATATCCATCCTATCATAATTTGCCAGATTTCTTCAGGTCATTAGACTTGACCAAGTTTCAGGCTAAAATAGAATTGATTTTCCTTCGACAAAATGGTTCTCCTAATCTCATGTTGGAAAAAGTTTTGTCACGCTTAACAATATGTTACGCAGCCTGAGCTAGTCAATTAGTCTGGCATCCGGGTTGAACGTCAAACTGTTTTTTTTCCCAGCAAATGGAATTTCATTAAGGGCATTTTGCACAATTCTCATTAGTTCTTTGTAACAATCCATTAGTCGGTGAAGTGTGCTGTTCCCACCTGTGATCTCCCTTCTTGCGGGGTGAGAGAGGATATATCAAAGAACCTGAAAGTCTTAGGAATACATTCATCTGGGTTTGTAGATGAAATGGCGTCGGGGTGTGTGTGTGTGTGGGGGGGTGGGGGGGGGGGGAGGCTCAACATTTCTAATCAGAGTCAGACAGCGACTCCGAGTCCGCAGCCTCCTGTGAAACATCAACTGTTGAGGAAGTTTAGCAGCTTCGACTTCATCTGCGAGAAACTACAAGATGAAGAGACTGACATGAGGGCGTGGCCTGGAGGCTGCACTGAACTTCATGCTTTTTAAAAATAAAAAATGTAAAATCTTCCTGATGACTTTAATAAAAGTGTGAGTGTGAAGATTTATTTCAATTTTATTAAAGAGACACACACTATTGGACTCGAGACTCACACACTATTGAGCCAACGAATGATGTGACGAAGCAAAACTTTGTTTATTTTAGATGATAAAAAAGGTAAAACATGTAAAGGATATTGAAAACTAAGCTTAAATAATACAATTATTTTAATTTATTATAAGAAACATTGCAAACCAAAACAAAAAAACTAAGTTATATTCAAGCTTCAATTAGTAACAATTAAAAATTAAAAAAAAACACACATTTTGCCTCGGTCTGGTTGAAAATTGTATTTAATATAGTATATATGTATATATGTAGCGTCAATGGTCGTCCCCACCTGCTGTCGTATTATTATCGACTACTATCAATCATGTTGTAAAAGTTATCTAATAAGATTAAACGGATGTATATTGGAAAAAAAAACAAAACACAATATAGGTCTTGACACGCAGTTTGATGGAGGTCATTGACTGTTAACCCTTGTGTTATCTCAGGGTCAAGGTGACCCGGTGGCCCGGAAAACAAATGTTTATGTTTTTTTCCTGGCCTCCTGAAATACATATGCAGTGGTGGAGGTCATTCACATTGACCCAGTGACAACACAAGGGATACCACAAACACGTTTGTTTTCGGACCTCTGGGTCAACTTGAGCCAGAGATAACACAAGGGTTAATGGTACCGGGATTCAAAAGATATGATATATTTGATTAACAAAACTGACCTCAAATAGAGAATGGTAAGAAAATAAAAGAATTGAAGTATTTGACAAGACAGGTGAGAAAAAGTTGATTAAAAGTGTAAATGCAATAGTCAGTATTACAGGTTTTATTCATTTCAATGTAAGCTCATGAGACAATTATGTCCAATGTTCTGCTTTCAAGTGCATGTTGGACAATGAAATAGCTCCAGACAAGTAGGAAACCTGCGTCATAGACTTGAGTTTAAATAGAAATAATGAATCTATCAATTCATTATTCATCCATTATCCTCTCTAAGCTTTCTCCAGTAGCATTCAAAGTGCAGCCTTTTCCTCTGTATTTGTCCAGTTGAGATGAATGACAATTATTTCAGAGCGAGCTTTAATCATCTTTTCCTCCACTTTTCAACCCTCTTTGTTCAACACTTGTGTGGCATGAACTAACAAAAAAAAAAACGTCAATCTCTAGTACAAGAGGAAACAATGAAACATGAAAGGCTGTTAACAATTAAAGAAGTGACCTCCGGGGTCCAGACACAGGCTCAGTGCTGGGTCACTTCCTCCCCCTGCTGGACTGTGAGTGACGCGCGCACAGGACTGAGGGAATCACGTGACTATGAGGTGGAACTACTGTGAAGATCCTCAAGAGCAAAACCAGTGTAACTAGGAGCACGATGAGAAAATGTGGCATGTATGAATACATATGAATATAGAATATAAAAAAATAATACATGGCCTGAATTTTAAACAGGCCCGAAGAAGTTTTTCAATCTATATTTTCTTTTTGTATCAGTTCTTGGCCTTTTTTTTTTTTTTCCGGATGCATCAGCTCTGACTCAAGTCCACTGAATTCCTCCAGGCAAGGCAACATGAGATTCCACAGCTTTTATAAACTGAATCTATTTTTGGATACGATCGAGCGGAAAGAATTGTCTCTACGAGAGGATCGACTGTTGCACCAGAGAAGAACTATCATCTTAAAAAGTTGCTGTGGATCTAGAGGTCACTTGAACCCACACACACACATTCATACACACACACTTTCCTCGGTGACGGCTTCTCTTTAGCTGAAGCAATTTATCACGTAAGAAAAATCTTTCTGCAATAAGTGACATTGCGAGTCAGGTGGTATTTGAAATGCATAGAAATCTAAAGTTGTTACACAAAAACTGCTGCAGCGATCATCTCTGTCACGTCCAATCTCAGGGAGACGACAGAAAACTCATTTTTGAAAATGGCAAAGGAGACTTTTGATGTGGCGGAGACAGGTTTCTCAGCTCAATTAGATTTTTAAAATTGATTCTAATAACGATGGATATATTTGATGAGACGTCATACTTGGAGGAGGCCCCTGGGTAGAACCAGGACCAACTTAAGTTCCGCTAACTGCTCTGACATGCTTGAATCTACCTCCAGCTTTTGGTTTTTCTGCTCATATATTTCTGCTCATATGTATTTATTATTCCTGACTCGGTATATGACCATCTTAACACGGACCAGTTCTTCAAGACATTAGTTCTCACTAGAAAGGTTAAGGCGCCATAGTTGCTAACTAGCATCAGGTTCACGCGTATGGAGGTAAATCAGTGCCAGAAATTTGAGTGACTAAATCAAACATATTACATTTTGAAACATGAAACATAAAAAATATAATGTTCTAAGGAGATTTGTTTTGTTGTGTTTGTTGTTTTTTAATAGAAATTGACTCAAGGGTGACGTTGCAGCTAGTTTGTTAGCCAGCTGCTAGCATTGAATCTTTTTCTGAATACTTGAATTGAATAATAAAGCTTGAATTTGTTTTTTATTGAATTATTCAGTTAAATACGATTGATGTTGTAAATCTGAATTGAAAAATAAATGTAAATTGTTTTTAAATGGTAGTATTTTAAATCCAATGTAAAACGGTGTGTGTAATAGTAATAATAAAAAATCAATTCAACCTTTAAAAATACAATTTATTGTATTAAATTATTAAACGGAAATTATTTTTTAAATCTGATGGCTGATATACTTCCTTACTCATGGCTTTAATCAAAGTCCAAAACACCATCAATGAACTTTAATTAAAAATATATATATATTTTTTTTTTAATTCCGAACGTAATATTTTTACATTTGTCACCTGCCTAATAGTTAATAATTTATTATCATTATGAAGTCATTCATGATTAAATTATTCTGGCGGTTATTAAACACAGAAGAAATTACAAATTTAAAAAAAATTCAATTTCAATTGGAATGATTGGAATAATATTATCAAACTGTATTTGGAAAAAAATAAATCATTTTGAACATATTTTAATTTGGTATACAATTATTAACAACATAAACATTGACCTTTCAATATATATATTTTTAAATGTACTTATTTAATAAAAAATCAATTCAACCTTTAAAAATACAATTGATTGCATTAAATTATTAAATGGAAATTTTTTTTTAAATCTGATGGCTGATATACTTCCTTACTCATGGCTTTAATCAACGTCCAAAATACTTTCAATAAACTTTAATTTAAAAAAATATATATATATATATATTTTAATTCTGAATGTAATATTTTTACATTTGTCACCTGCCTAATAGTTAATACTTTATTATCATTATGAAGTCATTCATTATTAAATTATTCTGGCGGTTATTAAACACAGAAGAAATTACAAATTAAAAAAAATTCAATTTCAATTGGAATGATTGGAATAATATTATCAAACTGTATTTGGAAAAGAAAAAAAATCATTTTGAACATATTTTAATTTGGTATACAATTATTAACAACATAAACATTGACCTTTCAATATATATATTTTTAAATGTACTTATTTAATAAAAAAACAATTCAACCTTTAAAAATACAATTGATTGCATTAAATTATTAAATGGAAATTATTTTTAAAATCTGATGGCTGATATACTTCCTTACTCATGGCTTTAATCAAAGTCCAAAACACCATCAATGAACTTTAATTAAAAATATATATATATATATTTTTTAATTCCGAACGTAATATTTTTACATTTGTCACCTGCCTAATTGTTAATAATTTATTATCATTATGAAGTCATTCATGATTAAATTATTCTGGCGGTTATTAAACACAGAAGAAATTACAAATTTAAAAAAAAATTCAATTTCAATTGGAATGATTGGAATAATATTATCAAACTGTATTTGGAAAAAAATAAATCATTTTGAACATATTTTAATTTGGTATACAATTATTAACAACATAAACATTGACCTTTCAATATATATATTTTTAAATGTACTTATTTAATAAAAAATCAATTCAACCTTTAAAAATACAATTGATTGCATTAAATTATTAAATGGAAATTATTTTTAAAATCTGATGGCTCATATACTTCCTTACTCATGGCTTTAATCAAAGTCCAAAACACCATCAATGAACTTTATATATATATATATATATATATATATATATTTTTTTTTTTTTTTTAATTCTGAACGTAATATTTTTACATTTGTCACCTGCCTAATAGTTAATACTTTATTATGATTATGAAGTCATTCATGATTAAATTATTCTGGCGGTTATTAAACACAAAAGTGAAAAGTCCCTGCATGTATAGAATGATGTAAACATGATGTATAGCAAATAAAGGATTATTATCTTAGTTTAAACTAGAACACACTCATTTATCATTCTCCATCTTCAGCCCAGATGGATACAAATTGATCACGGTCTGCTTGAGGAGGATGTTTGAAGCTCATGTTCTGCAGCTTCAACTTCTGCTGACACTGTGACGCGCAGCAGCTCGAGTCCAATGGCTGTTCACGCCATAACTCTCCCAGACGTGGAGTCCACCGAAACAAACCACCTGGCTCCTCAATCATTCAACTCCCTTTGTCTCACTTCACCAGCTTTCTTTCACTGCAGGACGAGCATCAGGTTCAGCTAAAAAAAAAATGCCCCAAAATGAAAGAGAAAAGAACGAGGACGGCACCTCGTTGTTCTTCAGAGAGAGAGAGAGGAGGTGCAGCGGAGCGAGAGAAAAGGGTCAGTCCTGAGTGTGTCCTCAAAAGGAGAAGAGCTGCAGCTGCATGTGTGTGTGTGTGTGTGTGTGTGGCCATGTGTGTGTGTGTGTGTGCAGGAGGGATGCATGTGTGTGTTTGTTGACACTCAGGTTTAGGGTCACCCTCTGAACATTCACCAACATGAGCCGGAGCACCTTTTTTGAGGTAAGAAAGCTGAAACAGGCCTCGCTTTTTTTTTGGGTGGGGGTGGAAATTCTTTTGATAATTGCCTGTATTTTGACTCTGATTATTTCTGACAGTATGAGGACATTCTTCAGAAAGAATCTCAAAAATATAGATCAATCAGAGTGATTTTATAGTAGCGGCATGTGTTTTTTTCACGTTGGCAGAATGTAATGTGTCGGGAGAGTTTATCAAGTCGAAGATTCTGATTAGAGTAAACAAGTTTACAGTCTTGACAAGAAGGTTATTCTCTGTGGCTCTTCAACCAGAACTGCTTTCTGAGTCAACAGAGGGCAACTAGTTGTGGCTTCATCTACAGCAACATCTCGTTCAAACGTGTATTTGTACTCCGTCCTTCAGAGACATGCAGCCATTGGATCAAGGCGTGGAAATGTCCAAAATATTTACATTTATATTTAGCAAATGCAATCAAAAAGACAATTTTTGGAATGCTTATATATATATATATATATATATATATATATATATATATATATATATATATATATATATATATAGAAGAGTGCTACATAGTTTACGAATGCTCTTCACTAGTTGCAACACTAATAGACTCAGGGACTCATTCATTCCTCGTGCTATTAGACTGTTTAATTCTGAGTTTGGGGGCAGGACTGGAGTGAAAACATGATGGTTTTCCATTTTAATGTTTGTGTCATTTTCTTTGTTATTTTCCTTTGATCTATGTTCTTTATCTTTAGATTTAGTTTGTGTCATCTTGCACTTTATTTTTATTGTATTTTTTTGGTATTGTTTTGATTGTTTAAGCGCTTTGTGACCCTGGTATAGAAAAGGGCTATACAAATATTACTTACTTACTTGCCTTTTAAAATGCCTTTAAAAATCTGCAAGATGATTTCCTGAGCAAGTGAGCAATAGTTAGCATCCTTCAAAGATGCTAAAAGTTGGTCAAAAAAATGCGGCTTAGCGTGTTCTGACAGGAGAAAACGCAGCTCATATGTTTAGCATCATGCTACCTGAGGTACCTTGGGACACGGAAGTTGCTATAGCAAGCATGTTACCAAGGTAGCATATTACGTGTTTGGAATTGTATGGGCGAGTTACAACTCTGCTTCATAATTTAAGTTATTGTCATTACTCACCGGTCAATACTCTCCACCAAGCGATAAATCTCCGCTTTAAAAAAGACGCGTCACCAACTATTCCATTGTCTTAGTAAATCACCTGCAACCTGGGGTGCAGCCTTCCATGTGCATAGGTCATGCTGTTACTAGAGTCTGCACAAACAGAGAGGTCAGTGAATCGACCCGTTAGTCTCAGAAGCAAGTCAATCGTCACTTGGTTTATTGACAGGTTTATTGGACGGGTGGTCCAGCTAGAACTGGATGAACAAGCCTTGGAAAAAAAGTGGCCAATAGTATTATGTTGTAAGAGACTCAAAGAAAACCACGACAGTGAAAGTTGAAAGTGATAGATACAATGCTTTATTTTGGGAAATAATTGGAATTGAAACATGTGGTATTCATGTTTCAATTCCAATAGCCTTTAATTGTTTGTAATAATTAAGAAAAGGTTGACTTTCGCTTCTCCAGCTTCAACATATGAGACACATAATAAAAATAATGTCAGAAAAATCAAAGGATTTTGACAAAAGTGTGTGGATGCTGACTGTCAACAGTAACAAACCAGATACATTGATGTGTAGATGTCCTAATATTGGTCAATAATTATTGATCGAACATCAAGGTTTGTCACTGTGCGTCATCAATCCCGGACGTCTCCACCTCCAAGGGACTCATTGTATAAACAAAGCGGTGCGATGATTACAGCTGGCTGGAGGAGGAGTGAAGCCATTAGTACGTCATAATATTATTATTAAAAGGTTTCAGTTTTGTTTAATAATTTAAATCAATAATTTTAATATTGAAATGTTGAATTTGTTTTTATTTATTAAGTAATTGAGATCAATAATTTCTATATTGAAAGGTTTATTGTCGTTTTTAAATAACAAAATATAATGTAAAAAATGTAAAATATATATATATGTTTTTTAATTCATGATTTTTCTTTTTACATAGACTGTTCGATATTCTTATTTTAATAATATTCAAAACAATCATTTTCTAAATTCAATATATTTTTTAATTTGTATCCATTCAATTCTATTTAAAAATGTTGAATTCATTTCTGAATTATTATTATTATTAGAATAACCAACTATATTTGTTTATTGTACTTCAACATTTGAAATGTTAAATTCAACATTCTGACAGCACTTACTTTCACACCAGTGCAGCAGCTGTCAGTCAAGCGCGTCTGTCATTGATAGTTTTTGTCCTGAGCTCTCTACAACCACAGCAGCGTCAGAGCGACACCCTCCTGCATCTTCAACCACCTTCTTGCAATTCCCTCGTCACCTGAACCATCAGCATTCATCCCGCTCAGACCTCCAGTTAACACTTTAATACACGACCTGTGTTGTCAGCAGCGCTCTGCGACCCCCACGAGAGCCAGGAAAGGGGGTTCAATCCCACTTAGAAGGACACGCCGTCCCCGCTTCCACCGCCCTAATGACACCCAGGATGCTCCTCGGGAGCTCACGAAGGCGTCGCCCCACAATGTGCTCGTGAAGGTTAACAGATGGAAAACAAACACTCCGTCTCCCGGGGTGATGTTTACCCGTGTCAGCGCGTCTCCCGCTCGCCCGCAAGGAAACACCGAGAGTGTTTTGGCCGAAAAACCCTTGTTTTTATTTGGTGTTTTTTTTTTTTTTGAAGAACAGGAGTGAGGAGATGGAAAGGCTTTCTCGCTCAGCAAATCTTGAGCTCTCCATTAGCAGGTTATTACACCGTCTGGTAAGGAAGCCAATTTAGCGAGGACAGCTCTGCTGAGCAACACAGTCAGGAGTGCTTTCAGGGCAAATAGCGTGCTGCCACCCACCGCCCTCCTCACATCTGCAGTATTTCACTCCTGACACGCTCTAATTAAGATGGAGGCGACGACGGAGTGCAAGGTGTCTGCTTCCTCTTTGACAACATCTTCTCTGTCAGAAGATGTGGCTGATCTGAAGTTGTCTTCTTCTCACATCCAGGTGGAGATTGTGGACGCCAACACTAAAAAGCAGCTTTGCTTTCTGGACAAGGTATGATTTGTCCTTTTGTGTTACCCTGGAAGTCAATTCACGTTTTTTTTGTTGTTGTTTATTTAATCAACGCCGGTGTAGGTGGAGCCGAATTCAACAGTCGCCGACATCAAGCATCTTTTTCACAAATCCTGTGAGTTTCTCCATGAAGAGTAAGATCAGCTTCACTTCACAGAAGAAATGATTTTTTAAACTTCTTCATAAAGAGACAAACCTGGTCTCCAGGTCTCCTTCGGGAAATTGTTTTTTACCAATAGCCAGCAATTTTTCATAAACAATAAAAAATAATACATAAAAAATAAAATAAAATAAAATAAAATAGTTGTATCTGATCTAGTAAATCTTAGGCAACAAAGCTCAGCGAGCTAAATGCCCAAAATATATTATGGGTGCAATCCCAGCTTCATGTTTAACACTGTGTTGTTGAGCAAGACGCTTCATTGGCAGAACCATTGAAGAATAAAATAGTACGTTTTTTTTCTTTCTAATTCATCCTTTCAGTTTTCTGATACACTTTCCACTTCCTTTCATGTTATAAGGTTGAACAATATGTTTTTTCATCTTTTAGGCCATTTAAACTGTTATTTCACAGTTAAATACAATTGAAAACACAAAACTGCCCAATTAGACATACATACAAAAATATTACATTCATATATACCCCCAGCAAATTATGTATAAATCTTACTTTTATTCGACCAACAAGTTGTTTTTTATTTAACCGTAAAAGACACAACTGTCTCCAAAAGATACAAAAGACCATGTGCAAGGGGAATCAGTATGGGGGGAAAAAAGTAAGTTAGTAAGTAATTGTATTTATAGAGTGCTTTTCCAGACCAGGGTGACATGGAATACTCAATAATATATAAACTTTAAAGGTCAAGATAAGACTGAGAAAAACACAGGAGTTCCAGCAAATCAAGGAAAAGCCTGAACAAATAAAAACGTCTTAAGATGTTTCTTGAAGGAGTCAGTAGATCATCAAACACAGAGAGAGAGGAAGATCGTTCCAAAGCTTAGGAGCAACAGTCTGGATTTCTCTCCTCTGGTTCTGAACCGTGTGCGAGGAACCATCAGTAGATTCTGATCCACAGACCTCAGAGCCCAAGCTGGGGTGTAAGGCTGGATCAGATCACTGATATAAGGAGGAGCCTGACCATGAATAGATCTGAAATTAAGAACCAGAATTTTAAATTTGATCCTGAAAGAAACTGGAAGCCAGTGAAGAGTTTTAAGGTTCGGAGAAATGTGAGTTCTTCTACTAGAGCGGGTCAGAATTCTCACTGCAGAGTTCTAAATCAACTGCAGGCGAGACAGATCCTTCTTGGAAAACTTACAAGCACTGTGGCGACTGGACCTTGAGAAGATTAAGATATGGTCTTCCTGTGAGGAGCCACAATAAGCAGCCACAGGTCCTCAGAGAGCTCCTTTGTTTCAGCCATGGTTGTGTCCAAAGCAACAGCTTTTCCCCTTGAGTTGATTAAAACAGATGTTTCCAATGAATCTGGGTCATTAGGAACCAGTTTGCAACGGGAATAAATTATTTTGGACATGTTACTTTTTGTTCAAATGTAAATAAAAGCAGCGAAATATTTGTTATTCACATTCACATGGTCTATTTATCTTTTGGGAGATGGCTGTGTCAAAAATCTTGCTGGTTGAATACATTTAGTTCCATATAAAATACAAGTGAAAGTTAAGTTTAAAAGGAATGGAATTACTTATTTACTGTATCACATCCCCCCAGAACATTTTATGGGCCTACAGTCAACTGATGGTTTTAAAAAGGGTCTAAAAAAAAACTTTAACTATACTTGTTTTTATTACTGTATCTCTCTACTGTGATTGTCGTGTCGTACTGTGAATGTTTTTATACGCCTTGCTTCTGTAGCACTTTGGGATTCTTTCTTAGAATATAAAGTGCACTACAAACAAAATGTATTATTATTATTATTATTATTATTATTATTATTATGAGTAAAGGAGGATGAAACAAAACGTGATGATGATGAATCTTGACCTGAGAAATGTCACTTTCACGACTAGTTTTGTGAGTGCATAGAACACATTTACATCATTTGTGTGTGAAAACATAAATTAAAATGATAATCATGACTTGAAAAATAGAACAAGAAACAAGAAAAGGATGATTTGTCCTGACAGTAAGTAAGTAAGTAATATTTATTTATATAGCGCTTTTCGAGACCAGGGTCACAAAGCGCTTAAACAATCAAAACAATACTCAAAAAAGTACATACTTTAAAGATCAAGATAATACTGAGAACAACACAGGAGTTCCAGAAAATCAAGGAAAAGCCTGTCCCAGTCTGGACAAGAATTGACCTCTTATGTCCCGCTGAGTAATTGGGTTCAAGACCTGTGATTTAAAATTAAGATTAAGTTTAAAAAATTGAATAGCTAAAGTTTAAACTTAAAGTTTAAAGTCTGCAATATTAAGCCATCAATGCTTTTGAGTTCGTCCGTCAAACTTCCTCCAGCACAATAGATGGTTCAGGTACAATCCTTGATGTCAGGTTCATTCAACTTTAAACAAACGATGAAATGATAAAAAGAGAAGAATAAAAACAAAACAAATCGATAACTGCTGGGGGGTTCAGAGGTGCATGCAGCCCCTCCTGACTCACGAACGTTAAATCCAATTTCATTTCGATCATGTGTAGCAGAAAGTCGCTACGTGAGGTTCATCTGGTTAAAAGTGTCAGGAAATATTTGCGAGCCCTTCGGCTGTCAACATCGATCGCAGCAACACAGCTCAATCCAAATCCGCTGTGCTCAATTATTATCGTGCCCGGGGCTGAAATCTGAGTAAGCAATGTCCGTGTGTGTGTGTGTGTGTGTGTGTGTGTGTGTGTTTAGATCCTAACTGGTATCCAGCAAGACAAGCCCTGAAGCTCAACCCAAGTAAGTGTTTGTGTTTACATTTACAGTAGGTCAAGACCGTGACGCCAAAGTGCAGCTTGGCTCAGGAATGACCCGTTTTAAAATACATTACTCAACCGGTGAGAGTAGAAAACTCACAAAATATATTTTAACTTTTCCAATGTCACACAATATTTTTGTGTTTTTTATTTGACTTGTATTCATCCAAATGAAAACAGCACAAAGGGAAAAGTGTCGAAGATGTTATTGTTCAAAAAGTACAACCAGCGACAGCAGATATAATATGAACCGACCCTCATGGTGCCACTTTGATGAGTTCATAATGCAAATTGGATCGTTCCGCCCTGAGAGACTCTAATAATATCATCCAATTAGTGGAGGAGATGATCTGGGCTGTGACCCCAAAGACTCCCTGATGAAGAAGTAGGACTTAAATGTGATTTATCCCCTGCTAAAGTCACATAACAGCGGCTTTACTGATTAATTTTTTTGCTTTTCTTTGCTCAGTTAACGCAATATAATAAGAACAAGATAATATGATTATATCATTAAACATATTGATATACAAGAGACACAATCAAACACCTTTTGAACATTTATTTTGAACCACCTGTTTTATATTTGGTTGACTTGACAAGTACATTGAAAAATGTTTAGTGAAAATAAGTGTAGAGAGACCAACCCAGAACTCAGAAGTTAGTTTTTCATGCTAGTGACAGTGGATGGTGACCCCTGTTTTAAGGGTTATGGGGGAAAAGAGTGTTGGTTTGGTTTATTAAAATCGCTGTGAATGTGTAAATTCTGTTAATACATATACTTAAGTTTTAATAAAGCATATTGTAGTGCTACATTTTGTTTTAGCTTCATCATCTAAACATGTTTAAGCATTTAATAAATAGGTCAATAAAATTACATTCATATAATAAAAGGTACAAAAGTTTCCATTTATCAACATGTTTGACTTTGATTATTAAAACGATCAGAAAAGTAAAAAAAAAAAACAAGTGAGGAATACACTTGATAAAAATACAGTTGTCTCCATCATCATGTTCTAGAAGGAAGAACCCTCCGAGATGACGACGTTCTTCAGAGTCTGCCGGTGGGAACGACTGCCACCATGTTCTTCAAAGACCTGGGGCCTCAGTTGGGCTGGACCATGGTGACAAACGCAACACTTTTCTACATGTCATTCAACAAGAAATCAAACATCTCCATCATGACTTCAGGTTTTCGTGGCCGAGTACTTGGGACCGCTCTTCGTGTACCTCCTTTTTTACTCTCGTCTTCCGTACATTTACGCTCACGGATACACCTTCACGACCAGTCCTCACACTGTTGTCACGTGAGTGGGATCGTATTTTTATTTCATTTTATTTACAGTTTTCTTTGTGACATTTTTTTAATTATTATTAAAGTTATCTTTATCGAGACAAACTGGATCTGATGTTTTTGGTAAACTGTGACTTTGACCGTCGTTTCTTTCCTGGCAGCCTCGCGTGTGTGTGTCATTCCTTCCACTACATCAAGAGGCTGGTAGAGACCATATTTGTGCATCGTTTCTCCCACGGGACTTTGCCTCTGAGGACAATAGTCAGGGTGAGGACATAACAACCTTTGCTGCTGGCGAACAATACGCCTCAACATGATTTGGAAAAAAAAAGGTCCCGGAAGAAGTTATAACACGACCCCTGTTGTGTAAAACTGACAGTCCGGTATTTGGAATAATAGTTCTGTGCCGACAGAAATGGCAAAACAAACTGTCAACGCATTTTTTTTAAAGGTATGAAAATCAGCTTAAGAACCTTAAGACTTATTTGTAAGGCTATTGTGGTAAGAAAAGGTTTCGCAAATATAAGTAAGTAAGTAAGTAATATTTATTTATATAGCGCTTTTCTAGACCAGGGTCACAAAGCGCTTAAACAATCAAAACAATACTCAAAAAAGTATATACTTTAAAGATCAAGATAATACTGAGAACAACACAGGAGTTCCAGAAAATCAAGGAAAAGCCTGAACAAATAGAAACGTCTTAAGATGTTTCTTGAAGGAGTCAGTAGACTCCATCAAGCGCAGAGAGAGAGGAAGATCGTTCCAAAGCTTAGGAGCAACAGCCTGAAAAGATTTCTCTCCTCTGGTCCTGAACCGTGTGCGAGGAACCATAAGTAGATTCTGATCCACAGACCTCAGAGCCCGAGCTGGGGTGTAAGGCTGGATCAGATTAGTGATGTAAGGAGGAGCCTGACAATGAATAGCTCTGAAAGTAAGAACCAGAATTTTAAAGTAAGTAAGTAAAGGTTATTTGTAAAGCGCCCTTTCTAGACCAGGGTCACAAAGCACTTTAACAATCAAAAACAATACACAATTAAAACATATACTTTGTAAAGTATAGGCTAAGTTGCCTTCTGCAAATAAAATGATGAAGTTGTTGTTGCAATATTATTAAAGACTAGTCACAGTTGATGTTTGTTTTGTGTCATCAGAATTGTCTGTACTACTGGGGTTTCTCAGCCTGGCTGGCCTACTACATCAACCACCCGCTCTACACTCCACCATGTGAGTCACGAGTCTTCGACAAAAACACTTTTATTTAAATGTTTTTGACTGGAATTTTTTGTGCACAGCATTCGGAGACGCCCAGGTTAACTCAGCATTACTCATGTTTGTGGTAAAGTACTTCAATATCTCCAGCACATCCCACAGGTATGATGTTTTGTGAGGTTCAAATCTTTTTTTTTCTTTTCAAACAGATGTGTGAACTTGGAAACTTCTCCATTCATCTGACTCTGAATAATCTAAGAACAGACGGTGAGAATTTTGAGAGCTCAGTTTAAAAGTTAGTTTTCAATTGAATTACTGGTTCAGAGCTAAAGATTGTAGAACAGAGAGAAACTTCACGAGCTGCTTCATGTTTCACTGCTCAATAATCTCAGGATCCAGAGGAAGGAAGTTCCCCGTCCCATCTAAGAATCCATTTACATGGCTGTTTTTGTTCGTCTCCTGCCCGAACTACACGTACGAGGTAATTTGAACGTATTCTAGTGTTGGAGATTTGATGTTTTTCACCTGTTTGGTGTTATTGTTCTCTAGGTTGGAGCTTGGGTTGGATTTTCCATTATGACTCAGTGTCTGCCAGGTATCAAATTTTGCTTTAATTGATCCCCACGATGCTACCGCCATCACCACATTTGTGTTCTCTTTTTCTTCCAGTTGCCTTCTACACATTATTAGGCTTCGTCCAGATGAGCATCTGGGCCAGAGGAAAGCACCGAGCCTACAGCCGAGAATTCCAGGACTACCCGAGCCTCCGTGTGGCTATCATCCCCTTTATTCTATAACTTTTATTTTTGCTCTCCACCAAATTTATCGCCTCACTGTGGAGTGTTAACTGAAAGTGTGTATCGTAGGATTTACAGGTGAACGTTTGATGAATGTCTTTAACTCTCAGGTCTTCAATGAGTCAGGATTATTTAAGAGAGAACATTTTATTTGCCGTCGGATCATCACAGTGTAAAGCACAAACATCGATTCGAAGCAACGACTGAGTAACAATAAAAGAAAAGAAAAAGACAAACTGTTCAAATTGCTGTCATACTGTAGCGGCAGAAGTTGCACCAGTTTATTGCATTTTGCAGAAGAATGTCAGCATAAAATATGTTTTAATAAAGTGCTAAAACAACGCCTCTCATAATTTCTACAATGAAGGCAAAACTGTTCATTTGCTTGGCATCTGAAGCAGAGCGATGGACCAATCTGTATTTTATGAGAAGTGTCTATCCTCCCTGGTACTGAAAGAATGTGCTCTATTTATGAGCAGAAATTTGATATTTTTATGAATTTAAAAAAATATATAGAGACATTTTATTTATCATGTGTACCACTGTAGGCACTAAACAATTACACTTTTAGCACATTGCATTTTGACATACCCATATTGCAATTTTACACGCATCAAAAGGAGAAAAATGTCTTCATATTTCTTTGTTTTTTAAAGATAGATGTGGTCCTCACAAGTCTAAGCACTTATCCGTAAGAAGCTTACAAGGCCAGCAGAACACAGAGAAAACAGGCACGAAAGACATGCTACAACATTTCAAAAGTGAAACACATAGCCTACTAATCCTGTATACACAAACAAAGCGTGACGTGATGACAAATGTCTGAGAATGATGTTCAATGTTCTTAATAGAGAACATTTTTATAAACATACTTCCCGGCTGTAAATCCATCTTAAACTCGTTGTTTTGTAGCATTTTAAAGTAGCATCGGTCGACACATTTAGCATGGGCTAGGTTACAGTTTTGGATCTTGTGGAACTTTGACCCCCATTGAAGGATACAACTACTGCATAAGAAGAGTGTGTTCAAATAATAGCCTTCAAGTCCAAATCAAGCTTCTAAAAAGTGTATGTTTCTAATATGGCTGAGCCTGGAAAAACTTGATATACTGTACTTTATTTACCCAAACTCTTGACTGGTTTGGAAACCACTCTCTCTGCTCCAGCGGCTTTCGGATGCAACACGATCGCATCATCCTCCCTGGACTGTTGCTTGGCAAAATTGACAAACACCTAAAAGATACATGAGGGCTTGAAACAAGGACTTCTGGACGTTTCGTGGTTTTCATGATGGTCTCACCTGGTCCAGGGTGGTCTGGGACACTGTGTAGTCCTCAATGTTGAGCTTCTCCTTGTTAGAAAACACCATCTGAAAGATCTTGGCCAGTGAGGACGAGGAGATCTTGTACTGGAGTGTGTTGTGGTGTTTCTCTCTCTGAATGCAGCCCGGGAAAGTGCTCTCCATGAAGGCCTCAGCTGGGTTCAAGTCCGGGACACAGCTGCTGCTCGAAGCCCCGATCTTCATGGTCACCACGTAACCGTCACCGAATCTGAGACGAGCGTTAAAAATCTTGTATACACTTGTGCAGCCATTGGAAGGATTGTTGAACGGGAGTAACCAGGCAGAATAGCTACACAGATTTCAACGTGTTTCACCAACTTGTATTTCAGATGCTGTATCGTCCCCAAACACTTGAAGGATCCGTTGACCATGATAGCCAAGCGAGTGCACAGAGCTTCACATTCCTCCATGCTGCACAGACGATGAGAGTCATTTGTGCTGCAGCTTGAAATTATTGGTCAGACAACTACACAAAGATCTGACCTGTGTGAGCTCAGAACAACAGCCCGTTTATCCTGAATGACACTCATTATAGATTGCCAAAGGAAACGTCGGGAGAGTGGGTCCATGCCTGTCGTCGGTTCATCCTACAGGGAATATGTTTGAACACAGATTGGATCATCGATTTTATCAAAATCCTAATGTGTAAAGATTTTTACCAGAAGCACCAGAGCCGGGCAGCCGATCATGGCAATGGCTGTGGAGAGTTTCCTCCGGTTTCCTCCGCTGTAGGTTCTTGCACTCTGGTCAGAGAAATCTGACATACCCAACTTCTGTATGGCCCACTCTGAGACCTGTGTCCAAGACAGAGGTGTTTATTGAAAACCCCTATGGATTTTTATGCATCACTTTATTGTGAAAGGTTTCAGCGAACCCTTCTGATCTCGGACTCTGGGACTCCACGAAGGCGGGCGTAGAGATTGAGGTGCTCTCTTCCCGTCAGCAGCTCGTCTATAGCGTCAAACTGAGGGCAGTACCCCATGTTCTGATGGACGTCCAGAATGTTGGTCAAGATGCTGCAAAATATGTTGCAAAGTTTACAGCGATCCAAACTCAATTTTCGAAATCACTAAACACAAGTGGTGTCCAGCACTTTCTATAGTTATGGGTATTCATATAAATAAAACATTTAAGTGGAGCTAATGTAGTAAGTATGATACAAGTCCCTCATCATGCAATCAAGTTATTACTTTATATAGCGGAGTCTATTATGACTTAACAATAGATAATAATAATGCTTTGTTAGTCCCTTGAATGTGAAATTCCGGGATTGATGACATGTGGTGACAAACCTTGATTATTTGACCAATCACAGTTGGTGTGATGATGATAAACGAGAGTTCATCTCCAGAACCACATTTTTAGTGGGCGGGGCTTACGCACATTTTCTAATGTAAATATTTAAATGTAAAGAGAGTTTTGTACAAACAGACACATACTGATGAGAACAAAGGAGCTCCAAGATCTATTTAAGAGATACTTAAATCCACAGATTAGTTGCCCTTTATAAGTCTAAACACACCGAGGAGGCTTCTTCAAGAATATCTTTCAAACCCATTTTTCACCAACAATTTGCAACACAAGGCTTTCATTCAGGTCTCTTTCATCCACACCTGTGTCCAGCGACAGAAGCTTCTCCAGAAGTAACAACAATGTCTCCGGTCAGCATCTTAAATGTGGTGGTCTTCCCTGCTCCGTTCACCCCCAGAAGACCAAAGCACTGTAGAGGAAAGATAGAGAAGAATAATGAAACGATGCACAATTTCAGCCATTAATGAAAAACAAACCTCTCCTGGAGAAACACCGATACATATCTGGTCCACTGCTGGAATGATCATCCCTCTGTATGTCTAATAAAACAGATTTAGATCAGTTTTGCAATTCAATCAATGTATTTGTTCATTTATCTGACCATCTATCTACTGTACATATCTGTCTATCATCTATTTACATCAAAACAGTGAAGCTTATCTCACTTTTGACAGGTTTTTTATCCTTAAAATATCACTTGTTTTTCCGTCTCTGTGGATCCGATCTCTCTCATTTGCTACATCCACGTCTTCATCCATCATCGCTGGCTTTATGTGATCAGAGGGCCTGCAGTTGAAGGGTATAAAAATCTTTTTTACAGAGGGAACAGTTACGAAATCATCTGGGGTGCCCTTTTGCTTCTCACCAGTGAATGTGGAAGAAACGATACTGGCAGAGAAGGTTCAAAGCAAAATAGATGAATCCTTCCAGAGCCATGCAGAATAGATTCTTCCCGAGAAAATTCCAACTAAAGGGGTCGGGACTGTAGTCTTCACCTGAGAACACACATGGATGGGGGAAGACTCAGAGAAGGGAAGGATATTGTTTCAACTGTTAATATGAGTGCAACATGTACTGCTTTAGATTTACAATCAACACTGATATTTAACATTTCATTTTATTTTTCTTATGCCGAATTTAAGAATGACATAATCACATTTATTAAGCTTAAACAATCTAATATTGCTTTTCAAACTTACTTGGACAGGAACTCATTTCCTGATTGAATGTTGTTTGTATTGTTTTGGACGGGAAAGAGGTATAAAATAATTCTAATTTCTGCAGGTTATTACTTAAATGATTGAATGTGATGTGTGACCAAAAGCTCTTTATCAACAATTCCCCTATTGCCTCTAATCTCACAAAATTCATTGTTTAACTAATTACAATGTTGTTAGATCCGGTGCAGAAATAAATGCAGGCAATGATCTCCCAGAGCAACCTTAGAGGGATTATTCACATGATTTAGTCCAACTAATTTCCTAACTATAGTAAAGAAATAAATTCACTTTCTCAGCTCTCATGTAATCTTGGTCCAGTGGTGTCTATCTTTCCAAGATTTCCACATTTGATGAAGTTAAAATGAATGAAGCCATATGTGAACTCAAGAATAACTCAACTTCAATTTTTTATCACTTATATTTTACATTCTATTGCTGAATAATAAATTAAAAAACAGTGACAGCGGGCCGCAGTATATCTGGTAAAGGCCTCCTCCCCTGATACAGCCAATAGAAGCCATACACCATTCATCAATAGAACAGGTGGAATGGTTTTGTGTTCCTCTGGAAAATAAATGGAACTAATCTCTGAGCTAATGCTTAGAATTGTTTTTATGAATGTATTTTCCAATGAGCCTGCACAGAGCCCCCTTCAAGCTTTACGAACACCATTTGAAAACTGCAGAGTTACATGTGTCGGAGCCTATAACTAGAGTCTTAAAGGCAGATGTATGGAGTTAGGTTTCCACCAGAGGCGTTGACCCAGCATTCATAAGCAGTACCAACATGTGCATGACATGTAGGAGCTTTTATTTCACTGAAGTTAACTGCCTGCTACATAGTGTGTTTAAATGTTACCAAAGCGGGCGTAGATATCAGTGACAGCCTGGTTCATGGCCATGTCGATGAGTCCCCTGCCCAGGCAGTAGTGTGGGAAGATGAGCAGCAGCCTCTTCAGAAGTTGATTGAACTTGTAAAGAGCCTTGATAAAGAGACATATTTGTAAATGTGTGTTTTAAAAGTACATGGGTTGACGTGATATTCCTACTGTGGTGCCCTCGAAGAGATCCAGGATGAAGGTGATGGCGCTGCTGTTGATGCCAATAAACAGGTTGATGCACGACAAAGACACGTAAGCCGTGCTGGGGACGTTGTAGACGTAAGACAGAGGGTACATCATGGGAATAACAGACCAGCTGGAAGAGAAAACAGAATGGGATGTTGGTGAACGTGGGGATGTTTGAAGTCTTTTAAGAAACATTTTTTTTAATAATAAGCTTTCTACTCTATTTTATTGATGCAACACAATAAAACAATCATCTTATATTGTGGCTTCCAACAGGAGCTGCAAGCAAGGTGAAGCTCTGAGTCTGTTATTATCCAGTCAGTAAATTATGTTCCAGACATCTGTCTGAACAAAGGAAGGATTCTTTGGTTTGCTATAGAGGATAATTAACACATTTTCTTTTTCAGTCATAGCCACTTAGTTATCATTCACCTTGAAAGGGTTGCATTTTCTAAGGTGTGATGATCTTGAGAGGCCATCAAGAGAAAAGAAAGAAGAGCCTCAAGACGATGGGAACATTGTGAAAATTATAAGGATAATCTTCTGTTAATTATTCTGATTTTATATTATTTTATTTTAGATACTTTTTATTTAAAGATCCTCCCTATCACGCATTTGAACTTGAAGGGCCGAGGGCCAAATCATGCCCGCCAAGTAATTTTATGTGGCCCGCTGGATGGTTTGCTCAAAATAAAGGTTGATTTTTGTTCATGTTGGTATGGTGACCTATAAATATGTCAGTGTTTTAAGATAAGAAGTGTAAAGGTGACGTTGAAGGAAAGACTTCTGTCTGGAGTGTTTTGTAAAGACTTGGACTCAATACTGACGATTCAGTTCCATTCATTTTTTTTTGGTCTCACAAAGTCGACTCTTAAAAGATTTTTGTTCATTTGGTTTGATTGACAACACTGCTGTTTATCAATAACACAATGACAACAAAATATCAATATGATTTTAAAGCCCCTTTTTCTAAATTATTTTTAATGAATAATGTATTTTAAAGGAATAAAAACAAGAAAGAAATAAACTTTATACACCAACAAATGGCTGATTGTGGCCCCTCAAGCTTTATATATGACATTCTTGCTGCACAGAGTCAGATGCTTCCAAAAATATTTTCTATAATCTGATTTCACCAGCATGTAACAATATACTGCAAACACAGAAATTCCCGCAGGCAACGTAAACTGAGACTCAGACACGGTCAAAGTTACAGTCATTTGACATTAGCAGGTCGCTAGCGTGACTCGACAATGAACTTGACCTACAGGAGTGTAACCGAGATCTGGTGGCGACAAGGAAGCATGTGGTGATTATATATCCGTGTGTCCCGGGCAGACAAAAGGTCAACGTGAGCCTCACTGCTCAGTTCACCGACGAAGAAATACATTTCTCTCCTCACATTCAACACTCACCCGTACAACACGAGCAGTGAGATGAGTGGTCGCAGGTTGGTCGGAGATGTGTAGCACTTCTTGTCGAAGAAGATGAATATTTCCACCACCATTATTACACTGAGGGAGTAATTCACCTGGAGATACGAGGAGAGTCCCTCGTAAGAGTGATCTAATAGAGGCTTTGAGGTGAATAAAGGGGCTCGTCTGTACCATGTCCCAGAGGAAGTTGGCCGTCCAGTAGACCAGAGGACTGACTCCGCTGACAAATTGCAGGTGTTTGGCCTGGGTCACCCTCTCCTGGATGAGGTAGAGGACGAAGCTTGCAGGGATGAAGGACATCGCAAAGATCACACAAATGGCAACCACAGCATCTATGGAAGTATTCAGCCTGCAGAAGAAATAGAAATGGGTTTAAGAGGAAGTCGAATTGCATTTTAGGGATTTAAAACAGTTTTCGACGAGCAGTTCCAGCTGCATGAAATGTTCACCTACACAGTGATTTCGGAGAGTTGCTTCTTGGTGAGGTTGAGCGGATGATTGATGGCTGTGATTCCAAACTCATTGAGGTTAGCGCCTTTAGGCAAGTTTGCACGGAGGATGGCGTTGTTGGCCACGTTCATGAAGGACACCATGGCATGCCAGCCTTTGTTGTTGTACCAAACCTGTGTACGGAAAGTACAGCATAATCCTTAAGCAATGTTGAATTATTAAATGATAAACTTTGTCTTGTCGAACTTGCTTTGACATTGTCTTGCGTCTCCATGTATCTGAGGAAGGTGCCGGCATCCCTTAAGGTCTGCTGAGAGCAATTCCCCTGAAATTTAAAATATTGATGTGCAAACAGGAACCAAAGGAAATGAAGAAAATAATCAACCAAACAAGCGTATTATCAGTGGCCAGGGCTCTTTTCAAGACAGAGTCACATGCTTTGGGGTATTTCAGAAATTCTTTTCTGCAAGTCTTTGATCCCAATTTGATTTAATATTTTATTGTACCATGTTTTGTGGATTTTATTGTGGTTTCACTGTGAGTTGTGGCCATTTTGTCCAATTGTATGTGTTTTTTGAACTTCTGTTCAATCTTAACTATATGATCAAAGCTTTAAAAATGATAAAATGTGGTGTTTCTTTATTTCATGTCCATCAGACATTTCAAAAAGATAGTGTCCCTTGACCATGGACCGCGAGTTTGGGACCATAGCTCTATGGAATCTGTTTGTGTGGTTTTATATTTGTGTAGGAAGGAAGGAATGCATACTCCTGTGACGTTGAGCAATTGGCCCAGTTGTCCTGCCACATCCTGGATGGTTTTTGGCTGCACGTCAAGAACAGGAAGCTGACCCCCCACTGATATTCCGCCGTACCTGGAAAACACGAAAAAACCCTGCTGTTGTCTGGTGCTTTAATCGTGACTCTCCCGCGAGAACGCTGGGATTTACCTTTGTTCGTTCACCCAGTATTTGCTCTTCAAGCTGAAAAACAATGAGAGGATGTATAAAATATGACAACACATATATTTTTCTTTCAAGTTTCCAGGAATAGGCACCTGGTCCTGATGAGGCTCGGGTAGGTTTTGACCAAGTAGTCAGAGATATTGCGGCCTGTTAGATCCATCAGAAGATCTCCTGTTGACTGGATCCTCTGACAAAGACCAAACACAGGTAGGACTTTTAATGGTTTTTAAGAAAATGTAACTTTGTCTCATCATATACATGTTTATGTGATATTCTGTATTTAATTATGTTACCGTACCATTTTATTTCAAATGTATTTGACATGGGAGTTCCCTTTTCTTTTTTAACCATCTGCTATCAACGATATTTAAAATGCTAAAGAGGCATTTAAATATACTGGTAAAATAAATTCATGACATGGCAAAAGGTTAAAAGAATCACAGTTTTTTGGTCAGTTTTTCTGAATATATTGTGTTTACCTGTGGAGGAGGCAGACCTCCGGCTCCTTCAGGGCAGACTGGCAGCATGGTGAGCTTCTTGGCTGTGCTGCACTGGCACACAGGAGAAGGACTGATGGAGCGCCACTTTGGACCGTCCAACATTTCGATCAGTGCTGGGTTGACCAGAGGCATTTCCCACTCTGTGGTAATGTTGTTGCAGGGAAACTCTCTTCGGGCAGCGAAAATCCGCCCGAGGCAGAAAACAAAGTTTAACTTCAGGAACAAAGCAGATCAAGCATGAAAGTGTTTACTCACTCCAGAGGTTCGTCCACCATGCACCGTGTGCCAAAACCCGGTTTGTCCAGCAAGACTTCAGCAAAGTACCTCATCCCGGCCTCCGTTGGACGTTCGTTGCTGTCGTTTGAAAACAAGTTGATTCTTGGGACATTCTGTTGTTCTGCTGCCGCTTCCTGCTCACCTGAAGAAAGTGTACTGTCTCCCATACATCCAGGGGGTGAGCGTCAGGCTCTGGTACTCACCGAACGGCGGCACAATGAGGGTGAATGTCAGCGCGAGGAAGACAAAACTAGCAGGTAACACGTTCTAGGAGAACACAGACTCATTTTTAATAAGCAGGAATGAAGAAAAATGTGTGGATTCAACAGCATTGGAAACAATAAAAAAATAAGCAAAGTGAGACAGGTAAAATTACTTGGGACACTGAATGTAAATTTAATAAAAAAGTATAACCAGAGCAGCAGTGTGATAAACTGACGATTTATTATTTTTCTATTCTGAAAGAAATTAAAAACAAACAAGGTCTAGGGGATATATTTTTAAAACTAAGAT
Source organism: Callionymus lyra (assembly GCF_982586985.1). Lineage (NCBI taxonomy): Eukaryota > Metazoa > Chordata > Actinopteri > Syngnathiformes > Callionymidae > Callionymus > Callionymus lyra. Next base: position 14,460,881 of record NC_141821.1, on the reverse strand, counting down.
ATTAATTTATGAATATCGGATATTCACAGATCTTATTGATTTATTTTTTCTTAATTTATTAAAATAAATGTTGACTGTATGCATTTTAGACATAGATAATGTTGTTTTCCAGTCTGGTTTCAATAGTTTATGTCTGTGTTTGGTAGTCCATCCGAGCTCATCTATTATAAATAAATGTATTCATTTGTATTGTGTTTATTTCATCAAATGGTCTATTGCATTAATGTTTATCAATTTTAATTTTGAACAAATAAAATTATTCATAAAAGTATAAATTTGCTTTGACATGATCATGTCAAAAAGGTAACTTGGATAACTCGGTTGTTCACTTGAAAATCTGTTAAGTATAAATTATAGTTTTACTAAAGAATACCTGTGCGAAGAAATCTTTCCATGAACGAGTCGCGTGATGAAATCTCTTGATCAAGAGTGCGAAGAACTGTTTGACGGTCAGACATGCACCCCTGACCTGATACGACCCTCTCCCGGTACTGCCAGCCGGGTCATCACACAGGCCCTGGCGGTGAGTGAGCAAAGATCCGTCTGAATCTGGACAAAGAACAAACATGTAAATGGTAAAATACAGTTTGAGATTCAAGAAGCAGCATGGCAACCACAAGCATGTCCCTGCGGGGAGCAGGAATGTATGCACAGCATCTTAACTATAGTACTTCTAAAAAATGTGTCTATGTCAGAAGCTGGGTTCTCTATGCCACCTGCAGCCTCTCACACAACGCTGTCCGTGCCCCAAAATAAGCTTATGTAATAACTACGATGAGCAACTCTGTTTTTTTAAAAATGTAAAAATGTTCCTGTTGCCAACACCATCACCTTTCAGTGGCTCCGGCTCAACTGTCACTCTGCTGAAGCCACAGAGACTAGCTCGAGATATGTGCCGCCACGACTTCTCCTCTGAGAGGCGAGAACAACAAAGAATACAACGCTGATGTGGAGGAATCCATCGTCGTGAGAATGTGATTTTCTTCTTTTCTTACCTTGTGCACATATTCTGTTGGTGGCGTATCCATCTGCAGTGACTTTCAGGAAAATCTATAAGTAACAAAGAGTGAGACTTTAGAAGTGGAAAAATGATCACTTTTGTTTCATATTCGATCAATAGATATTTAAAGGTGTGCCAGACGTATTTCACAACATTGTGAGTAAACTACCATAAAGAAAATCCAATCATACTCTAAACATCAGAGATAAGATTGAACTCTTCAGTAGAAAAAAATGTCACTGGCGTTTTTTAAGTCATCGCACAAACCTCCTCCAGGGATGTGTCCGACACACCGAAGCTGCTCAGGCCGATATCCAGCAGAGTCTCCTCCAGCTCTCTGAAGAGGCTGGCGTAGGCCCTCGGCTGGAAGTTGCGATTGGGCAGCAGGAAGGTGAGTTCTTGACCGATGGCCTCGATGAGCCGGGCCTCGGGGACGTGGTGATGGACCAGAGCGGTGATTCGTTCTAGGTTTCCTGGAAATATCCAGTCGACATAGTTGCTAGTAAGATTGCTGAAATAAAAGTAAAACACACCTAAAGCAGCACAACTACTTTGCCTTTTTTATTTGAACAGTCATTCAACACTTATTCAGAAGAACTCTTTAGATATTGTTTTAACAATGTTGACTAGAGAATCTGTTGGTTAGTCATGTGACCACCAAACTGCTTTACAGTAGTGGGTCAAATAAGTAAGAGACTTTCTGTGAAGTATGATGCAGGTTCGGTTTTTCTATTGCTCATTTTGTATCTTATTTCATTATTTTATTCGAAACAATTCCTTTGTTGTATTTATCAGATTCTGATTTTTCTTTCTTTTTTTTTTAAAGGTTCGACACCATAGCAATTACACTCGACAGTGGAGGGAACTAGAAACAAAGCAGTTAATGTGGCCGTGGGGGAAAACTTGAAACATGTAGAATTTGCTGAAAATTAAAAGGATAACTACATGGATTCGACTGCATTAAGATCGCATGAAACTAACTTGTATTATGAGTTAGTATTAAACCAAAGAAGTGATCCATGCTAAAAATGATCCTCCAATAATTAAGAGAAAGAATAATTCAAAATATCTTTAAAATCTTCCTTCAAGTTTAAGAAAAGTTGTCTTACACGCCTCAGCTTTTGAGTTGGACTTTCAAAACATAAATCATGCAACAGTTGCAGCATCAAGAACAAAGGACTCCTCCGTGTTTCATCATAGCCAGTAGTCAAAGTGAAAAGAGGGAGGATGACAAGTCACTAAAAGCTTCAGTTCAGCAGTTTAACAGAGATATAATGACCCAGTGCATCGTTTACCTCTAAGCTTGATGAACTCAAGTGAGTCACGGATGATTAGTTTCACATTAAACAGGAACTGTTTTTTACCGTCCATCTGTCTGTCCGGCGCCTCGCTCTCCCCGGTGTTGCTCTTAAACTTGGAACACCTGGAGCACTTGCAGGAGCAATTGTCAGTGCAGTCACAGCTGCTCTGCAGGACACAAGGGAGACCCTGGTGAGCGTCAACTCATCTCACAACACATTTTAGTTTTTTTATTATTAAGGGTCTCCAGTTGATGTTTTAATAGATCCAAACCTGGTTTAATTGTATAATGTGTAACCTTAACAATCTTCAGGTTTATTTGCAAGTTACGTTGAACTGATTTTAAATGTATTATTATAACTCAAAGATGTTACATACAATTATTGCTCTGATTATTGAGATTACTTTTCTAAACTTAGCGACATTTTGAACATGTTTGTTGGTTAAATTAATGATGATTTAAAATAGAATTTGCCATTTAGGTACTGGACCATAACATTATTAACCCTTGTGTTATCTCAGGGTCAGGGTGATCCAAAGGCCAGAAAACAAATGTGTTTGAGGTATCCTTTGTGTTGTCTCTGAGTCAAGATGAATGACCTCCACCACCGCATATGTATTTATGGAAGCCACATTGACCAAGACAGAACACAAGGGATACCACAAACACATTTGTTTTGGGGCATTCGGGTCACCCTGACCCTGAGATAACTCAATGGTTATGAATTGTATGTATTGATATTATTGTTATTCTTCCTGTAATAAATACATTTAGGTAATGAGACTTATAAATGTATAAAAAAAATACATAAAGGGTAATAGATACAAACATTGTGAATAATGTATATATTTTTGAGATTTTATATGTTTTAAATGTCAAAGAAACTCCAGATAAAGCTGCCAATTAAAGTGTCAAGAACACAAACATACTTCCTTCATGATCCTCGCTGTTGTTTGCTTCATACGGCGCACGAGCGTGAGGTAGAATCCAGCACCGAAGCAGTTCTTCAGGAAGATGGGAGAGCCGCAGCAGTAGAGGCGACCCTGGGAGATGATGGCCACGCGGTCACTCAGCAGGTCAGCCTCGTCCATGTGGTGCGTCGACATGATCACAGTACAGCCTGGAACAGATTGTTGAGAAAAGATGTTAGTTTAATTGTCAACAGTCATTGATTTCAATTAGCGTGTCACTATGAAGTCATTTTTCATTCATGACAGACTTGGTCCTTTAGTAACGTCTTGTGCCTTCATCTAACCTTAAACTATTTGGCTTTATTCAGGTGAGGATGTAAGTAGAAACCCATAATTTTAAGGGAATTTAAAGTGTCTTTCTTTCTATGTTAAGTTTTTATTTTAGCCAATTTTGCTTCTATAGTTAATGTATAGTATTTTTCCCAATTATTATTAATTATATTTCCTCGTTAATCTCTTTTTAATTTCACTTTAATATGTTATTTTTCTTCACCATTATTACAGTCTCCCTTCATAAACCTATTTTATCTTTTTATTTCTATGTTTTATGATTTTCTTTCTTTTCTTCTTTTTTAAGTCCCTCATTCTTGAGAAAATCAAAGAAATATTTTAACATCAAATTAAATTCTATGAAAAGATTGATATCAAACAGCACTTTTAAGATTTTTTAAGATGTGAAGACAGATATTATATCAATGAAAATGTTTGTTTTTAATTCACCAAAAGAGGCAACATCATTTATTCATTGACAAAGTGTTCTCCGGTGCAGCCAGCAGGGGTCAGTGTTACCTGAGCGGTATTTCAGCAACAGGTCCCAGATGGAGCGTCTGGAATAAGGGTCCACACCTGACGTGGGCTCGTCCAGAATCACCACTTTAGCTCCACCAACGAAAGCAAGAGCCACAGATAACTTCCTCTGCATGCCTCCTGCAGTAGAACAGGTTCTTTAGAGTGCTTTTAATGAGGAGTGAACGTCTCCACACTGACAGACCCGAGAGGTTCTGGCTCAGCTCGTCTCTCTTGTGGGGAAGCCCAAGATCCTGGAGCATGTTCTCCACCTCCTCCTCTGCTTCTGCTATGGGACAACCCTTCAGCAGCGAACAGAAGAGGATGTGCTCAGCCACAGTCATGCTGTGAGACAGAAAAATAAAATAAAATGAGCACGATTTGTTCTCAGTGAAGGTGAAGTGTAACTCAATAAGCTCAAAAGAAAGGGGGTCATGTGTATTTTATTGCATTCTTATTTTGATTTATTTGCTTTAATGACAAATTTTAAATTGTTTCATTATCTTTCTTTTTGCAAAATCAATGCGTCAAAATGTAGTCGTCACTTTAAAAATAAATATGTATTTGTATTTGTACACTGTTTTTTTCTTCTACTACTTTTAACATTATAATTAATATAATAATTCATGATATTTTGAAGTTTGTGACACCTTTCGTTATCATTATTACTGATTATTTTATTTTTGAATGGGAAAATGTCCTTTTCTGTGCATTTGAAAGAGACCAAATCGAATAAAAACAAATAATTTGGCAAAATGATCTTAAATATGTTCTTAAGATTGATGAAAATATGTTTCATTCTCTCTCTCTCTCTCTCTCTCTCTGTTAATAAAAGTGCTCTGAAACATATTTATATTCCCTCATATTGATGTCACGTGACTTAATAATAGCCATCAAAGATCAAGTTTTGTATCATTAAATGCATTCAATGAGCTAGCAGTAAATAGATTACAAATGTAAAAGCATATTCATAGCTTTACTTTTTCCATGGAGGTTAGAAATTAACCCTTTAACTGACTTTTCAACCATATCTCAGATTATTTCCATTTTTTTACAGGAGTATTACAATACAATCAGAGTTTACATACTTCTGGAAAAGGGTGTTATGTTGGGGACAAATCCCCAGAGACAGCCGGATTGTGTCCATGTCTGTGCGGATGTCTTTCCCGTTTATAGTCGCTGTGCCAGAGGTAGGTGGGAACATACCAGTGAGGATGGACCTGGAGGGATAACAAGTACAAATCTCTCAGTGACCATCAGTGCTTCACATGCTTCTGTAACACCTACATCGTGGTCGTCTTCCCGGCGCCATTATGGCCCAGAAGAGCGGTGATCTGTCCCTCGTAGAAGCTGAGACTGAGACCGTCCACCGCGGGTTTGGCTCCACGCTCAAACTGTTTGACCAGATTCTGAATGCACACACCTTTCACCAGGTCGGCCGTCTCGGCCTCGAAGTACGACTGTCCTGGAGTCACCAAAGACAGAAGCGTCAATGCAACGAGACGTGAGTCAGGATTACAGATGATGTTGTTTTTAAGGGAAAGTTACACATGATAATAAAATAGCAACTGTTGTAGCACATTATGGGTCTTATAATAAGAGTGCATTTTACCAGACGTTATTTCAAGTTCAAGTTCAAGGTTAAGGTAAGGTAAGGTAAAACTTTATTGTTTTTTTCCAATAGCCACAGCAATATACAGCAATTTTTCATAAAAAATAAATCAAAATAAAATAAGAACAAGAACAAAGAGAAATAAAGAGAAAGAACAAGATGATACAATCTAAGTCTAAAGATAAAGATAAAGAAAATGGATCAAAGAAAAATAAAAAAGACAAAGGATACAAAGTTGTATTTTAGACATACAGCTTGGATTGAATTTCAGTCTTTTCAGACCCATGATTAACATTATGCTATATTATTATTATTATTAGCCTTATTATCATTTATTTATTATTAATATATTTAGTTATTAGATATTGCTGAACAGTATGAAATTCATTTTAAAGACATGGTAAAGAAAAGGTTTTATTTTTTTTTTACTCTCTGAGGCTAGGAAAAAAAATTACATCGCAAAATAAGATGAAAAATCTAACCTTACAACCCTTTATCCATACATTTGTCCATGATTAATAAGTGAGTCAGATTTTCTTACACAATCCAAAGTAAGAATGTGGGGTATTGATTAGTTTTTTTCCTTCGTACAATGTGTCTTTTAGATAACAGCTTCACACTGGAACAGATGTACTGAGATCAGGGGACTGGAATGTGAAGTGACCAGTGTCCACTACTTATTAACTGAGGATGTAACAAACACACACAAGGACACGTTGTTTCCGTTCTCTCGTGGTATTTAAAATGATGTTTTAAATTGTTTTATGTTTACATTTTACTACCTTTCTCTGGGCTGTCTTCGTCTCCATCCCTCTCCTTCTTCTCACGCTGTTCCTGGTGTTCACACGAGCCAGACTTCTCTTCATGCTCCGTCGCTTTCCCTGCAGATCCATTCTCCTCCTTCCTTAGTTCCTGCTGCTCACTCTTCTCCTTGTACGCCAAGTTATCAAATCCTTTCTTGTCCACCTGCTGCTTGTGGTCTAGAAAATGAAATTTGAAGCTGCTTTTAAATGATTGAGAAATGTTAAAATTACAAAAGTGTACCTGAGAGGGGAGACACAGAGTTGAGCCAGTAGCAAGGCAGGAAGGGGAAGTAAAATGGACGACTGATTCCGTACTGTCCTGTGGAGGAGAAGGAAAAAAACTAAAACGTATTCACCGTAAACATTCAAGATCACAGGAAAAAACATATTTTATAAGACCCCGGCTAATATCAGTGCAGATACAAATAATGTAAAGCTTTATACGTTAGGTTTTCTCAAGGGAATTAGGAGCTAGCTAGCGTTAGTCCGCTGAAGCTAGATTTCTATTACCAATTATTAAGATCTATAACAATGAAAAACTTAAACTTATGGGTCATAGCTTTGTTACCAAATGTTCTTTGCTCTCACTTTATTCTAAAACTACTGAGTAAACGAGTTTAAAAGCAAAAAAAAAATAAGGTGATAAAACCTAGCTGCTGGACAAAAGCATTACCTAGCCACAGCTAATGCTAATAGCCACCTATGTTCATCTGCGGGAATTTGACCTTGTTCTAGATTAAAGTCTATTTAAAATTCTGATCATAATAAGGACATATGTTGGCATATAGTCGATTAAGGGTAATTATTTGCACAAAAATGGACGAACTTGCCTGGAAAGACATTGTCCAGATACCAGGCCAGCACAGCGTAAAGTACAGTGTCCAGCGTCATCATGCAGATGGAGGTCAAGAAGGAAAACTCGTCTCCCTCTAGAGGACTGGTCTGGATGTTGTCCCACTGAAGGCCCAGACCTTGCTCTTCGTACCGGGACAGGTACTCCGTGCCGAAGCCAAAAGCCACCTGGGACAATAGACTCTAGATTGATGGGGGGAGAAAAAAAGACAAATAAATGAATGTTAATGTCTTGGATTTATCTGAAAAGGTCACCTACCACCAGGATCTTCATGTCTTTGGTGATGCGTTCCTGCCAGGCGAAGCAGAAAATGTGCGGCAGGTAGAGGGTGAAGTAGATGATGCCGCAGCAGGCCGCCGCCAGGTTGGCGTGGTTGAAGAAGACGCTGAGGAGGAAGCATTGCATGATGGTCGCCGTGGTGAAGGTGAGTAGAAAGACGAAGAGGATGAAGGGGTTGCTGTAGTTGAGGACTCTCCCTCCCTGTGAGAAGAAAAGTGGATTTAGTATCTTGTAAATGTATTACCCGGCCACCGGCATCACTACCAAATACTGGGAAGATAGGAACATGTCTCTACTTTAAACAAGAGAGACAAAATGGAGGTCAGTTGTGATCGTTTCAATTTCTTCAAGTTCTTATAATCATGTAGTTTCAATTATTTCGGGTTTTTAAAAAAAATTAAGATCTAGCTACAGGGTAGACAATGGCAATCAGCTTCTTTTTTTTTAGAATCCCTTATTTGTCCCGCGAGGGGAAATTCAGTAGTGCTTTTGACAGCCATTCACACATACTGATGGGAGTAGGCTGCACACCTGCGCCAAGTCTACCATCAGGAGCAATCAGGGTAAAGTGTCTTGCTCAGGGACACAACGACACAAGCTTGTCTGGAGCTGGGATTGAACCTGCAACCTTTTTGGACTGCAGGCAACCACTCTACCATCCGAGCTATGACGCCCCCAAGCTTGGCACCTGTACCGTAAACCTCTTTCAGAAAATGACAAAACACAAGTACAACTTCTGTTCAAACAAACTTAGGCGCGATATGTTGCAGCGACCAGCAGCAGTAGTAATGGGGTTATGTCACAAGAAGTCAAAAGTTATCATTTAACAATTTCCTCCTAGTTTAAACTACTGTACATGACTTGAAGAATAGGTCTGTATACAAGCAGCTAAAATCATCAGTCAAGTAGCCGTATAGAAAGATAAAAAAGTTTGTGTTGCTGTTGTTCCTCCTACAATGTGCAACTGATAAAAACGTTTTTTTTTATCAAAGCTTAGGACAAAAGTTGGGAGGACATCACTATTGTAAGTCAGTCGCTAAGTCATAATGAAATCACTTCCCACAGAGGAAGAAACAAGAAGATCATTAACCAATCAATGTCTGGTGCCAGTGGCTTTTTTTTAAACCAATTTGCCTTAATCTGGTCTTCGTATTAGATAAACATTCATATTAATATCAATTTTTTTGAAAAGTATGTTTACACCAGATCAGGTAAAGCGGTTATTCAAACCGTATTCCTTTTAGCTAGTTGTAAGTAAGTAAGTAATTCATATTTTTAATGTATTTTTTTCCTGTATCATCTTTTATACTTGCTATTTATACCTTTAGCCAGAATATGTTAATACTTAATAACACGCCACTTTAAAGTGTTTTCAAATAATAATATTGATAATAATCGATTGTTTCTATCTGGTTTAATACCACAATGTTGAGGTACAGTAACATCTTAAGACATTCATATTTTTCGAGGCGTTTCCCTGATTTTCTGTGACTCCTGAGTTTGTAAGTAAGTAAGTAAGTAATTTTTATTTGTATAGCGCTTTTCCAGACCAGGGTCACAAAGCGCTTAAACAATCAAAACAATATTCAATAAAGTATATACTTTAAAGGTCAAGATAACACTGATAACACAACAGGAGTTCCAGAAAATCAAGGAAAAGCCTGAACAAATAAAAATGTGTCCGCCTTATAAAGTATATATTGTAACTGTGTATTGTTTTTGATTGTTAAAGCACTTTGTGACCCTGGTCTAGAAAGGCACTTTACAAATAACTATTACTTACTTACTTACTTACAGTAAGACTGCTAATATATTTATTCATAAATATTTGAACATCAAAACAATATTTTCTTTTTTGTCTTATGGTGGTTTGAAAGACCCTCACGACATTCCCAATATATAATTCTAATTCTATTTTCGCACTCAAGGTATAACGTTTATGAATTTTATTTTACTTCACTCGTCCACTAGAGGGCACAAGGACTTCAGCCAAACTGGATTCACGACCTGCTCTCTGACTCCACTCTCAGGTACACCTGAGTTATTCATTGACAGGTCCTGTCATGCAGTGTTGTAGACATAATTCTCATGATGTCATGGCATCCACAGTCAGCGGAGTAATGATTTACAAGAGCACAGTGACTCGGCCTCCATTAGTGACTCATTATTCAAGGAGCAGACTTGGTACTGTTTGCTCATCAAACAACATCAGCCCAGAATTGTGGTGGAGAAATTCCCAGCCACGTTAATGCTTGGGACATCCACTTCCTAAACGTGGCGTTGCTCACCATGATGATGGCGGTGAGCAGTGCGGTGCTGGTGCCCATCATGAGAAAGCTGTCGATGAACCAGGTGGACCAGATGACGCCATTGGTGACCCCCATTGCTTTCAAGTTCTCCTTGAGACGCAGTTCTTTCTCCAGCACGATACTCTTGACTACCATGGACACGGAGTAGACCCAGGCCAGAACCATGAAGACAGGGAAGCAGCGGTTCAAGGTCAGCATAAAGCTGAAAGGAAGAAAAAAGGTCATAATGTAAAGGTAAAGTCATGTTTGTCAAGATAAAGGGTCCCACTCACAGGTCGTCTACGTAGCAGGGGTACGGCATCTGCTGAAGGTAGACGCCCATCGGCCACTCTTTCCCAGTGTGACTTTTGATGATTCCATGTTCTATTATATCCTGCAGGTACGCAAAACCACCCCAGACATAGCGGAGGTCATCCATGGGGTCTGCTCTGGGTCCAGGATCCCAGTACCTTTACAGGAACATCTACGTTAGGAGAGTCAACAACACGGTGTAAAGCACTGATACAAACCTATCTTTGACTTTATTGGTGCGCTCCACCGTGTCTATGTCCATCCGGATCTTGAACTTCACATGAGCTGGGACTTCATTGGTCCAAGGGAACATGTTCACAAAGACCAGTCCGGCCCAGAACCTGCTTTCTTCGAGCAGATCTAAGGCCCGGTAGGTAACAGAGTCCTCATCAGACATAGGTACAAATTTATCCAAGACGACGCACTTGAGAAGGAAAAAAAACAGAAAGAAAATACAATAAACATGAGGCGTATCCATTTTTCTATCTATCCATCTGTTATTCATCAATTTATCCATCTAACCATCTATTTATCCTTCTTTCCATCCATCCATATATCCATCTTTCAATCTTTCCATCCACCCATATATAGTAAGTAAGTAAGTAAGTTTTATTTGTTAAGCACCTTTCACACACCAGGGTCACAATGCGCTTAAACAACGAAACAATAAACAGTTATATACACATTTAGAAACTTTAAAAGGCCAAGACAACACAGTGACAAACACATCAAACGCAGAGAGAGAGGAAGATCATATCTATCATTCCATCTTTCTATCGATCCATATAAAAAAGTAATTGATTATCAGCAATCAGCAAAATTAAATTATACTATAATAAATGTAAGTCTGCCTATTACATGGTATTTTCATAGTCATAATTTGCTATTAGTGAGGTTTTTTTGTTTAAATGCAAATATAAATACAGTATTTGTGTGTATTATTGATTGTATAAGTCAGTCACTGGGATCAGCTGCTAAAACATCATCCAGTTTTGATAGACTTCAGTGGCTGATAATTCAAAGTGGCTTTAGTGATTGACTTTTCTTATTTGTAAACGTTAACGAAATCATTTTGTTTCTCAAAAATGAAACCTTGGCACTAAAAGGAAAACTACAAGGTTGTTCAGACCCACCAGCCACAGATATAATTAGAGAGCAGAAGAAATCTTCAAGTAAACATTGTTAGCCAACGATTCACAAAAAGCAGGGAAAGCCATACCAAAAAAAGTTTCTGCAAGTTTCTAGAATATGTTTTTCTGAAACTTTCCCCCTGCTGGTTCACACATGCCACCGACACGCAGACCTCCTCTTAATGCCCACGGTCATTGTAGCTGCTTTCTAAAGGATGGAGGACAGAGTGACAGCTGTATCTAATCGGCCACAGTCCTCCCCACTCCTCTGTCACACTCAAGTGCTGTAAGCTTCAAGTTGGACAAAAAACAAAAAGCGCTAACCATCCACCCATTCGTGCCCCAAGGTGCCCCTCATGTCACCCCCCAGTGCGATAGGCCTCTCATCCCGATTAGCCTCTGCAGGGATTTGAACATTGTTTCAAATGGATGGGGCCCTCTGAAGTGTTGTTGTCACCTCCGTCCGTTCAAAACAGGGCGACCTCGATGTTGAACTGGCTGCTGTCCCACCTGGACGGATTTCAGGATTTTGGATGCGGGACAGGTTAGGGGGCCAAAAGGGGGGAGCCTAACTGAATGTCAGCTGCAAATAGAAGTTAGACAACTGATGTTTAGAAAGGGAGGCTCAAAAGGATTAAAGCGTGAATAGGCCAGTACTTGAACTTGAGATTGAAGATGGATTCCAAAAAAGAATCAGCCTGTTTTTTCTTAAAAAGATGGATGAAAAGACGTTGGAATTTTCAAAACAGCCCTTCAGTCGTCGGTCTAATTTTACACGGTCATGAACGAGTCACATCAGGTTACTTATGGGACATAAAACTCACATCCCCGTATTGATTGAGCATCCGGATGATCCGGTCCGTGAGGTTGAAGATGTCTCGCCAGTCAAAGTCCGGCATATCATCCGGACGATCTTCTGATGGGCCATTATGCAGGAAGTTGAGGATATTTTTTGAAGAAAACGGCGCTTCCTCAAAACTCCTGTCGATGAAATCCATCACCGACGGATTACTGATTGTGTCCTGGAAGAAAAACAAGAAAATAAACAGGAAGTCAGAATGAAAGTGAAATAAGTGTCTAGTTGAGGAGAGGAAATGAGAATGTAGCCAGAAGGATAGAGAGAGGATATAGCATATTTTGGTAAGATAAGGTTGGCGGATCAAACAGGAAACTAGTTTGACTCCTGGGACATCAGACAAAAGAAACGCTCCTAACAAAACAACAATTCTATATAGGGCAGCAATGAGTCACGCTGGATATGATTACATCTGTAAACAGCCGTACCCGAATCATCTTGACTTGAATTCCGTCTTGGAAAAAAGACCAGATTTGTGGAGCCACCTCTTCCCAGGCTTTTCCCATCACTCGTAGTCGCTCCAGCTCTTCAAATGTGGTGTTGGCCTTCAAGAACACAAAAGAATGAAAAGAAATTGATCCTGTACTTTTAGCTTTAGCATTCATAGGAACAATAAATAATATCATTAAGAGAGACAGACAGACAGACAGACAGACAGACAGACAGACAGACAGACAGACAGACAGACAGATAGATCCCAAGATCAAATATAGTGAAACCATTTCTACATCCACTGTGAAGTTTAACTATTAAATCTATGCAGGACTTTTCAGTTCTAGTCAGAGATAATATGAATTAATTCTCCATGGCTTCCAATGGTGTCAGTAGAGAGACCTTAAGTGGCCACTACAGTAGTCGACCTCTAATCCTGCTACTGTACGGTTTATCTGTGTTTCCAAGAAAGTGTCAAAACAGAAGGAAAAGATGTATATTTTCTGACTGGGATCTGGTTCTTTTATCGCCGGCAGGAATATCACGGCATGTTCTGTTTAACGTACCATCTCCGATGTAGCCCTGCTTTATCAGTGACGGGCCTGAACCTTATGCGTGATACGATATGATTCATGTACGATGAAGAATTTCAAACTATCTATTTGCCTGTCATCATATCTGTGTATCTGGATTGTTTCAAACGAAATACATGAACCATTAGAGAATTTAATCCACTTAGATTCTGACCTCAGCTTCTGTCGAGCGTTATAGTAGTTATCGTAGACTACGTTTTTTATATGTGAGTTTTCCCTTTTTAAGAATTTCAATTGTGTAACAAAATCACAGGGTCCTCTAGTGTATCAGGTATTCAATTAAGAAATCAGTGTGTCTGTTAAATCCTCCCATGTGTACACAACACTCAGAAACTCAAACATACACATTGCTATCCTAATCTCCCGCTACATACCATTCCCACATTAAACAGCCTCCCAAAAGAGGCTTTGCAAAGACAACACACACACACACACACACACCCACACCCACACACACACCCACACACACATTCTCTGAGAAAGAATTACAGCCAGCTCGTTCAGAACACCAGCACCCAGTGCAACAAACGCCCTCTGTGCCAGAGCGTCAAATATTTACTGCACGCTTATCGTCACAGCCTTGAACGGCTGAATGTACAGTGTTTTGCACGGCGAATACCAAAGGCCGACTATTTCGGCATTCAGTCATGTGCAGTGGGGGATGAAAACACTCAAGAGTACACCCAATTAAACGCCTTCCTCTTCTGTGTGTCTGATTTTGGGTGACAATGGGCACAATGGAGACGGGGTGACAATGGAGGCCGTTGGTGACAACTGGCCGAATGAATTCAGCCGGCCCAGTGAGTCCCAGTCAGGTTCCCACAAGAGAGCGCCTCCTTATTCCCTCAAGGCGGTTTGAAAATAACATGCGATCGTAGGAGAAGGATTTTTCGGGGGTTCTTACAGAAGTTTATACCCACAGGGATGTGGCAGGTCATAACCATATATAGATTTGTTTCCATAATATTCGACTCTGACATCTAACAATCAGCCGGAGACACAGCAGACAAGCTAATGTTTACAGGTCTGTTAAATATTGGTCATTTCTGCCTAAGTGCCAATTAAGATCGCAATCTGAGTGAGGAGGAAAACGCGGGGGGCATGAAAGGTCGAGGAAGAGGAAACCCAACTTGGTGTGCATGTTTGCGTGACCGCGGTTCTCTAAGAGCGTCTGCTTACATAACATCGGAGAAGCTTTGGCGCCAGTTGACTGTGTGACAGTCACCACAGCTGACCAGCTCGAGCTCTGCGAGGAGCAAGCCATGCATGACCACCGGCCGACACTTATTGACACAAAGATACTAAACTTGGGACGTGATAAGAGCAAAGCCCTGTTGAGAACAGGTGCATTGTTCTCTGCTGTGATTGTTGCCGCGCCATAGAAAAGACAGAGACAATAGCAAAGAACCTTTAATACCCTTCGCTGACTGAGAAAGTTGTCTGGAAACATTTAGGTCCCATGATGCACTGCAATAGTTGCAGCCCTAATTATGGTTATAATCCAAATTGTATTCCTGATTAAAACTTTATGAGATTACTTGTAGAGATTCATGTACATGAAATTGAGCGGAAAGGGTTTCATAGATGAAGACTTAACAGAGTAAAGAATTTAAATTTGGATGTAGAAAAAGACAAGATGGGTTCATAGATGTGGTTATTACGAACATAAAGAAGATGCGTGTGATAAGAGGGGATGTAGGATGAATATGATAAGCTACAGTTGTGATGGTAACCCCTTGAAACTTTTAAAAAACAAAAAAATCCTGATGAAACAGGATCCATCTCAAATTCATGGTCTTCAATTTTAATTCAGGGGCGATCGTTGCTTACGTTTTTAATGATCCGTCTGACAGCCGGCGAGTCGGGAGCGTAGAGGATGCTTCCCATCAGCATGGGCTTCACCGACCTCCACACCATTCTGGAGGCGGGGTTGGATTCCAGGTCTCTCATCAGGTCGTTGCAAAAAGGAGCTAGACCATAAAAAGGGAATTTTGATTTTGCTGTGTGAACTTTTAACAGTGAAAATACAAATTATTAACATTTCAGTCAAACTCACTGGTGCTGTTGTCAGGCGAGTATTGACTCGGATCTCTTCCGCCGTTGATTCCCAGGAAGGCCTTGTAGTTGTTGTCCTCGTACCAGTTGAAGGAGGTGACTCTGGAAAAAGCTCCTTCTGTGTAGCCGCACACCAAGCTGGAGGCAGCGGACATGACCTGTTTGAAGGACAGGCTTCCCTGGAAGAGCGGAGTCAAGGCCTGGAGGAGCTCTCTGGAGCTGTCCCTCTGAAACAACTGGACGGAACAACAAGGGTTAGTTATGAAGAGGGTACAAAAAAAACAGAAGTATTTTCTGTTTTAATTACCATTTCACTTCTGCTTATGTGGCACTAAAATACTAGAAATCAATCCTCATTGTTAATCTTTTTCTAAAATATAATAAACTGTATTTTATTTATTTGATTTGATTTAAATAAGTCTATATTAAAAAGGTTTTTTATTTATATACATGTTATATTCTTAATCGAATATTTCAACACATTTTTTTTTAAACAGACTTTGATATTGTAATTCCAATAATTGAAAAAATACACTTACAAAATTTCAGATTTTGAAAACCGTAGCATTTAAAATTCAGTATATTAATGTTATAATAATGCCACAATTATTGGCTGAAAGTCTGATAAAACAGCTCAGTACTCAACCACAGTTTTTATATTAAATTAAAAAGGCGAGCATAAAAAAATAATGAATTTAAAACAATAAAAAATATTCCATTTTAAAAGAATAGAAACCTTGTATTTTTATTATACTTTTTTTTTAATTCAAGTCTTAAAAAATAGAAAATTCAATATTTTAATATAGGAATTGTAAAAAAAAAATGTATTTAAATTTAGACTACATCCATGTTCCTTATTCCTTAAATGTTAAATTAACTGTGAGGCCTGAAAGTAACAAGAATTAAATACATTTGATTTTAACTTGTTAAAAAACAATCAAACAATTAAAATGTATTTATTAGAAGATGACAGTTAGAACATAATTTAAAAATAGACATTTTCTACTCATTTGTTGTTTAGATTGCTGATGAAATGTGAATTTAAAAATTCAGGGAGTAAAATAAAGCTATAAATAAAATAAAAGTAGAACCAAAAATGTGTTGTAAATGCCACATACTATTTTCATGAAAGACAGGACATGATCTGTTGCCATGTACACCGTCTCCACCCAACACTAAACCAAGTCACTTATCATCCATGGTAACCCCCATAACAGACAACATTCCAGCTGGAACACACTTTGTCAAATCACAGGTAGAAACACCTTCATGGCCGCTATCCAGGTAATGAGGCGCCTTCACATACTTCCTATAAGTGGAAACACCCATTTTTTGGGGGGGAGAGGGGGGGGTTCGTTTGGAAACAGAGAATTCAAATCTGATACCAATGTCTTTTTAGATTAAAGTGATTGGATATAGATATATATCCATATTCCCATCCTTTCGATAATTCCATCTTAGTACACAACAATCTATTGTTTTTCTTGGCTACATAAGATAATTCAAGTTGTATTTTAAACATCATTGTTAAAACAAAACGTGTAAATCTTAACCCTCATTCAAGTGGACTGGTCTATTTTTGAGGAAAAAGATATCAGATCAGGATCAGACCTTCCTCACTCAATATCCACCTTCTGTCTGTGTTTGTGTAAAAACTCGGGCCAAAGGAAGCAAGTGTTTCCTGACGGCTAAAAATAGCAGCGGCTGAACTTTTGAGCGGAGAAGTACGTAGACGACTGGAGGGTACATTACCTCCTGCAGCTTGTCGGAGGCAGAGGAAACAACTCTAACCCAGAAGTGGATGTTGATGCCTTCAGAGTGATTGTCCAGGACGAGAGGCAGCTGTAAAGAAACAAAACTGTTAACATCACTGGTTTCTGAAGATACACTCTTGAGTCTGCTTATATTTGCTGACTGCTACTTTTTCTTCAGGATTGACTTTTTCCCCCCCGCTCTTTAAAACAATGGGCTCCAGGTTCAGGAAGCTGAGAAGGCCAAGACAGAGACTTGCCAAAAAGGACATCCTTCCTCTCTGGAATTTCTTTCTATCTCATTGTGTGTGACAGTGTGAGAGACACAAAGGGAACAAGTGTGTGAATGAAATGGCCAATGGTGCCTAACTGAGGAGGCTGCTGCTTCCAAGCAGTAAAATTAAAGTGGAAAAGGAATCAGAAAACATACAAAAATACAATACAGCGCGATTAATCTAATAAAATAAGAAAGCACCTCGTAAATTAAGTGAAAAGTCAAGGTTGTAATTGGAGAATAAGTTCATTGAACATGAAGTTGAATGAAATATAATACAAGTATGGGATTTTAAAAGTGTCTTTTGTGCGCTAATGTGTAGGATAATAATCTGACAATGGTTTACACTGAACACTAAATAAATGAACTATTAAATAGTTAAGAGCAGCTAGCAATATAGTATTCATTTTGAGAAAAAATGAATAATCTCTAAAATAATACTAAATTCATAGTATGCATCAATAAGATGATTATCGTAAGGGATAGCGTAGCATAGCGTAGCAAACTATTATGCAACCAGGGGACGTAGCAGTAACCCATGGCAACAGCATACGTGATACAATTGGTATTAAAAAAAACACAAAAAAAACAAGAGGGTTTAATTTCTGTCTTTGTTACTCCATTTCCTTTCCAGCTATTTGCATTGATATAAGTAAAATCTTTCTCTCTTACACATGAATTATAAATTAATAACGTTTTTTGAATACGTTTTGAATAAGTATTTTGTCTTTTTAGATCACACCGTCACACTATCACAGCCATGGAGTTTGTTAAGGATTTTAAGGAGTTTTTTTGATTAAACAATTTGTTAATATTGAAGAAAAATTTGTTTTGGGGCATTTGTTGATTTTCAAAATAGTTTTACATATTTGGACCGAACTTATTTTGAATTTATTTTTGTTTTCTGGATATTAGACAACTTGACACTCATTTTTAAAGCTCATATTTTGATTCTGCAAATGATTTTCTTCAGCCTTCCATCGTGTAGATTCCAAATCCGTCACGCAACATTCGGTCACTGTGGTTTGTGTCCCTTCTTCAGGAAGTCCCACATCCTCCTTTGTGCTCAGAGTACGTGCACATTCTCACTTATTGTGTGAGGCTTCATCAGAAAACTCTAAGGAACCATCGTGTGAGGCTTCATCAGAAAACTCTAAGGAACCATCGTGTGAGGCTTCATCAGAAAACTCTAAGGAACCATCGTGTGAGGCTTCATCAGAAAACTCTAAGGAACCATCGTGTGAGGCTTCATCAGAAAACTCTAAGGAACCATCGTGTGAGGCTTCATCAGAAAATTCTACAGAACCAGGCCCTATTTGAGATGTCAAGGGGTTGACTGTAGAGAATAGTATACCATGGCAAAGTTAGGTTTGTTATGGAAGCTGATGTTGGTGCTGTCTTCTGTAGACCTGGTACAGCATCAATGAAATCAGTCTTTGCTTAAATCAGAAAAAAACAAACAATACCACGTTCAGTTCTACTAAACCACTGCTTTATTAGGACTTCATTGTGTGGAATGCTGCCCTGTGATTGGCTTATCATGTCTGCAAAAAATGAAGATCATCAACCATAAACATTTTCTCTATGAAGCAGTCCATCATTAAGGCAGGTGTGGTGCTTCCTCTTGAAGTCACATGACCCAGCCTCGAGTGAACGAGGCTAAATGGAGATCGGGCAGAGGGCACTCGTCGGGTAACTCTGACCTGACTCTGCAGTCTAGCGTATCCTCTAAGCCAATTACAAAAGTGAACTTTGCTTGAAGAGTCAGAAGCTACGGTATGCTGGCAGTTTGAAAACACTCTTGAGTCTTTTATGTCTGGGTTCATGGCTCAATCTACTCATGTTAATTATTTGACTAATAACATTAATTATGCATCATGTTAGATGCATCATTTGTATCTATCAAAGCAATGTTACATTCATAAGACCTGTTATAATAAAATACTAGGGTGTAGTTTTATATTTAAACTCTAGGTAAATAAAAATCCATGAAAATAAACCTTATTAAAAGACTCAAGCTTCATTTCCCATAATGGACAGTTGTAGTACTCATAACTCTTGTGTTGTCTCTGGGTCAAGGTGACCCGGAGGCCCGAAAACAAATGTGTTTGTGGTGTCCCCTGTGTTGCCTGTGGTAGTTGAACTACCTCCTTTCGGGTCACCTTGACCCAGAGACAACGCAAGGGTTTGAATCAACATAGTGTGTTTCAAAAATAGTGATGGCTCAGAGAGTTCATTGTTGCCAAGCTTACTCTCTATTTCCCATCAGAAACTTCGATTGAACATCATCTATCAACATTTTTGATTGTCCTCCTCTTCTGCTTTTACTGACGATCTCCATCTCCAACCTTCTACCTCCAACATATCGACTGTCCTCCTCTCCACCTTGTCCCGTCCTCCCGAACTTCTCCTCTGTGACTGAGCTCCACATCTGTGTTCTGGTGCTTCACATTTCTGCTCTGATCAGAAGTATCTATTTCTGGACACCAACAAAGGACCGTCTGTTTTCCGGTTCCAAGATTCCCCTTGCTCAGTTTCTGGTACGTCTAAAGGTGATCTTGAGAAAGACCACTGATGTAATTTCTACTTGATCATTGAAGTCCGGTCTACCATGGACCAGTATGAACGGTGGTCATTTGAGGTCAGGCAAAAAAGTCTTAGATTCACATATTTCTGGCCTAAGAGTGTCATCCAGTAGATGAGATGGAAAAAGTCAAGCCTTCTTCTTCTGTGAATGATGCGAGTCTCGTTGTATGTATTCAGAGTTTCCACAGCGATCTCCACTGACACCGTACATGGAACTTCAACCATAAAAGGTAAGGAAGTCAGTTCCAGAGTGACTTCTTATGGGAGTGAGAATCAGAGTGTTTCCTCTTATTCCTCTAAAGCTCTCGCATGAGCCTGTTGAAGAAGACAATGTTAGATCTCTTCTATTAAACCTCTTCTTCTGTACATCAGCAAGATTACTGAACGCACCATAACAATGTGACAATAACATAATCTCTTTCCTGACACTGCAGCCTACTCTCTTAATGTGCTTCATTGAATCAGAAGAACATTTTAAACTTCATAAATAATGAGCTCTTAAAGATGTCTTTGTATTTAAAATAAGTTTTTTTAAAGAATCAAAATGTTCATGTTCAAGTGTCAATGTTCAAAGTTCAAGTTCAATTTCAAGTTATTTTATTGTCAAATATTTATGCATGCAAGACATACAGCATACATGTCATGCCCCTCTTTTCTTAAATACCCCATTTACAATAAGAAAAAAATCATTTTTAACCAAATGTATGTTTTTTATTATTAGCTCTACAAAAAAATCTTTTGGGCATTAAATCTCCGTTGGCATAAAATGTTCTCCAGCAGAAACAGGGGAAAATGTTTTAGTTTAATTATCACTAGCATCCAGAGATAGAAACACCATTTAAAACCAAAATAAAAATAAAATAAAGTCAATCTAGCATTTATCCAACACTTAAATTTAAATTATATCAATTAAAAAACATTTTTAATTGAAGAAGTCTAGCTTTGAAAACCACAGGATTTGTGAAACCCTCCTCAAAAGAAGGAAACGTTACATTGTTTTTCTGTCAACTTCAGAATGAACTTGAAGGTTATTTTACTGGTTTACAAAGCTGTTAAAAGTCTGCAGGTCTTATCTTAGGACTACAGAGACCTAATGAGTTTAAATATCAACAAAAGAACATCACTTTTTAACGCGAATTATAGCTGGACTCCCTTTTTATTATGTCATTATGTTACATATATTTTATAGTGCACTTTTCTAAATACATTTTTAATTATTTGAAGGGTCTTGTTCTTTCTCCCCCTTATGTAATATTGTTCACAAACATGAAGAACTTGTGAGAAGAACTATGTTTTTATAACTCATCTGTAAAGCACTTTGAGTTAAATCAAACTTTTTAATTGTGCTCTACAAATAAAGTTGGATTGGAGGACGTATTAAATTCAACGCTATACTTGCTAGCTTAGATAGTCGCTAACTTTTTTTTATTGTTATATATTTTGAGGATAAGAATCTAAATTGAGCAAATATCCAATAATACCAAACAAATGTAATCAAGGACTATTTTCCAACAGGAAAAACTAAACTTTTGCATCACGCCTTAAACCGAGTATCTTTTCTGTTACTGTGTTGTTTTGTTTGTTTTGTTTTAATCCAAGAATAAATAGGACCAGTTTGATAGAATAGGTGGATCTTGTGACTAGTTCAGTTCAGTTTCAAGACGACACTTACCAAGCGGAAGAGCTTAAAAAAGTCCACATTAGCGTAGAACTTGTCTTCGATGACCTGCAGCCGCTGCGGGGTGAGGATGCACATGGCGTTGCGGACAGAATACAGTCCTCTGTGACTCGGGAAGAGCAGGAATCGTTCCAGCAGCGACACACTGCAGGCGATGTCCTTCAAGTGCAGGTCGAGCACTCCGAAAGCAAACTAGAGACCAGATAACAACCGATACAAACACATGATGATTTGAAATACATGTTTAAACTCATTGTACGTGTCATTCATGTGTTTATTTTTCAGTGGAGAAATGAACATCTGCCTTTCCTAAGTAACTGCCAAAGACCTGAACATGTTGTTCTCTGACTGACATTACGTCTGCACACGGTGACTCAGAGAAGTCAGAGGAAGTACTGGACGAATCGAGGCTTGTTGGTGATCAGAAGAAGACACTGTCCAGGTGCCAACATGAGGTGACACACACACACGGTTGTGCCGTGATTAAAAGCCAACGGCAGTAAAAACAACAACAAGTGTGCCAAAAGACGTTGGGAGTTTCAAACCACTGCTGAATTCCATGTGTACCACGTACACAGGCAGAAACTGTTACAACTTTTTCAGCCTTTTTTTTGTCAATTATAAAATGTGTTTCTGATCAAATTAAATTAAGTAAATACAATTTCAAGCATCTTTGTGTTGTATAGTTTCCTCTTTAATTATTTTCATTTCATATTGTTAAATAATTTACTCAATTTTTGCCTTTTCTTCATGTGTAGCTTGTTTCAATGACCTCAGCCAAAATAAGTAACAGTTCATGTGAATTCAGGAAGATTTTTATAATTTCATGATCAAATTCATAACGAGCGAAAAAATTGACTTTGTTCAACACACAAAAATAGATTAAAAAAATAGATAAAATCACTAGAATAATTCAACTTCCATGTGATTGTGATTGTTTTCCAACATGCTTTCCTAATCAAATGAAATCAAGATTGTGTTGTATAGTTTTCTATTTAATTATTTTCAATTTATAGTTTATTTAATTAAATATAATTTGCCTTTTCTTTAGATTTAACTTCTTTTAATGACCTCAGCCAAGTTAGGTGATTTCATGAATTCAACATAAACTCACTAAAAATACATCAACTTCCATGCAATTGTAGCATCAACATGTGTTCAGTTTGTTTATATTTAGAGTTGAAATATTGCTACAGCTCAGCAGGAGATGAATCAACAATTGTTCTGTCACATTATTTTTAAATAAGAAATCGTCGTTTTTGGCAAAAAATGTTTGAGGTCATTTGAATAAACAAGTCCTGAAAATGATAATACGGATGTTTGAGTATGAATTTATCAATTAATTATATAATAAAGGTCGGTACGTGTAGAGTCTGAGGTCCAAACTGAGCTTCTGTCAGTGTTCCCGATTGTGGCCGTGATGGAACTATGGAATGTAGAAATGTCACACACTCACTTTGTGATCATTCATTCCTAAACGTTTACCTGTTCAGGCCTGATCTGGGCATTGACGAGCTGGTACACCACCGTCTCCGTCAGAGGAATGTCCCTGAGCAGGAATGATGTCAACGTCTCGTCGTCCTTCAGGATGGTCTCCACCTTCACACCACGACCTGCAGAAGAATAGAATCCGGTGAGTCGTGATCTCACGTCAGATTTATGGTCATTGCTTCACTTTTCTTAAGTTTGAACTGCAGTGTTTGGACTTCAGATCAAAGTGTGTCTGTTGGGAATCTCAAACTGATCTGTGACATTATGGATTAAGTGATCAGATTGAGCCATCGCCGACTATTTCGCACAGGCCTGTCTGAACGTGAACCGTTTTTCCGGAACATGTGGCAAGACTTTAATCAGGACCACGCCTGAAAATCCGACATCACACAGAGAGTCGAGTGATTCAGAGTGAAATGGTGCAAATGTTTCTGAAAGTGGAATCTGTATCGCTCAAATTCCTTGAACGTGAGAATTTTTACATTTATTCTCTAACGGTGTTTTTTATAAGTATCTCGTACATTTTTTTTATAAAAAAATAAATAAATAAACAGTACTCAATATAAAGACACAACTTTCTATTATAAAAATAAAAGTCAGTTAGATGAACCATTTATTGTTCTAGTTGTATCACCAACCCATAAATCAGAATTTATATCATTTTTATGGAAGGTTTGAATTAACTTCTATGATATTATTTTCATTTTAAAAGATTAAAACAACTGCAAAGAAAACCTTTTTTTTTTTATATATACGTAGTACCTCCAACATTAATTCAATATTCAAGAGCAGCTTATTTCGTCAGTACATATTGGTATACTGTATAAACATGGAATTTTCCGTGGCTGTTGATGTCTTTGGAATTAGGAGGTTTATAGATAAGGACGTTTAAAAAAAGGATATTTAAAAAAAAAGATATGTCATTATAGGTGACGACCGTCCTGATACCAAGGTGGCGGATACAAGAAGGAAATCTTGGTGAACATAAAAGATATTGTTAGGAGCTCTTTCATCCAGGCAGGACTCGTAGAATAGAACGTACTCGTTCAGGTGGCTCAGCATCAACAAAGCTTTTTGATGTGTGTCAGTTGACCTGAGAAAACCTCAGTACTCCTTTAGAAGAGCTGCGGTGGGTTTCGGGACTTGAAGATTGTCCGATCGGACCTTAGGTGGAAAATTGATGATTCAAAGATTTTTTAAAGATTTAAAGTTTTAATTTTTAAAATAATACAATAAAAACCGTCACATGGTAGCAGAATTTTCTGGGGGGTTATATTGACCTTCTGAATGACATAACTCTTATTCACATCTGGCCCCGCTAGATTTCTCTTCATCAACTCTGGCCCTCAAAAGTTTGCACACTC
Source organism: Callionymus lyra (assembly GCF_982586985.1). Taxonomy (NCBI): domain Eukaryota; kingdom Metazoa; phylum Chordata; class Actinopteri; order Syngnathiformes; family Callionymidae; genus Callionymus; species Callionymus lyra. Next base: position 14,436,467 of record NC_141821.1, on the reverse strand, counting down.
CTGAACTAATACGTGTTGAACTTTTTTCTTTAAAAAAAAAAAAAAGTTATCCAGAGCGATGCACCTGCACTGAGTAGAGTTTATGGAACCCACACAAGAATGGTTATTTGTAACTGAAGAAGCCTCATGGATCAGAGGTAAACGTAACTCAGTCCAGGGGCCTCTCTTTGGAACCCTCTGGATGTCAAACAGTAACTGCAACATGACACAATAAACACACCGAAGTGAAGTACGACTCAGGATGAAAGGCCTGAGTTTCATGGCTTACATAACGTGTTACTTAAGATGATCCAATTATCTTTCCTCTGCTGCTCATGGGAACCTGAGGTGGATGGAATGCAGATCCATATCTTCCCCCTCTCTCTGTTTGTCCATTTACATATTTGTGCATGAACGCAGCAGCATGAAGGAATCGACACACACCATCACTCACGGGCAGGAATTCATATTTAGATTTTGTGAAAGTAATAAATGTCGTAGCCCAACCTTTTATGTAACTTTTTTTTTTTTTCCCAAAACAGCTTGAATAAGAGGAGCACAAATTCTTCCTAAATCAAAACAACATGTTGCTTGGGAAAGTAAGCAGCTTAGATTACGAGGCTCAGGCGCAGTGATAATCCTGTTGCAAATACACAGTTGCGCTGATGGGAAAAATGTGAACTGGACTGTGACCTCATAGCCAGATGAACCAGCACCGACTCACTACTGTAGAACTCAATCGTTCCTCCACATACAGATCCATGATTAGAACAGAGAGGAACTACGTTTCCTTTTGATACTGAAATTAACTTATTTTATTTATGAAAAAAAGGCATGTTGATTTGCTAACTTTAATTATTTAAAAATCCATAATAATTCTGTTAAATCTGTTATAAAAAGAATGTATCAAATATTATACATTCTCTCTCACGTAACTGGGCTTTTCTTTTTTTAAATGTTCTACTTTACGTTCATGTGTTATCATATATTCTGTTGATGTTATGGGCCTCATGTTAAAGATAATCTCCCTTGTTCTCCCTGGTAATCTCACTTTCTTGTTTGCCTTCCTGAGCTTATCTTCTTTGGTCAGCCTTGAACTGAATAAACGTTTCAATTCTGATACCATGTGACTCCTGCTATTGGATTCTGATCGAAAATTCTTGAACAATATATATTTTTTTAACTCTATGTTTAAGAAATTGGACTCGAGAACTTCAGAGAAATACAAAGTTGAGTAAATTTTGTGTGTTTTGTCAGGGAACAATAAAAAAATCAGGTGATGTTGAGTGACTTCTCTAACCAGGATCCTTGTGTTGCTAATTTATGGATGGTCTTTTGTCCTACAGCAAAGTGCTCCCATCCATCAACCATCTCATAAACTTTTCTTAAAATGCTACTTAATTTTACCTCATTCAGTATCATCTTCTTCAAGTAAATAAATCATCAGATTTTCTTATTAGTTTGGCTGAGGAACGTGTTTTGTGGTCCAGACCTGAGAGCTGCTCCGGTTTAGAGCGCAACGTGTCCATGAAGGTGCTCATGGTGTTGAGCTCCTCCCACAGACGACCGAGCTGAAGGAACTCCTGGTCGTTGAGAAGAAGCTCCTGAGCATCCGAGTAGAACCGGGCTAATCTGCGTAGCGTTCAAGAGAGTGTATTAAAAAAAAAAGAGTATTTCCGAGGGTAACGTGGTGATCTGCACGCACATGGAGTTGTTGTAGTTGGACACCAGGCCGGGCGACTCCCCTCGGGTGGTGTACTGGAAACAGGGATTGTTGGCGTTGCAGAAGATCCCCTGCATCCATGGAAGGATTCCCGCCGATGGCATGGCCTTGTTTGGAAAATGGCCTGGGAGAGAAGAACCGGTTGTGCAGTCGTGTTTCTAAAGAATGTGTAGTATTGAATGATCTTACACTCGTGTTGGCGGTAGAGAGGGTTGACTCGCCGCAGCCACACCAGGCCCATGAAGAGAATGACAGGCCACATGATCTCCATGAAGAACCGAACCTGAGGACACGTGGATTTAATATTCCAAGATAGTCCTTTTTTTTAATGGTACGAAAGCAGCAAGTGTGAATGCTTTCTGTTGTGTGATGATCTGAACACATGACTCTTGTTTCAACATTGTTCTTAGTAACACTTCGATGCCTAATATTAATAATAATAATAATATAATAATATAAAATGTATTATTATTTTACATTTCATAAGAACTTTAATGTGACTTTGAATCCCCCTTTTTTGTGACTTCCCACCTTAAGCTTCTTTTTGCAGATCTGACTTTTCCCATTTTTCTAGATTACATTTCAGTTGATAAAAGACAGTCAAATGTCCATTAAGACACTTGAAATAGAACCAAGCACGTTGAAAGACATTCTTTGTTGCTGATTAAACATTATGATTCACAGGTTGACTGAATAAAACCACTTGGACATCAACTGTGTACCGAGGACGTTTACCCTCTGTCTTCTGCGGACGGTCCAGTTCTTCCAAAGCAGCAGTCGGATCTGTGTCTTCGCCCCCATGACTCCTTATTTTCCCCCCTGCAGGGGGATGCCCTCAACCTGTGTTCGGACAATTGTTAATAGGAGTGTTGCTTAAAAAATTACAAGTGTATTACAAATGAAAAGAAACACCACAAGTAATTAAATTCCAAAACTCCTAGTAGAAAAGTGATCACCATACATGACACTTCTAAACAACAGCTTATAAATGATTCCATAAGTATTATATTTCCATTAGAATTGGCAGGAAGACAGTTTGTTCTGCGTCGTCACAAAAGGTAACACCTTTACAGATGAGACACCTCAACTCAAGCAGACACTTGTTTTTTGCGACAGCACCCTGAAGTCAAGAAGTCATATCGACATACCCTTCTCTCCAAGATGTGGAAAATGGTCAAAAAATCTCAGTGAGCGTTCTCCAAAAAAAAAAAAAAAAAGGAAGTAGGTAAGTAAGCAAGTAAATTAAAGGTTATTTGTAAAGCGCCTTTCTAGACCAGGGTCACAAAGTGCTTGAACAATCAAAAGGCATAAACATTTAAAAATACCAAAAAAATAAAATAAATCTAAAAGGCCAAGACAAATAAGACAAACACAGGAGTCCCAGAAAATCAGGGGAAAGTCTGCATTAATAAAAGTGTCTTCTGATGTTTCTTGAAGGAGTCAGTAGATCATCAAACAGAGAGAGAGAAGAAGATTGTTCCAAAGCTTAGGAGCAACAGTCTGGAAGGATTTCTCTCCTCTGGTCCTGAACCGTGTTCATGAACCATCAGTAGATTCTGATACACAGACCCCAATCTAGAGTGCAAGTCTGGATCAGATCACTGATGTAAGGTCCTGACCATGAATAGCTCTGAAAGTAAGAACCAGAATTTTAAAATTGATCCTTAAAGAAACTGGAAGCAAATGCAGAGTTTTAAGGATCGGAGAAATGTGAGTTCTTCTACTAGAGCGGCTCAGAATTCTTGCTGCAGAGTTCTGAATCAACTGCAGGCGAGACAGCTCCTTCTTGTTTAGACATGAAAATAAACTGTTACAATAGTCCAGGCGAGAAAACACAAACGCATGGATTACAAACTGTGTGTTGTGAAATCATTTTGCTAAGTTTAGAGATTTTTCTCAGTTGAAGGAAACAGTTTTTGGTCAGTTTTCTGCAGTGTTGAACTAGGTTTCTTAATTAAACTTACTAATTGATTCATCTTACTTCAAAAAAGCACAACAAAGATTGTCTGTTGAAATAATTGATTTGCAAAAGTAAAATAACCTCTTATATCAGAACATGCACTACAATATGTCCTCACCAGCTTCATATATCAATGTTTGAAAGCTGCAGTTACTATATCGTAGGATTTCTTTTACACAACGACTACATTCACCATGAAGTGTGCACAGAAAACCTCTGACTTTATCAATCTAAATGCATCACAAGAGCCCATTAAACAGAGGAACATGAATGTTTCTTACCTCAAAGAACCACCTGCAGAGAAGTCAGACACCAAACCAGTGCCGTACAACACATTCTACCGAGAGCTCCCAAAGGTGCTAACGCAGCTAATTTCCAGACCTTGTGAATAGTTAAGCAGATTGATGTAATCTCCTCTCCCAGCGTCGGGAGAACGCTCGGGTCTCTTATCCATTCGCGCCTACGTGACCCGAGAACCTGCATCACACCTCACCTGTGAAGAAAGTACAGAACGACAATACTAAAGGAAAAAAAATCATAAAACTATTTAAACCAGTATCAGACTAAGTATTTCTGAAGGACACACATAATACATATATATATATATATATATATATATATTTTAATGGAACAAATCTTCATTATTTTATCTCATTGAAGGCAATCATTTGCACATCACTACATAGTTGGTAATTTAGATATTATAGATGAATTATGAAAAAAAAGATTAGCTTTTCCTCAGGCTGCACATGTTTCCAGCTGACACACACATCTCACTTTTATCTACAATAAAGAATCTAAACTCCAGCTTTTAGGACTTTCTTGTAATTTCCATGATAAACATATTCCATGATAAACATATTCATGACAAGCAAACACAAAACTATATTTGATTATGTAATGGTCTCGCTTAGTTGAAAGAGGAGAGTTGATTACCCCAAAAATTTATTTTCCTTCAGTCATACGTTGTTATGAAAAATAAGGCTTGGGCAAAGGGTGGGCCAGATTTTGTACATTCTGTAAGTGTAGTGAGGGACTGACAACACTAAAGAAATGGGTAGAGAATAAAAAGAGCCTGAAGGTTTTAGGATAAAAAGCTATGAAACAGAAAAATCATATTTTATTCTGGGTTATTTATATAAAAGCTAATCATATATATTTTTAATTGATCTTGGACCTCTTTTGTTATTAGTATGTGTCTGTACAAAACTCTCTTTTCATTGAAATATTTACATAAGTAAATGATTTAAGCCCCGCCCACTGAAAACATTTTCTGGAGATTAAATCTTGTTTACCATAACCAAACCCACTCTGCTGTGACTAGTCAAATATTAAAGATAGTGATTGATCTGGTCACCTTCAAGTGACTCGTTGTATAATCAAAGCAGGGTGTGATTACAACTCGCTGGAGGAGGATTCAGAAAAGGAGTGACAACGTAAATCAGACACGTTGTTGGGCCACACAAAATTGTAAATGTTAAAACCATCTTGCCTGTGATTTAAAGGGGCTGGATTTGGCCCACATGCCTTGAGTACCAATAGACCTCGGTAGGTTATTAAATAGTAGATAAAATGTGAAATCACGAAGTCAACTTGACCCACACTTACGAATGAAACTGAAACAATGGTTACAAATGTAATTTCGCACTGAGGCAGCTTCTCTTTTCATGCTCATCACCTGAAAAAGCGAAAATAAAACCAAAACTTCCACGATTAAAAGATGTCAGATATATTTTAATAAGTTACAAAAGGGCGTGTTTTTCGATGTACCTGCTTTTTTAAAACACAAATTCTTAACATTCTACAAACCACGAATGAAAAATAAAGATTTAAATACATGATGAACTCATGGCTACAGAAAAAAGGAATGATGTTTGGGTTATTCATGTATAAAAACTGCTTTGGCAATGAAGAAATGTGTTCACATAAAATGCAATGATGTGGTTCATAAAAAAAGTGTAAAGTTGACCCTTTAAAAACATGTATAAAAACATATGTTACTTCATGACATCATAACCAGCATAGCACGTGATGTTTGGATGAAGCAGTAGTCATTAGCAAGATGATTAATCACACGGAACTTGTAACATTTTACCTCACAATATGAAATTTCTCTTGGAAAATACTGTTAAGATGAAAGTTAGCTATTTTCATATAGTCACTATATGCGCTATTAAAACAAATCAAATATATATTTTTGGTATATAAACATAAGAAAGTCTGAGTACAAAAGACATAAAATGTAATTGCACATTTTTTCAAAAGTAATATAAATATTGCAACCTGGTGACAGAGTGAACTGCGATTGATAAAATGGGTGAAATCAGGTGGAAAACGTTGTTTTAAGTGCTTCCCGGGTTCATCGGCGATGTGTGTCGACATGAGCCGACTACACAAAATGAGCTTCTCTGTGTTCACACTCTTGGAGGCGTCTGGGTCGGAGTCTCTGGTACACGGGTTTTGTCTGGTTCTCGCCTGGTTCAGGAGACTGAGCCTGCTCTGCCTCGTCGTCCTCTTCTGTGGGCTCGTCCACCGACTCCTCGATCTCAAGCCCAAACTCCTCCTGCTCGTCCTCGTCTTCTTCTTCGCCGCTGTTCGTGGGCGTGGAGTCCTGCTGCGCCTTCGCCTTCGTCCCCACGGGGGGCTTGTAGAATGTTCCGGGGGGCGGCTGGAGAGTCCTCGGTGCTCTGAAAACGGGTCCGAGCTGCGTGACATTGTCCTCCCTTCTTAAAGTCCTGCCCGGCCTGACTGAGGAGGTATCCAGAGAGCTGGACAAGAACACGGGGACAGAAGAGGACAAGTTGTCCCCGTCCACGCTCACAGAGTCCGTGGACAGACTGGCCACGAGTCTGACGGGCCTGGGACACACGTCGTGGTGTTTGTACTGTTTGTCCCAAGTCCTGCGCAGCGTCTGCGTGTCGATGAAGGTGCTGCGGTGGTGAGCGCCCACGCGAGCCTTGGTTCTCTCCGGCTCGTCCACCTCTTCGATGGACTCGTCCAGAGGCTTCCTGTCCTCCTCGGAGCCGCTGTTGCGAGTGTTGCTCTCGTCCACCGCCGCACCCCTCTTGGCGGGGAGCCTCTCGGCGGGCAGGCTCACCGGCCGGGAATAGAGTTTGTTGCGATGCTGTCGCAGCTGTACCCTCGTGACCGTGATGTGTTGCGACCGAGACAGACCTCGGTCGGCGGCCTTGGAGACCTCTGGGACACTCGCAGACAGATCGCCGTTGATGGCTTCGGAATCCACGTCATCAGCTTTAAAGAGACACAAGCGGGTTAAATATTGATGTCAAACAGGTTCAGAGTCTAAATGTATTTGGGTTTTTTTAAATATCGTCTATTCAGATGTTTATCTTAAATGACAAATATAAATAACCTGCACATCATGAACATCCATCAAGCGTGAGCAGACCAGGAACAGGCCAATCAGAAAGAAGGTTGAAAAATGATCGTATTTTTCATGTGTAGTAAAAAAAAAAAAGGGCCCTTAAATCATTTGAGGTTTCTTTCAGTCAGGAAAATGATTTTGTAAATAAGTTTAAAACTTTAGGATCTGAGAGATTTTTTGCTTAGACTGATATTTAACTACATATTAATTTTAATGCCAGAGGAGGTTTATCTCTGTAAATAATCGAGCTTCAAAAGTACCTGGTGAGACACTTTACGTGACATTGATGCTGTTTATCTCCTCACACACATTTGATGCAGCTAAATATTTACATGATTCTGAAACCCAACTTTGTGTTTAGTCTAAAAACTGCGGTGACCCTTTCGTTCTAGTTTGTAAGAAATAGTTTAATAATCGTGAAGTGCCAGAAAGCATGTTAAAAAGAATTCACAAAATATATCAATATTAAACTTTAAAGTACATTATTTTGTCAAATAACTCCAAATTGGAGTTGCTTAATAGATTGGGTTGGTTAGAGTCTCACAAAAAACTAAGAATTAATGACTGAAACAATTATATTATTAATATTTTAGCTGGATCATTCATCAATTATCATGACAAAGTGTCACATTTTACACAGTGAATTTTGTAAGGGGCAATCAAGCAAAAATAGTGAAAAAAGCCCATATATTAAAGAGAAGCCACACTAAAATAAAAAATATAATCAAACTAAGAATGCTAAAAATTACTATTTTATACATCTTATGTTTATAATTCAATAAATCTTATATAAAGACACTTTCATTCCAAATGTCTTTTTATATTCACTTTAATCTTTTGAAGGGCTATTCTGTAAATACTTGTGTAATTGAAAGGTCCTAAAACATAGTCATAACAATCGTTGAACTAGTGATGTATAATAAACACCAAATGCAGTTTCTACCTGATATTTGACCTCATGAAGGCCACATAAATACAATGAAATGGCTGCATTAAGGGGACTGTCAGAATATTTGACACTGAGTAATATTAAAAAAAGGTTTCAGTGTTGCAGGGAAAGAAAAAAAGACAGTGTCTTGACCAAACATATCACGTCAAAAATGTGTTGGTTTCTGTACATGTAAGGCTTCTATCATTCATCTGACTCTTCTTCATCTAACCTGATTCAAAGTCATTTCCGTCCAGGCTCGGTAGGGTCTCCTCAACCTCTGCCAACAAGTGGGAGGAAGGGATGATGGAGGAGTATCTCTTGTAGACCTTCGAGCTCTGCTGCAACAGAAGGAGAAGTCAGCGACGCGGAGTCACTTCCGACGACGCTGCCGGGGAGGCCGACTTCTCTCACCTCCTTAATGTCCCCGAGTGACTTCGAGTGTCGACTCAGCTGCTGCCCCTTCTCCTGGTGCGTGAGGCGGTCGGGCTGCCCGTGGATTTCTGTGGGCGAGCTGCTGCCCAAGGGGCTGAGTGGGGTGTCGAAGATCATCTCGTAGTGTTTGATGAGGAGCTCCACGACGAGAGCCTGGTAGGGGTAATCCACCAGAGAGGAGAGGGACACTTCGGCGTCGGCCTGCCTTGGCTTGATCAGCGTCGGCCCGAAGATTATTCCGAGGTTGCTCGCTGTCATTTTATTCTCCTCCGACTCTTCTGTCACTCTGAAAATGAAGAAGTCGATTAGGATTAAAAATCACATTGATGAACTGAAGCATCGAATATTATAGCATTAGAATGATTCAGTTAAGATTTCATTGATATTCTGCAGCTTTTGACTTCATACCTGTGCAGGTGCTCGATCAGGAAGCGGAGGGTCTTGTAGTGGGGGAGGGGCAGCTGCCTCAGAAGGTCTCGGATCTTGAAGAGGACTCGGTTGAGCTCCACGCTGACGTGACCGGGGGCGGCCGGGGCGCTACCCAGACGAACCGCCTCCAGCTCTTCCACGATGACGCTCTGGCACTCCTTGGCCAAACCGATGAAGTCGTTGTAGTATCGGAACAGGACGAGCGGCTCTGGAAGCTGAGCAGGAAAAAAGTTAAATAAATAAAAGAATTCTCAGGAAGATTCCTTGTAATCAGAGGAGGTGTGAAGCGTCTATAGATAAGCACTGGTTTGGCCAGTTATGTCTTTGAAGAGCAATATGCAAAACCTAAACAGCTTAAGAGGCTTAACTATTGGATGCTTCTTCTAGCGGCGTACCTGTCTCAGGTAGAGCTTGAGAACGTTGCTGATGTCGTGAGGGTAAAGGTCAGACAGCTCCACCAAGTCTTTGCCGTTCTCAAAGGCTTGGCACAGCTTCTCCACGCGGGACTTGGCTCCATTCACCCGGTAGATTCCCTGCGCAGAAAAGAAGATAAAGAAGATACAGATCAATACAAACTAACGATAAGATTCCAGCCTTAAATACTTCTATTGCATTTCACTTTAACCAGTTATTCAATGCTTGGGTCTGTCCTGTTCATCTGTATCAAGTGTCACTTGTTTGGTTTCTCACAGCTCAGTTTAAACTAGCAGAGAATCTAAAAACATGGCTATATAAAAGGCAATATTTTTAAATACAATTACATTATTTATTTGACATTTTCAGTGTCATTCATAACTATTTAAACACAGCTCAGACCACAGGATTATCTATAAAAATAATCGCTTAGAGATTACATAACCAGGTATTTGTCATTCCTGGAAAATAACAGTAGAGCAGTGTTAACATCACTGACTGAGAAGTTCATTTAAAGTTGGCTTCATTGTGTTCAACAAATAAAAGTTTAAAATGAACTCCATTGCAAAGGTGTATAGATAGAGCATGAGAAACAAACACACTTTTACATTGGCATCATATTTATTCTACTAAAGTTATTATTGAGCATCAATCTTTTAAACATCTTTATGTATTTGTAAGTAAGACAGTGGTGGAGAAAATGTAGGATTATTATGGGTAATTATCGAGAAGGCATTAAATGGTTAATTAGAAAAACCAAGTAGCTAAATGGTTGCATTATGGTTGGATGACTGGAAAAACGCCCTTCTTGGATAAATGAAATTTTAGAACCACTTGACTCACCTTCAGGTTGAGCGCCCTGTTCTCGATTTCCGATGTACATTTCCGAATGATGAAGGGGATCCCGTCCTGGCTGTTCCTGGCCGCCTGAGTGAAGTCGATGCCGAAGAGGTGGAGTCTTCCCTGCAGCTTCTTGTGGCCACACTGGATGGCCAGGGTCTCCAGACATTTCTTGTGGCAGGCCAACGAACACTGGGAACGTCATTTTAGAAATAAGATTATCTCAATCATAAGACAACAATGACTTACAATCAGATGTGGAGTTACCACCGGGAAAGTTTAGGCCCGCCTGCAGTGAACCGTTTCAGCCTCTATCGCTAATAAATGTCACACACTTTTATAAGCTGTGACGATAATAGAGTATTCAGCTCCGGAACTAATTCATTCCAAGCTTTTGGAATACTTAGGGACCAGTTACCACCTCTTTTTTATAGCCCCACTACAGCCACTATTCAGGCTATAAACACCAGCTGGTTTAGGCTTCTTTTTTTTTACAGCTTGAATAAAAAATATTCACCCCAGAAAAGAAGGTTTAAACCTTCGATTCAATTGACAAATAAAAGCCAAACAAATAAAGTTTCACAGTGTGTAACCTCTTGAACTAGATTCATGAAGTGAGTCCAGCTCACTGGAGAGTTGCATTCTGCACTTGTCAAACTCCTCTGCCAGCCTCGCGTCAATCAAATGACTTTTTTGGTCGGACCATTATACATTTTTTAATTTTAATCCAGCTCCCTCGACAACAGCCCTTCGGGATCTGCTGCCAACTCATACAACTAGTAGGTGAGTTTTTTTTTGTTGTCCCTGGCACAACATCGACAGGATCTTAAGTTCATTTGAATAAAAAAAGATGGCTCCTGTGTTTCTTTTGTTGGTTTCTTACCTCCTCACACTCGGCGCCATGAAAAACCACCAGACCGTCACACTCCCGACACTTGGATGGCGCTCTCAGCTTTCTCAACTTGTGTGTTTGAGCCGCTTTGGACATCTGGGTGTTTCTAAAGGGGCCGGGGGAGCTGGTGGCCTCGATGACCAGCTCATTCAAACCTGAGGAGACCAAAATAATGTTTAAAACACACATTTTATCTCCAGAACAACCACGAATAGGATCAAACAGCCACCAGACTGATAGTTAAGGTCAAAAAACATATTCAAGTTGAAAAAATGTCTGCAGAAACTTACCAGTATCTGAGGGCGACGACGGCTCCCTTTCGTCCAGGTCGTCGGCGGATGACATGGTCCCCGTTGAGGGGGTCCTGGGCAGTCTTCTCTTGAAGTCCCCTGCACAATAAGGCAGGACGCACCAGTAAGTCCATATCTTAGCAGCCACCATTAGTAGGCCTAACTGAGTATTCACTGCAAACTGTTGCCTTCATCAAACCACAATAGCACTGTGACCTGGAGTCAGAAACCAATCTGTATTTATTGTCACCTGAGAAAGGGCGGAGTCAAGGTCAAATGGGTGATAATTTAATCCCCAGTTGGAGACTTTTTCTCATTTGCAACTCTATAGAGATGGCCAATGATTTTCCCTCACCTTTATATTAGAGCAGCCTTTATTTTGGGATTAGAAAGTGGGGAAAAAAACCTTTTCATTCTACATTATATGCGGAGCCATATATTACATACTGGGACTTTTTAAAGGGGTCGTCAATTAAATTATATTTGTATTTTAATAGTGTTATCAAGTCAAATCATAAGATATGTATTTGAGAAGGAACCTCACAGTTTATATAACAAGTGAAACAAAATACGTTACAAATATATAAAGCCTATATACGATTAAAAAAATAAAATAAACATAAAATCCATGTCGTTATATATTTGCTATACAAAACTTATACATGTATTTAATGTTATATGATCAAAATATGATGTAATAATCTTGTTTTATTGATGAAAATGTTAATTCAAAATATTAATATAAAAAAGGCCACAAGGATAAAAGTTATTTGTTTTGTTCTTTCTTTCATTCTCCATTGCGTATTTTCAATGTATTAAAGGAATAAGGATATATAAGAAATACTTTGATAAACAAAGTTACTTTGTATTTCAATTGTACTAAATAATAATAATGAAAAAAGTAGAAAACTTGAATTGTTAGCCATTTGTCCGACACATTTCTGATGTCTTATAGTTACTTCAAACACATCATCATCCTTTTTTGTCAAATGAATGTTGATTTAAAAAAACACCCAAGGTGGGAATGTGAAGTTTTCACTCATCCAGCCCAATGCCTTGAAGGTAATTTGAAGCAAAAGTTGTTGTTTCTGAGTTAAAGGTCAGCTGGATTTGTTTAAAAAGGTCTCCAACCACATGACTCTCTTTAAAGTCTCCTCAGCAAACACAACCCAGAAACTCACCACACCTTGATTTAAGGCGAGCGAGCACATTTGCTCACCGATGAGAGCGAGCAGGGACTGTAGCGCGGCAACACATTGTTACAACACAAACTCCTACACAGACGCCCTTTTTTACTTGTGGTTTGTTGACTTTTACAATTACACAATATGAAACACAGAACTGGCACACTTGTTTTCCCAAAGTATCATTCACTCAGCACTCAGGTTCGCTGGTGTAATGCATGCCGGAGGGGAGCTCGGGACAGTCAGCGCTGAGGAATGTTTATATTGTCATTGACTTGACGGCTGCTTCACTGCTGACATGAGGCATGGTGTGTTCGTGTGGAAGATCAGGTGCAAGAGTGTTTTGGCAAAGCAACTCAAAAACAGATTTAAATTCGTCTTTAAGACAGGAAATTGTTTCAATTGTGGCATGTCTTTTTAGATCCTCATTCAGAAAGCTCATGATTATCCAAAGGTTTTCAAAGTGTATCTTTTTAAAACAATTTCCCGAAGGAGACCTCCTGAGGGATCAATAAAGTTTTACCTTTTTTTTTTTTTTTTTTTAAAGTGAAACTTCAAACCAAAACTCAAGACAGTCTCGTTGGCTATATTTGGAATCTTCTGGATTATATTGTGCTGATCTTCTCCAAATTTGATTCAGATACATGGATTTTAAATGCCTTGTTCAGAACTAAAGCAAAAAAAAAAAAGGATGAACAAAATAAACCAAAACAATAATCTGGTGACGAAATAAGGTTACTGTTGGTTTGATAATGGTTTTACCTTGAATCCAAAAACACTGTTTTATCTTTCTATTTTTGGGCATTCGTACTTAGGGATCATATTTTTTTGTTTTAAATTTGTCAAAGACGGGAGATGTTGTTTTTTTTACACCTTATTTTATAAATACTTTCAAGTTATACCAAAGTTAGAAATGGAAAGTGAGATTAAACAACAATAATAACAATTACTGAAATATTAGAAACATCATTTGTCGAGTTAGGATTGTCCTGCTCTTCAACAATTCAAATATGACTTCTCTCCTAGTTGCTGCTGAATAAAAGTGTTCCATATGTCCAGAAATGTATATTCTTGAATCATCTTATGTGTCACTAGTGAAATGGCCTCCTTGGCAGAGGTATGTGCTGCCTCAATGCCATTTCATTTTCTCCCCATTGTTTAGTAAAAAAAATGTTTTTCTAATTTCACAGTTGTGAATAGAAAAGCGAGAAGTGAATGATGGATTTTAACTTGGTTTTCGTTTCCCACCTGGACTGGCCGTGGGAGAGTCCATCGACCGCGACTCACTGCTTCCGCCCGCGCTCTCGGAGTCGCTGCACATTCCTCCGCCCTGGCTGCCAGACGCCCAGGGACGAAACGGACCCTGGATCTTTAATGCTGGAAGGAAATCATCGGGTTAATTAAACATCACCAACATAAAACGGTGAATAAAAAACTTCCGCTCGGGATGACTGATGATGATGGCACCGGGTTTCAACGGCCAATTCACATCAATCAGCATCAACGTGGATCACTATTGCTATGTATGAGTCGGTGATTAAACGCTGAGCCATTAACCCGAACATGAGAAGTACGAGTCGCATAACAATGGGCTGTTAAAGTGAGAGAATGAACCTCAAGCATCCAGGCTCACTTCCTGCCATCAAACCACATGACTTCAATAAAGCATACATTAGTTGATTGTTCATAAACCTCCTTCTTTAAACACGTTGCTGTACCTTGGATGTCAGTGCTGCTGTTCGAGCGTCTCTCTGCGATCCTGGCGTGATGCGCGTTGACGCCGTTGTCCACCTCGTCGGCACACAGCGGGTCAGAGACGAGCGAACCCTGCGAGAGGTTGCTGTGGGAAGAATGGCTGCCGCTCAGCGAGCGTTTGGTCAGAGGCAGCCTGAAGGTGGAAGAGAAATTATTCATGGTTAGCCTTGAAAAATATCTGCTGGGTTTAATGTTAAATTAAATCTAACGAAGAAAACAGACGAGTGGAAGTTTTCAACACAAAGAGAAACCAATGCAAGCTCTAGTCTTGTCATTGAATTTGTTAGATTTAAGCAGCAAATGAAAAGGAGGATTTTTAATTAAGAAATACATTAAGTATACAACATTATGTTTTGTTTTTACCAAGGGTTAAAGGATGTGCTAAGGATTAAAAGATGCCAGACTATAGAATGTCCAATTGTTCAGTTGTGAGAAACTGTTTTTAAACCCATCAAAACACATCAGAGTTTAATTGTGACATTAACAATCCAAATAAACAAAAATGTACACAGTTTTCCTGTATTGTATTACAAGCACATCCATAAGACATTACAATAAGTTTAAAACGCTTTATAGAAGAAGTCAATGCTCTTATAATAATCATGTATCGAAACTAACCATTAGAAATTTACAAAAACACAACATTTCATTTTGAACAGATGTTTCTGCATCAAGTAAGTACAATGATTTTGTAATTACAATGTTATATTAAAGCACTAAAAAACATTATGAACACTGGACACCACTTAAAATAGCTCGTTGCGTTTATGGCGCATTATTAAAAAGCGTCATAACATCATATATAAAGCATTAAAAATTAACTTTAATGTATTGTTAATGTGTTTATGACACATTATACAATAGACCTTTAGACAAAGTGTTACCTGACATATATTAAATTATTTAAAGTCATTTGAGTTTCAATTTACAAATGAATGGTTAAATGAGATTCTAAACACCACCCTTTAGAGTTCCATTAATCAACACTTAAATATCAAGACATAACATTCAAATGATATATATATACAGTACATTTTCAAGTATTTCTGTACACATTTCTGGATAACATCATTGGCATGACAATCAGCTCTGACAAGATCAACCACCTAATCATGAGCTCAGAGGATTAGTGTCTGGAATCAAAGCTTCATTTAGATAATTGAATTGAACCAAGATTATCTTTCAACAATACTTGATGCATGTGAGGAGACATTGGAGTTTCCATATTAGTAGCACGTAGGTCAGCAGCAGGAATCTAAAACTCTGTTTGCTTCACTTCCTTTCCTGTAAACTATTTTTAAGGCAGAAGAGACGGAGATCAGAGAAAGAAACTCCTTTTCCTGTTGCCTATTTATTTGTTGGATTAGTTATTTTTACATTTACTGGGTGTCGGCCAGACAGGACAACCATGCGTAGCTTAAAATCAGAAAAAACATCTTTCATTGATGTTTTGTTTACTTGAAATTACTCCAAATACAGATATCATTTGGAAGACTAATTATTTAAAATATGCTGCTAAAAGATCAATGATAATAATACTACATTAGGAAAAGGGTAGACTTTAGAGCCAGAAAATGAGGATATTTTAAGTATTTCTTTTATGATACAAATCTGATTTGCTGAGCGTAAACAAAGATAAGTAATCAGTGGTTCTTTTATTTAACAAATGGTTATACAACAGATCTACAGTGGATAAACAGTAATTAGGCAGAGGAACTGATCTGTTTTTAGATTCCCTTTTTTCTTCCCAACACAAAGGAAAACGCTCTATTCCTCGCCGTTTGTCTCATGAATGAAGCCCATTCAGGACACTGGAACAGCTCCGAAGCACTCAACACCTACATTCCTTATTCACTATTGGAATCCTAGAAAATGTAAATCGGTCCCGTCTCCGGTAATCAGTGCCCGTCTGCAGCCCAAGCTAAAGCTGTTCAGCAAAAACAACTCAAGAAAAGCTGCCACAGCAGCAGAGCTGGGAGATGTTTTTTAAACAACAATCTCCACTTATTTCCATGAGTCTGCTGTGTGGCAACTGCAAATTCATTTAATTGATGAACAGCAATTATTCTATCTTCAACTCAAACAACACATTATAAATCATAGCAATAACTAGAGAAACAACATTTCAGAATAAGTGACGATAATGGGTAGATCAAATAATAACCATTGATGGCAAGTTTGAAGACTTAACTAGTCAAATTAAAACTGAAGGAAGATGAAAAAAGGCGTAATATGTCAGTCAATCTTAAAAACAAAATACTGTAGTAACAAGGACAACTAGTCCAAACAGTGTCTGAAATATCCACATGTTTGACTAATATTCAAAATTAAATAGTAATAATAAAAAATAATACAACTCTTAGCTGACTTTTCCATTTATTTCAATTATTTAAAGCTTCTCAATATAATTGTATTTTATCATATCATCACACAGTGACCTCAAGACACTTTACAATTAAAGTAAAACTATATTGGAGAAAAGAAAAACTGATCCAGGCGATTATAAATCAAAAATAAACTATATACAATACATGTAAATATGGTATAATTAATTTCCAAACGTTTTTTAATTATTCAGCTGGGAAAGGAAACAAACACAAAAAGCTAATACAAAGACCTATAACAAATAAAACTTTTCAAAAGATATAGGTCTAAAATAAATGCAGTCATAGGAGCACATGTGTGTTTTTGTCTAATATTAAATGTTGAGTTTCTTCTTATGGCTTCAAAATTGATGATACCGTCATAAGTTTTTCTTAATTAAAATGTCTCGTCCATTTAGATCGAAACAGGTTTTCTCTTCTGTCGTGAGTTCTAAGGAAGTGTAAGATCTTTATTTATTATACACATGTAAAGCAGTGGGAGGTCGAATCATCCGAAATATATTTAGTTAAATTAAAATTTTGCTCTAAATTAAAAATGTGGTTTTATATTCCTACCCTGGGTTTGGTGATACGGGCGAATCAAAGGAGTGCGACTCCACCCTCGGCCCATCCGTGGAGAGACTGCGCACGTAGTCGATGTAGCGCTGGCCCGGCTCGTACAGCTTGGCGTTCTCACACAGACTCTGGTGGTTCACGGGCAGAGACACCACCTGAGCCTGCTGAAGCTGGAACCAGTTGACAGTGACCTGGATGGAGAGCAAGGAAACGCTTTTAGGGTTTGACATTCAGGAGATCTTCCAGGCAGAGAAACTGAAACTCACCGCCTTGAGGGTGAGGTCACACTGGGACACCATCTCTCTCAGCTGTGTGATGATCACACTCTTGGTGTGGGCCAGGTCTATCCTCTTCTCGGCCACGTCCACCTGGCAGGCTTTGCGGTGCTCTCTGGCCTCCTCGGCCTGGAGGCGAGATTTTTGTTAACACCAAAAGTTCATCAGGTTTCAGTTCGGACTCCTCACCTTCTGCAGAGCTTCGTCCTCCAGCCGGCGCCTCTTTTCCAGCTGTTTGGCCGCCGCTGGCCCCCCCGCTCCTCCTATCTGCTCCTCTTCCAGACGACTGGTAGAAACCTTGGCCTTCTCGTGCTCCTCCTGACGCTGTGCCTGCAGCTGCCGAGCCTTCTTCAACGCACTGTCCGCCTCATGCTGAAGGCAGGAAGTCAACTTTTTTTTCTAGATGAAGTTCACTAATAATGTTACAATAGTGTGAACGTCTACTCGCCATTTTCTTAAGCTCCCTCTGCCACTGCTCCTTCACCTCTTTTCGGAGTTTGTCCAGCTCATTCTTTCTAGCCAGGAGCGGCTGGAAAATGACCAAAATAAACAAACAAGAAACTCAGTCTTTCCTTCATTGAAACAGGAAAGCAACACAATTTCATGATCCATACCTGCATGAATTTGTTGCTCTGGAGTATGGCTGCGGTGTGAAGGACCAGCTTGCTGTATTCAATGTCGTTTTTGAAAGCCGCCGTATAGATCTCACGGAAAGGCATGAATTCCTTAAATGGGAAAGAGGAGAACTTTATACTGTGTATGAAACATGAGGAGTCGCAGCACTTGCTGGAGGTCTCACCTGTTGACTTGCCAGAGTTTTAGCATTTTCGGCCATTTTGGAAAAACCTTTGGCACACTCTATATCTGCAAGGAGGGGATGATGCAAATACTTGAGTTATTTGAATGTTTGATATAAAAAATGAAAAAAAACGTGATATTTTTTATTTCCTGCATCATGTTATCATAGTTTAATCATAACTTGTGAGGTTCATTATCAGTAACAGCCTCCGAAGACAAATGTGTTGTAGTGGAAAAAGTAGAGGATAATAAAGTCAGCTCTTTATAATGAACATAGTTGTATATAAATACATATAAATACATTCCTGAAACAGTGAATAAAGTTCCATCTATCTATATCGAAATAAACAAAAGACGACAAGAAAGAAAACAGAACTTAATGAAAAGATAAATCATTATCATTAAAATGTTAAATAATTTGAAGTACAAATTAAAAAAAAGCTTAAATGTAGTTTATATATATATATATATATATATATATATATACTGTATATAAACTAGGTATAAATAGCACAGCACTTCGGAAATCAGGAGTCAAATTATTTATTAACTATACACTTTTATATTTATTCACACATTTATGTATATAATAACTTATGTATTTATACATGTATCTTTAATGCCTTTATCACCCTTCATACCCTATGGAACAGTTTTTATTAATAAGGGCTTAATAAATCCATTATTGTTCGTTTTTTATTTGTGTACGTTTTAGAAATTGTGCTGTGAAAGAATAATATTCACTGTAAAAGCTGGTAATTCAGAATTGAGTTGGTCTTTTAACCTTATCCCAGGGTCAAGGTGACCCGAATGCCACAAAAACAAATGTTATTTTGGTATCCCTTGTGTTGCGTCAGATATATTACTACCATCGACGTCACATTCAATATATTCCTACCAACCATTATTTCAAGCAAAACACTGTGCGCTATCGCTGAAGCAGATTTGAGGATTCCTGTGTGAAACATCCTTCAAACACAGAGAAAGTGTTCAACAAACAGACTGTCTTGTCCGATAACAAACGTTCTGTACGACCTGACTGTGACTGTGCTGATAAACAAGTGGACGCACACTTTATTTCCTTGTGTGTTCACTTCTCCCGTCGACTCAACCTTGGATCGAGTCCTGATAAGACCTCATTGTTGAAGATCACGTGACTGAGCAAAACAACTCAGCAGAATTAGTTATATATAGACTATAATAGTCATTTCAGTCATAAACATCTGCTGCTCACGGAAAAACCTTCGCTTGTTTACATAAAACAATAACAGAGATTTGTAAAATAATAAATCTGGAAGAGTCACTCTCGTTTATTGCCTTTTGATAAGGTTTTTATAACCATCATCATGGTGTCGTCGTCACCCTGTGACTCAGTGTTAAGAGCCCTTAACATTTTAATTGATGTTAAAGATTTATCCTGAGTTGATTCTATAACATTAGTTCAATAATACACGTATTTAAATAATTTCATACGTTTTAAATAAAGCAAGTAAATTCATAATCCACTAAATAAGTCAGATTTATATATTTTTAAACAGAATATGAATTGTTGAAAACAATATGCAGCACAAGATACTAACTTTTATTTAAAATATGAATATTTAAGTTTTTATTTTAAATATCACGAGCCTATAGAGCGTTTATCCGTCTTTCACCAACTAACTAAATTAAATCGAAACTCTGTCAGTGTTCTGAAATTCTTTCTGGATTTTACGGGGTTTTTAATCGAGAAAATACAACCACGAACTTGACTTCATAACTCAATAAAACGACTAAAATAGATCAACCTACATGTGACTGTGTGTTGTTAATCTGACGTCATTTAAGGGTTTAAGATAAGATCACAAGATTGCTAACGACTCTGGAAAGCTGCCAGACTATCATCAGTGTTGGTCCAGTGCTTAGCACTTTGTTCCGTTTCCGATTTCACAGTCAGGAAATTATTTATTTTGTTGCGTGTCTCGTTTCAAAAATCCACACGGATTTAGCTCCTAGAAAGAGGTATGCTCAGTCTCAGCGCTTTTTTTTTTTTTTTAAGTAATTATTCACCTTGTAATGGATTCATTTTAAACAACTATTAATCTTACTATATTTAAACTGTGT
The DNA here is from genome assembly GCF_982586985.1 of Callionymus lyra. Classification (NCBI taxonomy): domain Eukaryota; kingdom Metazoa; phylum Chordata; class Actinopteri; order Syngnathiformes; family Callionymidae; genus Callionymus; species Callionymus lyra. The sequence goes on along the minus strand of NC_141821.1, from coordinate 14,416,138 downwards.
ATTGTTTGTGATTGTTAAAGCGCTTTGGGACCCTGGACTAGAAAGGGGCTTCAGAAATAACCTTTACTTACTTACACATTTGTTTTTTATCTCAGAATTCGTCACTTTAATCCTCCAAACATGTAACTCCTCGTAAAGATAAACGCCCATAAAGATATGCACTCGTACGTAACGCATATGTTGCAAGAACAGTTATGCAGACACACAACCGCTCAGTGACGACACCTTAAAATTCCGTTTTGGGCGTCGAACATATCCGTGTATCAAAAGTCTCAATCACGGCTCCTGGACACGGACTCACCCATGTTGAGCCTCTTCTCCACCCACGCCAGCAACTCTTTGGTGTACTTGGACCAGGACTTGGCGTAGTGCAGCGCCGAGTCCACGCCGCTGTCCTGCCGCTGCAGCGTCCTGTCCACCTCCTCCGCCCGCACTGGCAGAGACGGCGCTGTGACAATGACAGGAAGGTGTGAGACTCGTCTCACCATGACGTCTCAGGCCTCGCTGGACGTAGTAGTAGTTGTTTTTTTTGCTAAACACCACCAGAACTGTGACTCCGCAGGAAGAGCCAACGCTGACCTTGGTATGAAGATACACCAGCGGACGCTAATGGACGTTGATTCGAGCTGACAGGACAATGACTGCTGTGTGGATTAATAAGTGCTCATTATGACTCTGGCATTGTCGGTTACCCTAAATAACCCTGCACTCCAAGAGCTACCACGACACAAAGACAACTCTGTGTACATGAAGCAAACATAAAAATGTTGTGTTTTTTATCATCTTCCTACTATGAAAATCTACAGGGATTAGTTTTCTCTTTCCACGGAGCAGTACAAGAGCTGTGTGTGTTACAGAGATTTGTCCTACCTGGTGGATCATCTTTCTCTGGACCGGATCCTCCAGATTCCACAGAGAGGTTCTCAAAGGACTGGAGTGGAGGGACAGAAAACACACAAGCGAGAGGATGAAAATCCTGCATGATGCTTACAAGGGCATGTCAACCACATTATTTTATTACTAAACTATAACTATATGTACAGTTTTAAGAGAAGGGCTAATCTATAATCTTGATGACCTCTGCTGGACATGCATATTGAATTTTGCTATGAGAGAAAAAACAAAATGGAATTGTTATGAAAAAGTTTTTTGTGTCACTTCGGCTCTAAGATTTATTTCAACTCATAGATGACCACTTTTTGTAAAAAAAAATACTCTAAATACACTGCACACAATTAATTTAATCCTTTTACATCGCAAAAATTTCCAATATAAATAAAGAGAAGGAAATTATCTTTACAAAAGAAGAGACTATGGTAAGAATTTTGCTACAATCTTAGCTATGTTATTGCAACAAAAAAAAATACAATGAGGCAAACAAAGTACACACAAGTTGTCTGATAGATGAACCAAGACACATGTAAGACATGTAACCATGGCTTTAAATATACTTAACATTAAAAACTTTCATCACAATTACATAAATTGTTGATAATAACGGCCAATCACAGAACAAAAACAGTCAAATGAGAGTCCTACTTCCTGTTACAGTTATATTTTCATTCTTGGAGGTTAAATCTATTTTAATTATCTCATTGTTTGTCCTTACCAGTCTTTCTATAGTTGTTGAATTTGATGATCTAATCCCTAATTTGACCAATATTAACCAGAAAAAGGATAATTAACAGAAATCTAAAATGCAATTGGGCTTTTAATTAAAAAAAAAAAAAAACACTTTAGGATTTCACCTTATTTTAAGGCACTTTTTACTCATGCTTTGACAGCCCCTTATAACTGTCCCGTAAATAATGTGGACATTTCAGAAATGTAAGGTTGCTCTAAAAGTTGCTTCTTAAACTTTGTGGTCTTACTTTGCTTCTCTTCGTCAGGGGGAGCCCCAACACTGATCCATTCTCTACATCTCCCATAAGGAAGTCAGAAACGCTGGAAGAAAAACAAAAATCTGTGAAAAATAAATACACCAAAACAACGCAGTATTTAATCATCACTTCATACTCACACATTGCCAAAGGTGAAGGCCAATGTGTCGATGGCAGTGATGATCTCTCCGAATTGACTCTGCTTGTTCTCTTCGTTCACTTCTTTAAAGTTGACTCCTACAAATGGTGGGTAAAACAGATCATATGTAAAACAGTTTTACTTGTGCTTGATGCAAAACTGCAAGTGTGATTCCTCCTACGTTTCCTGGAAAGACATTGAAATGTATTTTAAATCAGGACCTCCAGCTTTTATGTGCAGCTCTAATCTGCAAATACAGTAGTTTCCTGCCACAAGCCCTAACGAAGTGATGACTGAAGGCAGAACAGCAGTGTAAATACGCCTGTAATCAGTCCTCACAATAAACTTCCTGTCCTGGTGGAGGAAAGAGAAAATATACCAGGAAAGAGATACAAACAAAAAAAACATGAGCAATAACTCATCGAGACCATTGATTCCGCTCATTCTGATTCGTCGATCAACACAAGTTGGACAATAGAGAGCATTTTAATCCTTAATCCAAAGGACAAAAAGACATTTTAAATCAATGCGTTTCATTTTTTCTTCAAATCTTTATGCTATAGAGTTGCTTGAATAACAGAACAAATCAGCACTTACTCTATGAACAAGTCAAAGCTTCCTTAATCTGCGCCACTTCAAGGAACGTACAGAGAAAAGAGCAAACTGGCGCGAGGAATCTATTTACAACATTAGCATTGAAAAGATCTACCAACCTTGTTTCCCATTCAACAAAAAAAAAATCCTTGGTCGATTTTTAACATCCACCTATAAGTGAAATCCTAAAAAAAACACCCAATCCAGGTTCTTCAGTTTACAAGGAAACGAAAAAATGTATCCGATCCGTCACGGAGATTCAATAAATAAAATTCAAACGGGGCTCAGACCTGCTGGCCACCGACTGTTCAAAACCCGCGAGTCACTTGTGCCGTTTCATCTGCTCCTCTTCTGCTCGACCCCTACCCCCAACAGGACATCCTGAGCCTTGCTGGAATACAATGCTACAGCTTGCACAGGCCCGACCAGTGGTCTGAACGTGGAAGTTACATCATCGGGAAAATATGGCATTGTTTCACTGGAAAGGCACAACACTCGAGAAATGGTCATCAGCTGCAAAGTGCTACTCAGAATACTGGTGTCAGGGGAACGCATGTCCAGTAAACTCCAGTTCCAGTACCAACGGATGCTCAAGGACCGACGACGTCACTGTTTGAATGTCAAGGAAGGTTAATAAAAAGTGGTCCCTGGCTGTATCGCTGATTACGTTTTTTCCCGCAAATAATACTACATATTTAAATATATTGTGGCAAGCTTAAGACAGCAACAGCAGATCTCCTAATCTTAAGTCACACTTATAAAAACAGGTGATTTATTTAAACAGCAGTTAATATTCGACCAAACCACAGAACTTACTGGAATACACTAAGTAAAAAAAGGTTAACTCCCATGACGCCTTTCTACACACTTCTCTATTAAGGGACGGCTCTTTGTTCACAAAAATAATTTAGAATCCCGTGTTAGTCCCGCGAGGGGAAATTCAACCATTCACACATACTTTGTTTAAATAATACGTCCATGTATGTCAAAAGTGATCAACAGCTGTGGTTGGTTGGTTGGGCAGCAAAGCATTATGGGACATGTTCAAGTCACCGTTAGTTCAGTTGTCGAGAGGGATGGCACCTTATAGGCCATGTTGAGAGATGTAGGATCATATAAATGTTGTTCATTTAAAACTTGTCCCGGTAATTACCAATAATTCTATGTTAATAAAGTTGTTATTTAAGTAAATAAACTGTGTGTGGGTGTGCACAACCAGCACAGTACACTTCAAAGGCCACTTCTACAATGATTTTTGGGACAAAAAGGTTTTACCCTAGAACAAATTATACCCATGTTTTTAGTTTATGTGAAAGATATAAAGAAAAGATTCCATTTATTAATTTACTGCAACTTATTCTAAATGACATCACACATCCTATTATCTGCTTCAACATACCCTAAACCCTTATTTTTTGTACATGTTACTGAAAAATACTTTAGGAAATAATGAAAAAAAAAAAACATTAAATATGCATGATCCTTGTTTGTACGTGAGCCTGTGTCGCCAACACTATTGCCGCATTAGTACATAAACATTCTTTTACGAGCTGGGAAAGAGAGTGTGAGGGAAAGGTCAGAGCTACAGTGAACATGCAGGAGAGAGCACTGTCAGGGGGAGAGGAGGCAGATAAGATAAAAGAGAGAAAACAGAGCAGAGGAAGAGAGAAGGAGTAGCTGGTGTGTTCAACAGGAAAGCTGTGAGTTATGTCTCGAGGGGGGTGGGGGGTGGGTGGTCATTGTCAGCTCACCTTTGACTGTAGCGATGACTGTTCCGGCCGAGCTGAGGATCTCCACCGAGTTGAGGCTCTGGTGTTTGCCGACGATGGCTTTGAGAACTCGGAGAACCTCCCCGAGACGCTCATGCACCGCATGGTGAAGGCATTCCTGGTGATCTGACGGGATGAAAGAAATTAAAGTACTTATTCGATTACTAAAGAAAACCAATAAAGGTATAACTACGTCATATAAAAACACATTTATATGTAGCCCACAAGAGTTTTAATCACAAAATATAAATATATAAACTACAGACACTCTACTGCATCGTTTGGGTTAACAATCTCCGTTATCTAAAAAGAGACTTTGAGCAGAAGGCCACAGAGAGAGATTAGTTTTGTGTACTGGTTCGATAAAAGCTCTCCAGTCTGAGGTATATATATATAAAAAAAAAAAAGGTGATTTCTTCATTTAATATAACCACCGCTAACCTAGAGGTCATAAAACGGATTAAATAGGCAATTCAAGAGTCACCTTTTTATTAGCAGAAGGACCTTTTTTATCTTCACAAACCAAACTTGAGCCAAGCAGTGAAAATGTCATTTAATTTCCCTTTCCTACTACTACCACTACTACTTTTTTATTTGTATAGCACTTTTCCAGACCAGGGTCACAAAGCGCTTAAACAATCAAAACAATATTCAATAAAGTATATACTTTAAAAGCCAAGATAAAACTGATAACACAACAGGAGTTCCAGAAAATCAAGGAAAAGCCTGAACAAATAAAAACATCTTAAGATGTTTCTTAAAGGAGTCAGTAGACTCCATCAAGCGCAAAGAAGCAAGTTTAGAATCTAGAATCTTAAAAGTTAAGGTAGCGTTAAAATTACTATAAGATACTCGTAGAGCTCACGGGTCCATCCGTCCATTACCTAAGTGTCCACTGGTCTTCCCAGGAAACTGGACCATAAAGCAGTCGTCTCGGTAAGGACAGGAGACAAGTCGACAAATCATCACACGGAGAAACGGTTAAGCTGGCTGTGTATATACACATGACCTTCGACAGCCTTTCAGCAGTTGCGTTTTCTTGTGGGAACTTTCCTCTGTGGCTTTTTTAACAACCATCAGGCTCCCCTTAGTTTCTGCACCAGGAGGTTTACTAGTGAGGTCATGGATCAAACACTTCAGTTTTTCCAACCGTTAACCCGTGTAAGTCAGCACTACTATGAGTAATACGCCCCGACTGAACCATCCGGGTTTACATCCTAAAACACGTTTCCTGGCGGATACAGAGTCACGGTTTTTAAGTCGCAACAAAATGACCATCCAACCACCATGACTATTTGAAATGTATTGTTTCAGATGAGTCAAATCCCTATGGATTTATGCCCATTAATCTCATCTGTGCCATATATTGAGCAATAAAATGGTTTTTAAAAAGCAAAGTGAAAATTGTTGTGTACACCCTTATGGTTTTTCATTATACACAAGAAAATACTTTTTTTTTTACACAATGTACCAGTTTACTGTAACTATTATTATATAGCAAAAAGAAAACTAAATAAAAGTCTTGTATAGAGCTTGTGTTAACCCATTTATACTAGTTTAAAGGCTTTTTTTTTAGTTAACGATAATGACTGAACTTAACTTGTCAAAAGTCACAGGATACTGTTACTTTCAATAAAACTGTCTTTTTAGAAAAATAAAACACATTTCAGACAGTAGTTATATGTAAAATTTAAGTTAAATAAACCGTTTTTTTCTTTCTTTGCAGCCCAAACGCATTCTAAATGGTGCTTTTATGATTCCGGTTGGTTGTCCGATAATTTACACTACAAACTTGTATTAGACTATCATTTGTAAACAATGCATTCTCTGTTCTATAAATATGATGTTTCTCACATTTACTATTGATAATGAAGTCTGTCACTGTGTACGTGTGGAAGTCAATGCACAAATCGTTCTAATAACTAAGTTGTCAATTAAACTTTACAGGAGTACTACAATTGAAACAATAAAAGTGTGTAGCGTTTTCAGTGACCGACAAAGGAGAAACGCATGAATTTCTCTGCAAACCACAGAACACATATGCACGCATCCATCCGTGCACAAAGCCACACTTTGTACAGACAATCACCCCAGGATTACCTCTTCGTGGACAGAGGGATCAACAAGATTCTAGCTGCCGGCCCTATTTTCCTTTTTTGCCTCAGTCCCCCTTTTTTTTGGAGAGGGACAAATGGTGTCGCCACTGGGTCTAATAATGTCTTTTGTCATGTTCCACATTTATTTTTTGTTATGCATTTTCCCTGTATTGCTGTTTTCTATCCAGGTGCCTTGATCACTTGAAGAGTCTTTAGGAAAGCTGACCGGGACATAAAGAGGAGAAACACAAACAAACTCAAAGCGGATAATGACATAATTACCTTCTGAAATGTAAAATAAAACTGCAGCTAAGTGTCCTCGTACCTTTCAGATAAAACCTCATCACATCAGAATCTGAATTGACACATTTACATCCTCCACAATAATCCAAGTTTCCTGCGCTGTTACATAAGACCAGTGGCGAGGAGTGCCAACATGCTTCTGCTCATTTGAGCGACCAACAGTTTCACCACAGGACTTGGAGAGCCAATCTATGTCCATAGCAACCACCGTTCATCCATCTTCATCAGATGCCATGAACAGCTTCGAGAACCTGGTGGCGCTTATTGACTGAAACCCTTTTCTTCTTTTGTTTTAGCTCCTCAACTTTTCAAGAGACAGGAAAAGAGCCGGCGGTCGGCTTCTGGCAATTAAACGTACAAATACGGTTAGTAACTTAGTCAAAAAGTATTTTCATCCGTCAATGTCAAGAGCTTTGCCCGTACTTATTATAGAACAGTAAACACTATGCTGTTTATGGTAATGTTATTCAAGTCCAGCAAGTAGCCCATTTCTTTCTTTCTTTAATGAAACACCCTTAAACGATCAAACCACTTGGTGATTCAAGAACAGCAACAGGTTTTGTCACTTGAGTCGCATGAAATTTGATCTTTTTTAGGACTTCAAATCTACAGGTAGTCAAGTTTTAGGGTGAGGTTTCGAGTTAGTTTAAGAAAATCTATAAAACATTTGTGAAAACAACTCGCTACTTTATTTACTCATGTTGGTAACTGACGAAAAACACAACATAGAATAATAATGACATCTCTAAAGCCATTTCTTTTCTTTGATTTTTTTCAAACCCTGATGTGTATACATTTATTGATGTACTAATTCAGGAAAAATTAAACGATTGGGTGATTGTGTTTTCCAGGAGAGGCAACCGAGCAAACTATCTGGGTAGCATGATTGTTTTGTCTTAAGTTTTTAACATTTTCTTTGCAATGTATCGAAGTAAAACTAAGAGCGCCAATACGTGCATTTCCTGTGCCTACGGAAGTTATGCAAAGGGAGTAAAAACCTACTTTTATATGGTAATATCCAAGATTACAGAACAATTACGGTATGTCATTTCGTATCAACCCTTTCTTAACGTTAATTCATTCATCCAAACGTTGAGATCTTTAGGTATTCAGCGTTTGGATATTTATGTTTCAGACCACATAACAAAACCCTAACCTACATTATTTGATCTGGGCCACCGAGAACAATGAGGTTCTTCCTACACATAAGCCCGTAATTGCTCTTGGTTGGCTCTCATTTTGGGATGTTATCCTTTGAACAACAATAGACATCTGAATCATCTCTGGACTGGCAATACAACCCATTCATGGACAGAGTAACTGAACCCCCGATTCTTCCTACGTTGAGCCCCAACTTTATTACTAACGAATGCCCGCAAGACTGGGAGTATTCCTTTGCAAGGGTTTCCATGTGAGTCGGTGTTTAAAGGGGGGGGTTGTGTGGCCTCTTGGACTATCCTAAATGGAGGCTAATTAGCAGGACATTATGGTCCACCAGCCCAGCGGGACCCCGGATAATGTACAGCGACTGATTATTTAACCCCCACAACTTCTATTATGGGAAAATCACAAAGACCCGTTCCCACCAAGGGTCATTAAATCCATACAGAGAGATTTTTAAATAAAGTGGTTATAATAGAAAACTCATTTTTTAAATGCAAAGCAAACTTTTGAAGTCATAAAAAACATGGACATGAGGAGCCATCGGGAGATCTCCCTCTAGAGACTGGACCATGTGAAATTTTTGGTGGAAAAGTAAATCACAATGGCAGTCTTAACTTCTCACGGGAGAGAAGGCATGGAGTGTGTGCGCCTTTGTCCTTTTGCGATGGTGAGGGGTGGGAGGATGGTAAGGACTGATTGGGGAGGAGTTATAGTGAGCATGGGAGAAGCAGGGGGGGGGGGGTGTTATTTGGGGGGAAAATTCTCTCTTAGAATTTGTCCCAAATTTACCCCTGCACCCCACATCCAGTCTTGGGCAGGGGTTATGAGAGAGAGACATTCCAGGGCATAAAAAGCCGTGCTGAATGAAAGCTGCGGGGGGATCAGATCTTGATCCTGATGAGAAGGAGGCCGCAGATCAGGAGCTCCTCACAAGCTGCCAGCAACACATTGCCAGGTTTTTACTTCATTAGCGTCATGGAAACCTAGCATTCCAAGCTCTTGTTCGGGAGCCGGGATGGGAGTCGCGGGAGCGAGGGGCGGAGGGGGATCCATAATGAAAACATTGTCAGATCATTCACTATCAAAATGACACCTCAACATTCCGACACTCCCTTCTTGGTCATCACCAATTAGATGTTTAAAAAAAAAAAAACATAGCAAATGACTCGACCACTCAACCATCTTTTAGTCTTTTTTCAGCAGTGTGTAGGTAAATCCTTAATATTAGTGACATATAAATGATTGTTTTGGAGCATAAAATCCTTTAATGTCCAAAAGAAAATGCCTTATAATTATTGAAAGTAAGTACACAATAATACAACCAAGGTTTCCTAATGTGCATATCAAGTAAAATGTGACTATTTGTGTCTATTAAATCACTGGAAATTGAGTTTTAATCCAATTATCATAATATGCGAGTGACCTTTTTATCGCTTAACGCTACAATAATTGTATTTACACTTTCCTTTAACTTCTTGTTAAATGAACGACAACAGCACACTTTGTCAGTAACAAAAAGATGTTTCTTTAGTGGGAGATATAGTGAACCCGAGAGCTGTAATACCATCTGAACTATAAATGGAACTGCAGAACCCAAGCAAATAAATATCATTCGTTTATTGTCCAACTATCAACATTTTCCTGAAAATTCTGTCGAAAATATGTAAATTTATTTTGTAATAATTGTGCTGAAAGACGAATAGACTTTACAAAACCAAGTGCTTGTGAAAATGAGCAGTGTTTACCAAATACTGAAAAGTTCGCTTCTATGGCTGAGGTGCATTTAATTGCGTGGGAAAAAAAAAGTAAACAAAAAAACACAGTTTTCTGGAATAGGAACAATACTCTTTTGAGTCAATAAGGTAGGCCATAAGGCCATAATAAAAAAGAAAATATGAGCCAATTTCTCCAAAAACTATGTGAAAAACATTGAGTGAAGAAATAAAAACTAAACCATGGTAGGATGGAATACACTGCAAATGAAAATATCAATTAAAAAAAACAACAATAATAATAGAATTTTATTTATATACCATGCTTCAATAGTTCATTCTAGCACTACAATGTTATAGAAATAATATCATTGACATTGACATTTGTTACACGAGTATCAAACAAACCAGCTAGCTTCTATACAAATCAAAAAGGGAATTGAACCATTTCAACTGGGCACCTAGACCTTTGAAGTATAGCCTAGAGATAAGACTGACTAAGACTATGCTTTGTATTGAAATAAACTTTTAAAATACTTGTGCCTATTGGCTTTTTAAGTTACGCTGTCCTTTTGAAGGAATTTGAAGTCAAAATTTTACGCACAGCACATCGTTGGACAGGTTTGCACAAGCCATTTTAGAATAAATTGGTGTTCATTCAAAATCACTTGGCAACAGCGGATCTCACAAAAGACCATTTGTGGAAAATTAGAAGGACACAATGTGGCGCAAGGTTTCGCTCACCTCCGAGACATGGAATCAATGACTCCTCATGAGGGTCTGACACCTTATGACATGGCAACATTCCTTTTGCCGTGACCCCGGCTCGACTCATTCATGCATGGCAAATCATCGGGCGCAAAGTATTATTTATGCTTCACAACATTCGAGGGAACCGAGGGGTGCTTATTGCCACAAAGCAAGTGTGAAATCACTAAACATGTCACAACTGGGTCTGGAGAAGACCGATCACATGCAGGCGGCTCTTTGCTAGGGAGACTAAATAGGATATTGGAAGGACTAGCAGTGACTAATGACAATCAAAACTTGTTCAACCGAGTCCAAGCACAGCTGGACATTCCAGAAACTCGCCCTTTTTAAAGAGCTAAATAGAGGCATTTGTTTTAAAAGGCATTGAGCATTCATCAATGCTATGACATGGCAAGGCTTCAAGAGGGTCCGTTGACTCGTGTCACCTTCTTTAAAAGACAAGCAATCAAATGTCGGCCTGATAATCAATCATAGCGCGACTCAATAACCTCACATTTGTTTTTCAAGGGAATTTGTTAAATTGGGGTTAATGCCACATTCTTAGGCAATCTGTTCAATCTTTTAAAGTTTATTTACCGACAAACTTGAAAGTATCTTCCAAATATACGCACCTTTCAAAAAAAAAGGGCACCACTTGACCTTTAACACTTGGGTCATTGCAATGGGTGGCCTACGCATCACTTGATATCCCCTCCTTAACATACTTCCTCCGACCAGTGTCTCTGGTCCACCTCTGTCGACAGACCACCGATGACCTACTCTACGGATTAGCAGATTACACGCAGCTGGTTAAAGACAGGGGGACCTTCCTTTCCAAGACCCCTATGTCCATACCAAGGCATTCCCCGTTGCTTCACCTTTGAAGCTCTTTTTCCCATGACTGCCCCGACAATAGGCCGAGGGTTTAAAAAGAACCCCGGGCTAGATACACAGTACCTACTACCTGGTGGGGGGGCTTTATGTGTGCATTTTGCAGCCTCCTGCTTGCGACCATATTTTTGTTTTTATCTTGGGACGTTGTAGGAGTATGAAATATATATACCTTTAATGCAATAGAGGAAAATAAATAATGAAAAAAATTCTATGAAATATTTGGCCTGCATTCAATGATATGCTCCATGTGGAATGAAGAATTTGCTTCCCTTTCTTTTATTTGTCTTTTGGACGTCTTTCATAGCAAGGAAAGACAGGCAACCTTTCTTCTTTTCTTGGTACCCCCCCCCCCACATCACCACCTCGACTGCTTACAGTCGATGCAAAGCTCTGAAGGGCTGGCATTCCAACTATGCTTTCTTCAACAAAGTCTGCAAATCTTCCCACCGTGCAAACCCCTCAAAGTGATTCAATCATTAGCTTAAATAGACTACACTTGCCGTCCAAAACCGAGCACACAGCCAGGCCGGTTGGAAAGGCAGGTCTATCCAAGTACAAAGCCGAGTCCCTTTAGAACACCTGTCAAGGAACAGAATCAAAAGATAAGGGGGCAGAGTGTGTGGGGCAAACACATCAGGGAGAACAAGAGAACACTGTCCGGCCAAACTACCATCCTAAACCTCAAGAGGACCGGCTTTATGCACCTGAAAGCTTGCCTTCAAAGCAAAGTGACTTCTGAGATTGACAAGGCTTTTAATTGACTAAAATGTCCTCTTTTTGCCTGAACTTTGGGTGAGATCCACAAGGTTAATTGGTTCCATGCATTAACTTAAAACATTAATATAACCTTATTAATATAACCTCTATGAGAATTGTGTTGGAGGGACATGGTCGACTCCAGCATTTCTCACTTTGATAACAATCTTAAATAGATAACGATCTTAAAAAGATCGTTTTACATATCAGAGTTACACGTTTTTAAGATCTGTTAGATTATATTTTACAAACAAAACATAGCTTGAAAGACTAAAAACCCAACAATTCATCTTAAGCATATAGGAAAGGACAGTATCTTGGGTTAATGTCAACACAATTATTATGTAGCATTGCCTACGGTTTGTTATTATAACAAGGAAACTTAAGAAACTCTGTCACCACACATTTTCCATATTTAAACGCAAGATTCACATGGTGTCAAATGAACACAATCTTGCCAAGAAAACCTTATCCAATGATGTGACCGAGGCCACCAATTCAGAGGCTTCTTAGGATGATTCAGAGGATAAACCTGCTGCCTTTGTTTCAAAGCTATAATTCTAGAATGGGAGGTCACACAACCAAGTGGATTTCGGGTAAATCCTCCCTTCTCGGCAGCTTATCAACCCACACTCACGCTGAACAATGTTGGACTGAACAACCACCATTGTCTTGTTGAGGAAAACAATAGTTAATGCATCTTATCACCTTAGGGAAATTAGAGATACAAATATTTTGTATGTGTAGAAAAGATGAATACAAGATGAATAAATGACAAATAAACTCTATGGCAATCTCTAACAGTAATCTAATGTACTGTACTGTATGTGTGTAACCATTCAACATTGTAGTCTTGAGAGATGACAATGAAAACAAGAATGCAGTGAAGCAATAAGCAGCTAAAGGAGGGATAAATATATGTGCCATATGTCACAAACTTCTGCCTCTAATCCTGGGGACACCATCTCAAAAGATCCGATCGGATTAGCTTAAGATAGAATCAAGTCGTTGCTTTTAAATAAGGGTCATTCAAATCAATTAAAGTCATATCCACGACATAGCTTAATTGGTGTATTTAAATTGCCATTACAGTTAGTTGTTACTTGATCCCTGGATATTTCGACACTCCAGGGTCGTATTATTTGGGATAATTCACCCCGGCTTTCAGTGAGGGGGCAGAGAAAACCCCCATAAAAGGAACTTTTGGTCAGGAGAAGACTTCTGCGCTCCACAGAAGATCAGCTCCCGGTGGAATACGCTCTCTAAACACAGTAACAGCCATTGGGACAGTCTGTTAGTGAAAAGCCCAAGCAGGGATAATTTTAGATCGGTATTTTACAAATGGTGATTCGGGGCTAAAATAGCAACCGTTGTCAACTTTCCCACCATTTCTTTTATACGCAGATGGTCACTTGAAGCAGAAGTTTACCAAATACCAATTAAACTACAGTCAAGGGTTATGTTACTCATACCATTTAAAAGCACAGAGAGGTACTCTTTTGAATGTGGGCCAGTGTGACAGCGTCATGACTCACCGGTGAGCCAGGTGTAGTCACTGTTATAAAACTGACATGACACCCGTGGAGCACATTTACAGAACGTCCGATAATCATTGAAAGGATGGAGCGGACATTTCTCAGAAACCTTCACAGGCTTCTCGAGTCACTCATTGCCCACTTGAGTGACACCATCATGTGACCGTGGATGTCACATCTTTAACAGTTACTAATGGTGATAAGTGCAAATGTATCTTTCACACAGAGTCTTAAGTCTGTATATTATGAGCTCTGAAAAATGTGAAAACTAGGCTGACAATATATCTAAAACAATACAAACTGTACTTTTGTGAAACATTTAAATAATACATTTATATTGACATTTGTGTGTATGTCTGAAAGGTCTAGCTCATTAGAAAATGTTTTAATATATATAAAAGTTGATGAAAATGTGGCTTAAAAAACAAATCTCTCTTATCGAAGAACGATCACATATTACAGTCTCACAGTTTTACACATTACCCCATTATACGTACATGTTCGGACTATAACAGTTTCTTTAAGTGAGGCAAAAATGTACCACCAGTGACAAAAAAATTGATAAATCTCTAAAACAAACTAGAATTTTAAATTTCTAATGTCAAATTGAGGATGTCCCTTCAGATTGTTAATAGTTAAAATGTTTCTTAAAATCTAAAAACATCAACATATTATACGTCATAAGTCATTAAAAAAAACTACCAATTACATTTTGTTTACCTACAACCCCAACAGCAGTAGTGACCTTAAACAAATCCTCCTTATAACCCCGAGTCTTCGGTCTAGGTTTCTTTGATAACTAGTTGCCGGTGCAGCTTTTCTACAAAGAGCTGACGAATAAAATTGGCCATTATTCTGCTCGGCAGAGCCAGAACATGAAAACACTGATGACACACTTCTGCCTGGCCACAACCACAATTAAACGGGCTGCGAGGTGCACAACAAGCGCTTGCAAAACACTGACTTCATCTTAAACCAACACCGAAGTACAGCTAGACGATCTAGCAAGTGATGTAATTATACACACAGACCATGAATAACGTCATAGACATTAATGTAAGAACTTAAGTAGGTATAATCACAAAAAGAACATGTCTAGATATCAGATCTTTTTATACATTTTTTTTTAATCACAATATAAATATAATTTGTCCAGACAGAAATTAATTTTTAGTTGTGAAAGTTGAGTATTGAATTATTTATGAACAGAGTTTAATTGATTCTTATTTTCATTAGTTGTGAAGTGCAGGGTATTAATAGATTTAATAGTATTTTAACAGCTCATTCAACTTTTTAAGTCCTTAAATTAAAATAGTTTTGATATTTGTTGACGTAAATTTGATTTGTCGAAATCCTGTTCTGCATTTCATATCGTCCTCCCGCCAAGCGGTATCAAGCTACAAGACTAGATCAAGACCAGATTTGTCGGGTTGCTGTGGAGGCAAACATGTTTGTTGCACTCGACGTATGATGCGGAGCTTCAGAGGCCCCGTTTGCCATCAAGGACAATAGCAACGAAGACCACCCCCACTGCTCGTATGGTCTCCCAACGTACCCTATGACCCTTACTGAGGGCCCTCCACACCGTAATAATCCTACAATGACTGGCACGACCTTGGGAAGAGGACAGTGCACATGGTTTTAACCTTGAAACAGGAATGGAAATGCGACGTCGACGATATGCACATATCGGATAAAACATGTTTTTGGAAACACATATAATGCTAAGCGTACTGGCTGAGTCCAGCACACAGGTTGGACAGTCAATGGTCATATTTCAATATGGCACTTGAGAAACTGAGAGAAACAATAACGTCCATCTAGGGTTGATTGGTATCACTGGAAAAATAAGCATTTAACAAAAACAACAACAGAAGAACTGGGACAAGTCTGAGGAGAAACCCCAGGGACCATTCTCACAGACTGCAGCTATTCTAGACTTGGGAAAGGATCATTTCTGCAGAAGCAAGCCGTGTTTACAGCAGCGTGTTGGACTGGAGATGCCTCCTGGGACAGAAAGGTGTCGGACTCACATCGCCGACTCTGAATGAGAAGAGTACAGAGCCTGATATCGCTCCTTGTTTCGTGACGGGAAAGTGTTTTTGTTTTTTTTGGGTGGTTGACCATAGAAATGTGAGGATTGAGTGATGGTGTCGCCGAGACAACATGGCAATACATTTCAATCTGCACTGAAAAACATGCAAGTTTAAACCATATTGAAATGTGATTTATGTTCAACATCATTCCTGCATCATAACTTTGGGCAAAAATCCAAAGCGGCCTCGCCTTTGTTTATAATCGACATGATTTAACGATCTGTCAGTCAGTCACTGATTCTACGATACATGTTTTAGTTTCAGTTTTTATGAGTATAACAAATCACTTGTGTATAGCTGAGTACACACTTAAGGATTGCAGGTTGACAGCAAGTACATTTTATTATCCAAGGGTTTTTTTCCATTCCATTTAAGGTTGGATGTTTAAAAAGCACTGCTGGACAGTGCGTAAGGAGATGGTTTTAAAAACAGGGAAAGGAGATTATGGAAAATTACAAGATTTGGTGGAAACTGGACAATAAAAGAACACACTTATCTTATATCTAAACTAGTTAGGGGGAAGGGGATTTAAGCAGCTTTAATACAGCATTTTTGAAATATTTTTCATGTCATAAAACTGATTAAAATGTACACCAAAAAAGCTTCTTTCTTGTAGTTGAGGAAAAAAAATGTAACACTTCCTTCATTAAACCCCAACCTGTTACATGTAGGGATTTCTTCGCTTTGATCCGCTGCATGCTGGCAGGTCAGGAGAAGTTTCTGAGGCTTGAAAAAGTGCCTGCTGCGAGTCTCGCTCCCGATAATGCTTATCTGTTCAGCCGGGTCAGAGAGCCTTCATGAACCTCTTCAGACAAAAGAAGAAAACTAAATTCCCCCCATTTGCTGGACTTGCATGCACCAGAGCACAACTCTAATGAAGAGGGGGGTCGTGGCATCATGACCACCACGTGGCTCCAGAGACACATTTGACTTGCATCACATTCGGGAGATGATTCTTAGAAAGATGAGCACAGAAAGGACAGAAACAGGAAGAATACAGTTTTTTTTTAATAAAAAATAATGGTCTAAGGTTGTTAGGTAGAAGCAAGACAGGTTAGTCAATGTATCTTTTTTTTTAAAGAGGACAGGAGCAACATACGTGTTAAGATTGTGGGATTGTTCGTCATCATTTTTAATACTCGCACATTCAAACGAGGGGGTCGGCCATCTTTGTAAGCTTAAACTAGGTGTGCCTTGATAAATAAGAACATTTTTAAATCATCTAAACTTTTTACAGTGCAGTGGAACTCACGAATATATTTTTATTTAATTTATCTTTAAAACAAAACCCGGGGAGTGCAAGAACCCATCTGACAGAAAGATAAGATGGAACAGTCAAGGCCACAGCAGGACAAAAACAAGTACATGGACCTAGTACTGTTTACATTGTGGTGAAAGTTACAGTGCGTACACACACACACACACACACACACACACACACACGCACAGGAATTGACTGGCAGTGACATTCCGTTACAAATCCTCCACTGTGGCACATTCCCACCCTCTCCCTCAAAAAGAATTGAGACGGATTATTGGCGTCACTCCTTTCCAAAGAACAGTTTGTTTTAACCTGGAGAACCTGCATCGTCGCAGGTCCGTGTTGTGGCAACAGAGTAATGAACAGTACCAGTTGTTTGCATCAAAGATTAAAGATAACACAGGAGATGCACACGCTTACCTTTGGAGCCGAAGACGTCTTTGAGTTGCAGGAGCACGTCGGCAAACCTGCGCACGTCGCTGACCAGCTGCATGATGTAATGCGGGTCCGAGGCGGGCGAGTCGGCCGCGTCCGAGGTCACGGAGGCGTTCTTGGAGTTCCTTGTCGCCAGCCAGGGACCCGAGCCGGCCTGGCCCGTTGAGCCCATGCTGGAGCTGGACAGTCGAGAGATTCCCAGGAACTTGGTTCCTCCTCCTCCTCCGCTTCCAGCACCTGAGGAGCTTCCACTTGAACTCTGGCGGAGCATCGCAGCGAGCATGCTCTCCAAGTCCGTCGGCCCCGTTGGGCTGGATGCCCCGCTGACCCTCGGCTCGGCTCGGCTGTTAGACCCGCGGCTGCGCAGGGATGGACGATCCTGTTGGGGAGGGGAAAAAAAAACTAAAGGTTACCTGGCGGTTACCAGATCGTGGAAATATTGAATCTACTTTTTCCAGATAACCCTCAAACTTCATAGCTCATGGAACACAGACTTAGATTGAGTAAAGCTTACATAATTTCCAGAGAAGAAGGAGATCTCAGGAGAGATTAATAAAGTTTCTAAAAGAAACCGTTTATTTATTATCGGAATGTCAAGATGCTAAAAAAGCTCCAGGGTTGACAGCAAATAACAGAATGAATATGGGTTGTTTTCATCCACATTGTTGGACAATATACATATTATCTGAACTTTTAAAGTCAGTCTGGACAAAATAAATCCATTTGAGTTCAGAACTAAACTTGTCAGACTGACTCCTGAGGACATTAACTTGCTGCAGTTCTGCATGGAGATTAAAAACAACATCAAATAAACATTAAAGACAAAATGCATCATTGCACAGAGATTTAAAAAAAAAAGAGCCAAGCTAGGGACTTGCTAGGGAGGCTAGAAGCTAGCAGACCAGAGACTTTATTTTTGCTTATGTTTTACATGCAGTTGAATTGCCAGAAACTAAATGAGTTTAATTCAGTCATTGAATGGAATGATAATAAATTCATTTAAATTTAAATTAACTTTTATCTTAGCGATTTACAGAAACATGAACGCTGCATATTTGTCGTGACAATAAAACCATAATAAGTTATTAACCAAATAGAAAATGTTCTTTTTTTCTTTAAGAATGCCAAAAAAAAGTGGTTAATATTTACCCATTTGGCTATTATTAAGTTCGGCATTCAACAAGTGCATTTCGTTAATGTTTATATAGATCACATTCTGTGCGGCTACAGAAAAAAGGAACAGGTTGCAAAAGAGAAAAGTACCTGATGTTGACTCCAGAAACATTGCTTTTCGTGACAATATAAATCCAAATCGATGCAGTAAATCCACAGTCGCTGCCGTCACGGTTCTCCCTTCTTTCCCACAGACCCTCGTCCCCTGGTCCGAAAATCTTCTGTCCATGTGGTGGCGGTGGGAACTTGTGATTGGTAACCGGGTGTGTGTGTGCGTGTGCGTGTGTGTGTGTGTGTTGTAGTGCCACTGGGAGCCCTCCCCTAACAACAGGTGCCTGTGAGTTTTAAACAATCAAGCTATTGAATTGTACGTGCGAGGCTTCCGGTTATGATTTCAAACCATTTAACCGCGACCGGAACCTTGTTCAGTTTCCCACCTGTTGTTTTTTAATAAGTAAACGAACGACTGTTTGTGATGAAAGTGAATAGTCGTATTATAATCGTAAATTTCATTTTTGAAAAGAGTTTTGTTAAAAAAGGTATTTCTCCACTACTTGGAATTAAACTCATTTGGGTTTGCATTGTTGATACGAAATGCGACAGACCCTGGAAAGAGTCTTTAAGAAGAAAGAAACGTGTAGTTAAATAAATTATATAATAATTAGAAAGTATGCTGTTTTGCTTTTATTTTGTAAAGCAATGACGTCCCCCGTACGTGAAAAAAAATGTTAGCAGCGGGAACTTGAAAGGACGCCTCGCCTCTGGTTTGAGAACGTTGTTGCCATCGTGTGGACAAAACTTGTAATAACAAAAAATAATCTAAAATGTTTAAAAAACACTCACAAAAAGATATTATTTGACCTTTGCAGAATTACATTTTATGACTCCCACGGAGTCTTAATTTAGTCAATATTGAGCTACACAGGTTTTTTTTATCTTTATTTATTTATTTATCAACACTTTCAGAATCAGACACTTTTATTTCCATTTAATAAACACAACATGGGATTTTCTTGTGGTAGCAACTCAGAATAAAACGATTACATTTCCACATCATTTAACATTATTTTTAGGAACAGAAATTTGAACACTGCTGTAACTACACAAATATTCCAAATGTGGGACGAATAAAGTTGTATCCATTAAAATTGTTAATGTTAATGTTGTGGTTTTGTCGCCACTAGATGTCGCACTCACTCAGCGTTACGTCTTCCTGCTGTGGCTTTTATTTTGAAAAAGCGGGCAAAGTGCGTCCTTCCCCTCGCTCTTCCGGGTTCCTGCTTGAATAGCAAGAGCGCCTTCCGAGTCCCTCAAGAAAGTCTCTTGTTTTTGTTATGCCGCGGTCACGCTGACTCTGTCATGGCTTCCGTCCACGGCTCGGCTGACGGAGGGATCCACGCACTGCTGCTCAAACTCCACGAGTGTGTCACGGATGCAGACCCTCGAGGAGCAGCTCTTCTTTGTCAGGACTTGGTGGAAGACTTGAGCCAGAAGTGCATGCTAGCTCCAGGCCAGCATGAACTTGGTAAGATAACAGAGCATGTCCAAGCAAGAATACAATAAAAAATAAAAAAAATACATTTAATGTGTTTTTTTTAATACTTAAACTCTTTGTACTTTCACTTATCACGTTTAAACTTTATTTATTTTGGTCTTCATCCAGTGGTCAAAGTGGAATAATAATTTCAGGAAAATCACAAACTATAGGAAGATAATTCTTAAAATGAATGTATTTTTTTTAATGTTTGACAAAGAATAGATACATGGTGGCCTTGTTTATATTGTCATTAGAAAAGTAGCTTCTGAATAAAAGTGTTTTTCTTTACAAAGCTCGAATACAGACAAACTTATAACCATGATGATGTTTTATTGATATTGTGATCTTGATCATTTATCATATTATCTTAGAGGATTATGATCACGATGAATATTCCATTAACTATGCAGACATCTGACATGTGGATGTGTCTTCAGGGTTACAGACCTCCCTGTTGTTCTCTAAAGACTATGGACTCCTCTGCTTCCTTACAAAGTCTTTGGCTGTGGATGAGGTACGTATTAATTTTGATCAACTAAGAAACTTTGACTTCATCATTTCAATGTTGTCTTTTAGATCCGGGACGCCAGGATCAAAGTACTTGCTTTTCTGGAGACGTATTTGGAGATAGTTTCACCAAACGTCCAAGGCTGGGAGAAGACCTATTCTATTGATATTAGAGTGAGTTCATATTTTTTATTAAGTTAACATTATCTTTTATTGATAACTTGTGTTTTGAACTTCATGTAGAACACTTGCATGACGGTCTATACGAAAGACAAATCTGCAAAAAGTCGTGCGGCAGTCTTGAAACTTCTTATCAAGGTTGGTTGAGGAAGCATCCTGAAAGTTCCTCTGCTTGTTAACACCATTTGGAAAATATCCACCAGGTTCTCCATGCAACAAAAACATCCACCGTGGCTGCCGACTTCAGGATTAGCGACATATTTAAAAAGTTTTACGGTGAACTGTGTCACAGGAGCAAACTTCAAGATTCAGGTGAGCGTCGAAATGAATCCCTCTTAATCGTCTTCTTTAATGAACCGACCGGAAAACTGATCCGTTAATGACTGTCCAACAGTTCTTGGTACGATCTATGAACTACTGGGAGTTCTAGCCGAAGTCCATCCCAGTGAAATATCCGACAACTCCGACAAACTCTACAAGGCCTTTCTAGGGGAGCTCAAAATTCAGGTGAGCAAAGCTGTCGAGAGTTTTGTTAGCTTTTAACGTTGATTATTTTTGGCTTCAGATGACATCCACAATAAAGGAACCAAAACTTTTGGTAGTGACTGGTTGTTTGAAAGGACTCAATTCTCTAATGGTCAACTTCAGCAAAACTATGGAAAATGGTGAGTTCTTTAATCCTCACTACATTCATTTATTCTATCAACTTTTGTTTTCCGTCGGACACACAGACCCAGAAACATCAAGGGAGATATTCCAATACGCTCTGAAAGCGATCAACCCAAAGGTAATTTTTTAATCTACATACAGTATGTACATGCTTGAGATTAAACAATAATTTCTACAATTATTACTGTATACTTGTAATGCTCAGTGGTTTTTTTTGGCTGCAATAGTAAAATATGATCCCAGTTAAAACGATGCAAAGAATTAATTAGAAATTATTATTATTTCATCTAAAAACCTTCTGAGTTGAATCATGTATTAAGAAAAATACACATAAAAGGACAATTAAAGTAAGGAATGAATATAAATTTAAGTTTAAAAAATGATCAAATAACAATAATCTCAAATAAACGTTGATTAATGTTAATAAACGGATACAGGACGACATTATATAATTGCATGAGAATACAAATATTAAGACTCAGAATGGTTTTGTTTATAAATACAATTATTTGAGTCTTTGTTTCTTTAATAAACATATATATTAGTATATATTTTAACTGTGTATTGTTTGTGATTGTTAAAGAGCTTTGTGACCCTGGTCTAGAAAAGTGCTGTAGAAATAACCATTACTTATTACAATAGAAACAAAAATAATTACATACTGTATTGTTCCTCTTAAAGTGGGGGGAAAAAAGCCTGTAATTTGAAGAAAATGTTTATTGTTATTATGAATGTATTTTCCAGGAGGAGATGAGCCGACATGCTGTCCCAATTGGTAAATCTTCCACTCTAAATAAAACATTAAAGAAGTGTTTTTCATGGTTCTAATATTGAATATATGTTTATTGTAGCTGGCCTGAAGTTGCTAGGCCAACACGCGTCCCAGTTCAGCAGCTGTCTCATGGACCATTACAAAAGGCTGTTTGACACGATGTCCAAACTCTGTAGCCACATCAACGGGGAGATGAAGAAGACGAGCTTCTATGCACTCGAATCATTTCTTAAACAGGCGAGTATGAATGTAGTGTTCTGCCAATCAAGACACTGAGATACCATTGTTGTTGTCTTTTCTTTTTTAGGTTTCACTGCTAGTAGCTGGAAACATCGAGGAGCACAAAAGCAAGTTGAAGTACTTCATGCAGATGTTTTGTGGCGTCATCAAGACCATGGACTCCACACATAAAGAGTTGTCCATCGCCATAAGAGGATATGGATTCTTCGCAGCTGTATGTTGGCTCGGGTTTGTAAATTTGACCCCCGGTTCTGTATTTAAAGTTTCAATTTCTTCACAGCCGTGCAAGAAGGTGTGTCCTCAGGACGTGGACTTGATGTACACCGAGTTGATGCAGCGGTGTAAACAGATGTACCTCACAGAGTCCGACAGCGAGGATGACAACTTCTATCAGCTGCCCAGCTTCCTGGACTCCATCGCCAGTGTCTTGATTCATCTGGACAAGGTCAGATTATTTTTCGGATCATTTTTCGTCCTTTTTTTTATAGATGGATTTCAGTCTGGTTTGAGCCAGAAATCTCATCTTTCTATATCTTTTTCCTCTTCCATTTTATGGACATGATTCAATTTTAGGTACCTGAGATCTACACTCCCGTGCTGGAGCGCCTTCTAGTGGTTCAGATCGACAGTTTCCCACGATGCAGCGACAAAATGCAAATCGCCTGCTGCAGGTCCATCCTGAAGGTGCTGGTGGCAATGGCCTCCAAAGGGCCCATCCTGTGGAGCTTCATCAGCTCTGTGGGTATGTGTATGAAACGATGGATTCTTCTTCCCGAACCATTTTTAAATGTATTTGTAATTACTGTGTAAAGCTTGAGATGCAATCGTTATAGACTAGTTTCGAGCAGTTGCACTGATCGACTTTATCATGTTTCCTTTTCAGTGCATCAAGGGTTGATTCGCATTTGTTCCAAACCCATCATGCCACCAGAGGTTCTTAAAAAATATATTTTTACTTTTTTTTTTTTACACAGTGTTTAAACAGACTTTCTATTTTAAGAATCAAGAGGATGCAGCTGACACCTCTCAAGTTAGGACTGGAAACTGGAAAGTTCCGTTGACCAAGAACTACCTGTTCTTGTACAAAGACCTGCTGAGCTGCGATCGGTTAAAGGTGCAGTTAATTTTTTAATTTCTACTACTGAGGAAGTCATTGTCAAGTCAGTGTTTATCGTCTCTCTGTTCGCAAGATATTTGAACAAAGTTTTTTAGATAGATAAATTTAAAAAAAAAGTATTTTAACCAAATCTTCAGAGACATTGATAATGGAAGTAACTGTTTAATTTTTTTGTCCATGTTTCATTTAAATTTGGGAGATTTCTGATTCTTTTTTTCTTTCTTTTTTTTCATTCTTTTACATATTTTATTTAAGGTAGTGAGTTCCCATCCTGCTCAGGACACTAATTTATATTTTGGTTACGAGTCAATACATTTCTTCAACCATAAAAGTTTTTTAATAGATTGATGCCAGCTATCTTTATTTCAATGCTACATTAATATTAAGAAGTATGTTTCCATGTAAGTAATGGTTATTTGTAAAGCACCGTTAACGATACACAGTTATAATATATACTTTAAAAGGCCAAGACACAAAAGACAAACACAGGAGTCCCAGAAAATCAGGGAAAAGCACAGATACGAATGTCTTAAGATGTTTCTTGAAGGAGTCAGTAGATCCATCAAACAACAGAGGGAAAGAAAGATCGTTCTTAGGAGCAACAATCTTGGCGTAGTCAGGAACCATCAGTAGATTCTGATCCACAGACCTCAGAGCCCGAGCTGGGGTGTAAGTCTGGATCAGATCACTGATGTAAGGAGGAGTCTGACCATGAATAGATCTGAAAGTAAGAACCAGAATTTAAAAGTTGATCCTGAAAGAAACTGGCAGCCAGTGAAGAGTTTTAAGGATCGGGGAAATGTGAGTTCTTCTACTAGAGCAGCTCAGAATTCTTGCTGCAGAGTTTTGTATCAACTGCAGGCGAGACAGCTCCTTCTTGTTTAGACACAAAATTAAACTGTAACAATAGTCTAAACGAGAAGACACAAACACATGGGTTATAAGATCCAGATCATGTCTCTTATCTCTGCAGGATTCCGGATTTTTGGATGAAGCTTTTGAAAACCAAAACGCTGCTTTGGTTCCTCTTAGCCGTCTCATCTACGACGAGTTGGTGAAATCAATCCTCAAAATTGTGGAAAAGTTGGACTTGTCTTTGCAGAAAGTCACCACGGGAGAGGAGGTGAAGTGGAAATGTTCACAGACTCGCCCTCAACATGCACAATAATGTCCGATGCAGTTTGACAATAATTTACATTTTATTTCAGGTACCGGAGGAAGATGCGGCTCATGTCGTTCCCTCCTCTGATCCCACAGCACATCTTCTGCCAAATAAGATGAAGGATTTTACCGCTTTCATTAATTT
Organism: Callionymus lyra; assembly: GCF_982586985.1. Taxonomy (NCBI): domain Eukaryota; kingdom Metazoa; phylum Chordata; class Actinopteri; order Syngnathiformes; family Callionymidae; genus Callionymus; species Callionymus lyra. The sequence continues at coordinate 14,391,253 of NC_141821.1, read as the reverse complement.
AGTTGAGTTTAGCAGGTAAGCTGAGGAAAACATAGACATTTATTTAAGTAACAGTCTCTTTTCTATTTGTTTAATTCTAATCTTTTTTTTACTTTTTTTTTATATACTATTATCATAAAGTTTGCAAAATGTATTTTTTAATTCTTGCAACAGGGTTCCAGTAGATCCTTAACCTTTGTGTTATCTCTGGTTCAAGGTGAACCAGTGGCTGTAAAAAAAACAACCTCTGCCACTTCATATGTATTGTTGGAACCTTGACCCAGGGACAACACAAGGGATACTACAAACACATTTGTCTTCTGGCCTTCGGGTCACCTTGACCCTGAGATAAGGGTTAAGTCTTAAAAGTCATTCAATTCATGAATGGAAAAATAAGGCTTTAATTAGCAATAACATGTCTTTATATGATAAGTAAGATTTTAAAACATCAATATATCAATCATCAAATTAAATAATTTATAGATTGACGTGCAGGACATTTTTTTTGAAAATCATTCTTGACTCAATAATTGATGAGGTTGTTTTTTTCAATTTTATTATCAATTTGATGTTTAACTTAGTTTTAAATTGTATTAAAAACAGAATTCAACTTTCCTTAACCCTGTACAAGACATGAAAGACTAAAGGATTTCTGTTTTCCTATACTATACATTATTTTACATAATCTAATAATTTATTTGTATATATTTTTCCCTTATATCCTCCTTCTCTTTCCCTACAGTGAGTTGCTGCTGAGCAAACACACAGAATATTTCACCTCGTGGATGTATCCGCTCAGCCAAGAACTCATCCTCCACTCCATAAGAAACCCACTCGTCAGCGGCTTTTACAAGCTGCTCTCAGTCATCATGCACATTGCCAACAGAATCAAGTTTTTCAAAGTGAGTCACTTTTAGTGTGAAGAGTAGAAAACGACACAAATTAAAAATAAACTATCTCTCATCAGGGGGTCGGGTTAAGAAAATCAGCTCGTAACGATTCAATGGAAAGTGCCTGTTTTGCACTGTTTGCCAAGTTTGGGAAAGAGGTAAAGTCATTTAAATGGTGTTAAAGACTGATTCCTAATATGGTAAATGTTCTCACATCCAGGTGTGTGTGAGGATGAAGCAGTACAAGGACGAGCTGCTGGCATCATGTCTGACATTCGTCCTGTCTTTACATCATAACATCATCGCTCTGGAGCTCAAAGTCTACTGTCCAGCACTAGAAGTGAGTCACGCATTTTATCGGGAATCGGATCATGGATGAGCTTCAAACTTGAACGTGCGTGTTGTTTCTTGATACAGACGGCTTTGAAGCTGGGCCTGAGCCATGTTCCGTTGGCTAACTCTGCCCTCGACGCTCTAGAGGATTGGTCGTCCAACATCCCACCAGAAACAATGCAGCCGTGCTACAAAAGCATACTTCCTCTCCTGGACGGATACCTCCAAACCACCACTGACGGTTGGTTTCTATTCATCCAGAATCTTTAAATGAGCATTTCAATTGCTTCTCTTGGGGTTGGACAATGATTTACTTGCAAAGACAAAAAACATCAATTGAACTTATTTGTACAATTAGGATCATTGGTTTCGTTTAAATAAGAGTTATAAGAAAATGTCACAGAAGAGATGTTCTTCACAAATTGTTATTTTTAACTACTGCGCAAATAATGATCTCTCTCTTTAAAAACATTTTTTTTATTATACTGAATTAAGGCAGGGAAAATAAATCCACTACCTTCTTTGGGAGAAGATGATTAAATAGATAAAAAGATGATTTGAAACTTAATAAAATGGACAAAAAGATCATTAGAAACTTGATAATTGTCGTTTTGAGAATTTGAAACTTGATATAATGGACAAAAAGATGATTTTAAACTTGATAAAATGGATAAAAAGTTGATTTGAAACTTGATAAAATAGACAAAATGATTTGAATCTTGATAAAATGGACAAAAAGACGATTTAGAACTTGATCAAATGGACAAAAAGATGATTTGAATCTTGATAAAATAGACAAAAAGATGATTTAGAACTTGATCAAATGGACAAAAAGACTATTTGAAACTTGATAATAGTTTTTTTGACAATTTGAAACTTGATACAATGGACAAAAAGATGATTTAGAACTTGATAAAATGGACAAAAAGATGATCTGAATCTTGATAAAATAGACAAAAAGACGATGTAGAACTTGATCAAATGGAAAAAAAGATGATATGAAACGATGAAAGGGACAAAAATATTATTTTAAACTTTATAAAAAGGACAAAAAGATGATTTTAAAATCTTTAATTTGAGAAAATGTTATCTAAGATTTGTGACCCTGGTCTAGAAAGGTCTTTTCAAATAACATTTACTTTTCTTGCTTACTAAGGTGAAGACAACAGCAACTGGGAGGTGATGTCATCGTTGTCTTTGAAAGGCGGCTACAACAGAGTCTTGACGCGGCTCCTGAAGCAGTCCACTCAGCTCAACATGGTAATACTCAATGAATATCTTATCTTTGTCTTAAAGCTACTAAAACACTTTGTGAATGCAGGAAGATAGTCCACTTGCTATGGTGCGTCTCAGGGTGGTGAAGCTGCTCGGTCACCTCGGAGGGAAACTAAATCGAAGCCTTGTTACTGGTGAGACATTTAACTACAACAAAAATACAAAAAAAAATCGATATTATCTACATAGTTGTTTTTGTGTCGTTCAGTGGTTTCATCAGAGGAGATGATGAAGAGGTTTGTGGCCTGGGATCCTGAGAATAGACTCAGTTTTGCAGTTCCTTTCAGCGACATGAAGCCGCTGATCTATCTGGATCCATTCCTGCCACGTATCAGTGAGCTGGCTCTGTCTACCAGCGACAGACAAACAAAAGTAAGTCGCTCAAGATCATGAAGCAGGAATAGAGTATTTTGTGTAGACATTTATTTATCTTGCCTTGTTATGAAGAGCGTTACAACTGAAACATGACAACAGAGAATCCACATAAGACCAGAAGTGAGAAAAGAAAAGCACATATTGTCGCAGTTGAAAGAAATGTCCGTATCCACTTATTACAATGGTCATTATCAACGGGTGATTTATTTGAACAGCAGATTAACTTCAGTGTTACCACAGAACTTAGTGGGAGGCACATATCGCCACACCCACCTTACTTGGGGTGCTACCAAAACCGGTAAACTCCCATGATACCTTTTTACACACTACTCTTTTTTAAGCTAATTGGTCCCTGCAATAGTGGATTTAAAGTCACTGTTATTTTTTATATGTCAAAAGTGAATGGTTGGCCTGGTGTTAAAGCTATATAAGAGCTATTTAGGTTTCCATTACTAAGAGATGTTAAAGTGAGTGGGACCTCGTAGTATTGATATGTTATTGTTAATGATAATGAGTGCAAGGAGGGATAATGAGGTCACCTGGTCTTAAAACTAACCCCTGCACTGAATAGGGGATCACTGTCTGTCTGTCTTTGTGGAATATTCAATAGAATATTGTGCAATATTTAGCTGCTGTGTGTTTATGAAGCGCAACATAGCAGTCCAATGTCTTTGCATTTTACAAAACTGTTGGCAACAGCACCTAGTGAAGCGTTTTTAAAAGCTCACTCTCTTCTCAGGTGGCTGCATGTGAGCTGCTGCACAGCTTGGTGGTCTACATGGTGGGGAAAAGTGCTCAAATGGTAGAAGGGGAGAATCGTCTACCTCCGATGTACAAGCTCAACAAAAGACTCTTTCCTGTGCTTCTTCGTTTGGCCTGTGATGTCGATCAGGCAAGTTGCTCTGAACGAGCACCTTGCCGACATATCCGTCAACACTATTGTAACTCAACAGGTAACACGGCAGCTGTTTGAACCTCTGGTCATGCAGTTGATTCACTGGTTTACAAACAACAAAAAGTTTGAAAGTCAAGACACTGTTGCAGTTCTAGAGGCCATTCTGGTGAGTTGTTTTATTCTCCTTCCACCTCGTCTCGGCCTCGCTCCTATTTGATTCTGGATCTTGTCACTCCTTAAGGATGGTGTCGTCGACCCCAAGGACTGCACGCTGAGAGATTTCAGCGGACGCTGCATCGAAGAGTTCGTCAAGTGGTCGATCAAACAAACCACTCCGAGGCAGCAGGAAAAGAGCCCGGCAAACATGAAGTCTTTGTTCAAACGCATCTACAGTTTGGCTCTTCACCCCAACGTCTTCAAAAGACTCGGTGCCGCTCTAGCCTTCAACAGCATCTACAGACTTTTCAGGTGGGATTTCCTTTCGCACATTTTATGATCTTCTCCTGTGTGTGCCATTAATTGCTCGTATGTATATCTCTCTTCTCAGGGAGGAGAAATCATTGGTGGATCAGTTTGTGTTTGAAGTGCTGGTCATATTTATTGAAAGTTTGGCGCTTGCACACGCAGATGAGCGATCTATGGGTAACTAGAAAAGCACTTTGACATGACATACGTCCTCCAAGCAGTTCATTTCACTTGCGTTCATTTATACTTCCAAAAAACTTGCGAAAGCTTTGCTGGGATTCCGAAATCTAGTAGTAAAGTAAATGTCATTTCCAAGTTTTTAAAGCTCTAAAGCAGTGGTCGCAAAACTACGGTCCTGAACACTACCAGACATGCATTTTGATTTATTTTTTTTTCATATACGGTGTCTGTCTGTCTTTTATTTAGGGGGTAAATTATTTTGGAGACTAGCCAAATAAAAATCAAGACTGTATGTTTTTTGTTGTTGTATTCAACTATCCTACAAACGTGTAGTTTGATATATAATTTTGGTGCCCAAAATATATTTTATTTTAATTTATTTGTTTTTCTATAAGGAATCTAGGAAAGGGTTATTGGGTTATTATTTATTAACAAATAGTGTCTTTTATTTCCTATGACCCCTTTGATCAGTTTCTGTTTCTGCTACAAACTCACCCTGGTTATGTGGCCCTCACAGGAAACTAATATAACTAATCTAATAACTCAAAAATATGTCCTTTTTTTTTACCAGTCATGAAACATCATTTTATTGTGTGTTCTGTTTTATTAAGTCAACATGTATGTTCTTATGCTTGTAAAACATAAATATGCTTGAGCATCAGCGGTTATAAGCCAAAACCGTGAAGATCAGGGGTGTCAACCTCAATCAGACAACAGGCAAACATTTCTTTGCACTGTTGCAGAGAAACTGTTTTAATATTGTCACTATGTTTTAATATTTACCAAACTGTCCTCAGCAGGGTTTACTAAATTACCGTCAAATTCAATTCCTTAAACCTCCGTGAGGAGTTTGAGGTGATTTAAAGCTGCTGAATAATTGTAGACATCCATGATCTGTTTCTTAGATCCATCGCTGGAATCTTTGTAGGTCAGTGTATCTACACGAACACTATATACTTTGATTTTGATAATACTGAAGGAATAAGGATAATTCATTTAAACAAAGGGATGCTGAAAAATAAAATCACCACAGTGCTTATGTTATTTTCTAATCATGATCGTTGCCCTGCACAGAACTTTTTTTTAACATTATATAAACAAGTCAATTTGTTTGTTAGGCACTGTGCAGCAGTGTTGCACCGCCATCGACCATCTGAAAAGAATCATCAAACAAAAAGCTCCAACTCTGAATCCAAAAAATTCCAAAAGACGAATACCAAGGTCTGTATAATATCTTGTTCTTTAAAAAAATCTTTAACTTGATAGAATTAGTGACTTTATGTATTTGTATGTACTAATGGAACTGGTTTTCATTCTGAAGAGGATTCCCGCCTGATGAAAAGCTGTGCCTCTCAGATGTCGTTCTATGGCTCCTGGAACAATGTGGCCGACCCCAGACGGAGTGTCGACACAAGTGCATGGAGCTCCTCTACGAGTTCATACCTCTGCTCCCTGGTGAGGACGTTGATGGAACACTAGATGAACCCGCCCACTGATCGTTTGAATGATGCTCTCCATCAGGAAATACTTCTCCACCTCAGTGGCTGGAAGCCGTGCTGAAGGATCATGGCATTGGCTTCCTAATCGCCAAGTTTGAGGGCGGAGGTCTCCTTTCTCAACCTACTCTCAGGGACCTGACTGGGACCTTCAGTGTCAGAGTCACCCTGCAGTGGATGGACCTGCTGCTGGCGGCCCTGGACTGCTATAATACCTTCATAAACATTCATATAATCAAGCCGGATCACATCCTTCGTAAGCCATATTTGTTTCTTACTTTTCTATTTTTTTTAAAACTACAAGGCTTTTACTTAACAAAGAAAATCCTCTAAAAATATGAAATACTGCAGCTACGTAAAACAAGTGAAATTATATCATGACATTGTAAAAACAATAATTATCATATATTATTCCATTTTACATGGAATAATACGGGGTGACCTAAAACTTTTTACTGGCTAATAATGTGAGCAATTCTATGCAACAAAATAAACCAAAAATGTCAGAGAATGTACTGTATGTATAATAAGAATGAATGTATATTTAATGTTTTATTTTTGTTCTGTTTTTAAGTTTATCCATACTGTTCCCTCTCTGAGAGAAGTCATTTTGCGTCAAGGTTGTAAGGGATCATTAAGTTATTATTTGAGGAAGAAATTCTAAAAATAAAAATACAAATTAAATGGTTAGTTTGTCTTTAAAAATATTTATAACGTTTCATAGATATTTTTTATATATGTATTACCTGAACTGGCCTGTTATAAATCCAGTCAAAACTGATTGGCTCTTGATACTTCCCTAGAGTGAGCGCTTAACTGTTCCTGTTTCTTCTTGAACCCTCAGGTTCTAAAGATGAGTCCAGCTTTCTCAAAGCAATACGCTTCTTTCTGACTGAACTGGCAGCTCATGACATTACCGCAGCGGAGAGCTGTTTCCCAGTCGGCGACAGAGTCTCTCACTTTAGCCCGCAAGAAGTCGACCAGTACAACTACAGCCGGTGCACCATCACCGTCCGCCTGCTGGAGTTTGCAACCATGATCCTGGTGAAAGGAGGCCAGGACTTTTGGAAGGTGTCAAATACTTGACATATTCAAAATATCAACAGTGTTGCTAACACTTCTTTCTTTCAGGTGCTGGAATCGGATGTATTTAGTTCAGTCTTTTTTGAGCTGATCACGATGGTTGTGTGCGAGCCGGCTTCTGTGGGCTTCAACATGGCCGATGTGGAGGTGATGAAAAACCTTCCAGATGTGTGTGTTCCACTTCTTAAGGCCCTGCTGACTTCACCCTACTGTGCTCGTGTCGAGTTCAGTTTAAGATCCAAAGTCTCACGTAAAAGGTGTGTTGAACATCTTTAATAGAAACGACTATACGTACTAAACATGTTTGGGTTTTTTACATAAAGAAAAAAAAAAACTTGAAACAAGTAATTTCACGATCAGGAAATGTTGTTAGAAAACAATTTAAAAAAAAGCTGAGGTTTAAATAAATCACTGCAAATTCATTTTATATCAACTCGATTTGATAAATCAGATCTTGAGTATTAACCGTTTTAAGTTCATTGCATAATCTTTTATTCAGTCAATATATCTTCTATGTCTTAACATGATCTTTAATTTAGAAAAAGAGGCAGTTGTAATATCTAATGAGTCATTTAGTCATACTCTTTCCTTCTCTTCTGTCTGGTCTTCATCACGAGGTTTTGTGCACAAAGCACAAATGTTCAATACAAATTCATTTTTCATCGTATTTTCTGTTCTAACTTGTTCTTTTACTTCATGCTAGAGCACCTCCTGAAGGCAGTCATGGTGTCGAAATATATAGATTAGCTGCATCATTGTTTAGATTACAGAGGTTAAAGTAGGGGTGTTTATTAACCAAAATGTGTGGATGTGATACGTATCACGATACAGGGGCAACGATACAATATACTTCCATATATTTTGATATTAGGAACGAGGATATATTTGTAGTATTGTAGAGTACCGGACTCTGGCGATGTAGAATTGACAGACCACATGACTCTTGACGAAGTCGTAATGGCTTTCATTTATTTTGAAACCAAAATATGTCCAAACATCAGATTCAAAATCTGCTGAAGTTGACTGTATCCTCTCGTCCTCAGTCATCGCCCTGATTTTTGCAGGGGTTTGTTTAGCTGCAGAAAACGTACTGACTGCTCCCATCTAAAAATGAACATTTATAATTGCAAAATATATATTTTATATATGCATGTGATTGATGTCTAAACTTTAAAAGAACTATAATAAAAATAAAATATAATTTGAAAACCATCAAAAAAAATCAATATAGTTTCATGAAAAGAAAAAACATATTGCAGTATTTAAGTATATCAATATTTTCTTTTGACACTAGTTCAAAGCATGTTGGAAAAGTAGCTTCTGAATGATGATTAAATTAGGTTCTTGCCTAAATTATGACTTGGGTTCAAGTCATTGAAATCTTATTTATCCAAATGTGTATCATCTGAATAACCTCTGTAAAATGTTCAAATACTATATCTACTTGTATTTCCACAGTGTGGAAGAATTGTGCACAGTTGACCTCTACGATTCAAGCAGTTCAACTGGCATTCGTGAACAGACACAAAGGGTTCTGTCCTCTTGTAAGCAGATGCACAAAGCGGGGGCCCTCTCCTCAATCCTGCAGAGTCAGGTACTTTAAGTCTGTGGTATAATCTGATCTGTTCTTGAAAAGCCTATATGACAAATATTGTGTGTCGTGTGTGATGGCAGGATGCGGCTTATGCCAGATCTCTTGGCTCTCAACTGCTAATGACTGTGTACAAAGCAATCGCCCCTGGTGAAGACAGAAAAGCGCTTCCATCTTTGGATCTGAACAGCAAAACACTCGCTGATGGACTCCTCCAGCTCGCCTTTTCTCTCAGTCAGCAGGTCAGAAACATTTTTAATTACCAGCTGACACAGAAAAAGTGTTACAGTTTTCCATATTCTAATATGGACTTTGGTCTCTCTGCAGAGTGAGGGGCTGGTTGATCTGCTGCTGAACACCATCATGCTCTCCGTGCCTCTGTCTGGAACACACAGTAACAGCTTCTTAAGTTTCTCACACGGAGAGTACTTCTATAGCCTCTTTAATCTCACTATTAACTCGGAGCTGCTGAAGAGTCTGGAGACAACGATGCCACGTCTCATGGAGGCTGCATCCCAAAATCCTGTCATGGTATCTTCTGCACTGTCTTTTCAGATAAATACATCTACGTCAGGTCCGACATTTCTGTTTGTTTCTGGATTCTCATCTTGTCTTTGTATGTCCTCAGGTGAGCACGCTGCTCAATGGCATGCTGGATCACAGCTTCCGAGAGCGCACAGTACGAAAATCTCAAGGGAAACAACTAGTTGATATGGTGCTGAGCAGATGGAAGTGTCTTGAGTCTTGGTGGGAAGGAAATTCGTCCACCTCTGAGAGTAAAACTGCTACACTCATGCTGCTCTCTAAACTCCTACAGGTGTGCATAACTACAAACAAAAACATCTTGGTGAATTTTATGACATTGTGACTAAATAATTATTTTATTTTTCTTTATCAGATTGACTCCACGGTCTGTTCCGATGTCAGCCATGAAGGATTCAAACCAGTGTTTTCCACTTTCAATCTTCTGTTGGTTGACTTGACTCTGCCTCTCAATCTTAAGGTATATGTTTGTTCGATTAAATGAAATTAAGTTAGAATACATTTTTTTCTCTCAACTTCTACACCTGGAGAAGTTCACGCTGAGTCATTTAATTAACTGTTCATTCATTATTTCAGAGTCATGCTCTGTTGGTTTTACCCTTCTTCACCACCCTGCCAGAGGAGCAGATAACAGATCTCCAGAGGTCGCTAGACTCTCTGGTGGCTTCTCATTTTCCAATGCAGTCAGATGAGTTTGCAAAGGGCTCACTTCACCGAAACAACTACATCGACTGTATCCGCAAGGTCAGAACCTTCACTTCATTCCTGCAGTGATCAGGACAGTCGATATATTCACACACTGTGTTTTCTATCTTGGAAGTAGCTGCTGGATGCTTTGGAGCTTTCCCAGAGTCCTTTGCTGCTCAAACTGATGGCGAGGATTTTGTGTCGAGACAAGAAACACATCGTGGAGGAACAATTTCAAACCTGCTTTGAAAGAGTTGCCAAAAGGTAGTTTCTTTGTACTCGTCACATTTAAAAAAGATTTGATTCAGCAGCCCTCTGCATAAATACTGCAGATAGACGGAGAGAAAGAAATTGAAAATAACAACGATATAATTTTAAAGGGGAGAAGTTTTATTGTCATTTAGTTGTGTTTCTCTGTAAAAAAAAAAGTTAAATTGCCATCTTTTGTGATGACAGTCATTCTTTCATGCATGAAAACTTTTTAAGCACAAATATTTCAAACAAACAAAGGAACAAAACATGTTTCCATGTCTATAAATTTGAATGATGAAAACTGAAACTGAAAATACTGAGTCCATATCAACAAAAATTTAGTTTGTTCATTTTAATTTGATCAACAAATTAGTTGTTTGTTTTTTTTAATGAACTTTACACTTTTTTTTAATTAAGGTCCCCATTTAATTCTCTTCACAAAACCCATATACTTTGGTTGCTTAAGTAAACTGTAAACAATGAATTGTTAAAAAAAATATGTTTTTTTTTCTTTATCAATTGAGGTCGCGACACGATCGTCAGCTGGAGCTCCTCAATTCCGTCTACAGAATGTTCCAGCAGGGTGATGTTCCTCTCAGCTGGATGCTGCAGGCTTTGATGGAGAGAGTTCTGCTGCCTCTCGCTAGTCACTGCAGCTCCACAGCCTTGATCGACTTCTTTGTGACAAACGTAGCTGACATTCTCGCACTCCTGCTCAGTCGCTTTACAAAGGTTTGTTTTTTGTCACAGTCACCTGATGGACTCGTACAGTTTACATTTTAATTTTATATTCCAGTCAAATGAGTCTGCATTTGAGGTCCAGCTGTTTAAGAAGAGCAGCTGCTTCAAGCTAATGGAGCTTTTGTATTCCCGACTCCCGAAAGAAGAGGTTTATTCCAAGGATTCCCGCATCAACAAGGCTTACTGTGGCCTGGAGAAGACGGAAGGAAACGAGCTGTCCAAAACACTGATCAAGTATGAGAACATGTCGATCTCCAGACAGTCTTTGCATACAAATGTCACTGTGTGTTCACCAGGTCTTGCTTCGAGGCCTTCACCGAGAACATGGCCGGTGAGAATCAAGTGCTTGAAGTGAGGAGACGGTTCCACTGTGCAGCGTACAATTGTGCCATCGCCGCCATCAGCTGCAGCTTCAGCGAGGCCAAGTTCTACCAAGGCTTCCTCTTTACAGAGAAACCAGAGAAGGTGCCGACTTTGTAAACTTGCCAGCTTTCTTTCAAGTTCACCATTTGATGCCGACTTCCCTCTTTCTAGAATCAGTTGATTTTGGAAAACCTCATCGATGTCACGCGGCACTACAACTTCCCGATAGAAATTGAGGTGAGATTTCTCACCGACTTCATGAAAGAAGAAGAAGTTATGAAGAACTTGTGAAGCACTAGTGATTCTTCGAACAGTGTTCTCATTAGAAAGACCAAGAGCGACCTCGATGTCACTCTCTGTTCCATAATTCTAAACTCTGAACGACTAATGCAATGAAACTTCAAAGAACTTTTACTGAGCTCTAGAATTAGGACAATGTATCGTGAAACCTCAATAAAAGAACATTATAGATCCCTTTTGTAAGACAGACACATTCTCACAACAAGGTTGGGATCATTTTGACTTTGTTTGCCTCACTAGGTAGGATGTGAACATGCGTTTGAAGATGCATTATTAAAGCTTTGTTTAATTGATTTTAAAATATTCAGGAAAATCATCTACAACATTGGTTTAAACCCCACTAGACCAAGTCCAACCCACCAATTCATTTTATGAATGGTTGGTTCCAAATCAATCTTAATGCTATAGTTGATATGGTGACATGTCAAGATGCCGTTGCGTAAGATAAAATAAAGTAATTAAAAAAAAAAGTTATACGAGTTTGACACACCTAATAATATATTTTGGATAAATCACTCTTCAATTTTCTTTTCCCCAAACACACAATTATTTAACTCTTATTCAACTTATGAATGAACATTGAAATGAAATTTAAAATGATGAACATTTTCTTTGGTTGGATTGATTCTAGGTCCCCCTGGAAAGAAAGAGGAAATACATTAGCATTCGAAAGGAAGTGAGCAATGAGAATGAAGGTAAGGTATTAATTAAGTGCGAGAAAAGGTGTTTGTTCGTCTCTGACAGAATATTTGTCTTTTGTTTTACAGACTCACCAGTTTATCTGTCGTCTCAGTCGTACATGGCCGACAGCAGTCTGAGCGAGGAGATGAGTCAGTTTGATTTCTCCACAGGAGTACAGAGCTTTTCCTACAGCTCACAGAACCCTGAAGGAAGAAGACGGGGCGTTGTTAAAAAGGTATTCACTATGATTCTAGTTCAACTGTTAAATGATTAAAAAAATGATAATCACAGGAAGAGCAGGAGATCAGTCAACCACAAGAGACACTGGACCTAGAAATGGACGAACTAAACCAACATGAATGCATGACAGCAATGACCGCTCTCATTGGGCACATGCTACGAAACAACATCACACCCAAAGTAGACCTGGTTTGTATTCAAATCTGAGTACATAAAAAAAAATATTTCCATTTGTCATAACATGTGACAGAGATTCTTCTATAACTTTTATTTTGATTAGACAATTCCAGCGAGAGAACTTCCTCCCTGGATGAAGTTTTTTCATGGAAAACTTGAAAACCCGAACACACCCACGAACATTAGACTCTTCATCGCCAAGCTGATCATAAACACTGAGGAGGTGACTTGGTTTGCTTATTTTTTTGTTTATGCATTTGCACTTTATCAAAAGTGTCGTATCGACTTTCGTTTTCTTCAAGGTTTTCCGGCCGTATGCCAGACACTGGCTCGGGCCGCTCCTGCAGTTGGTAGTCTCCGGCAAGAACGGAGGAGAAGGAATCCATTTCATGGTTGTTGATGTCGTCGTCACCGTGCTCTCATGGACAAGCATCGCCAGCCCAAAGGTAGATCATTCTGCTGTTTCTATACCTTGACTTTTAAATATTATAACGTAACATATTTTTAAAGACTGGAACCCTTATTTCCCAAAGGATTAATAAAGATATAAACCCTTGTGTTATCTCAGTGTCAAGGGGGAGGTCGTTGGGTGGGTCATCAAATCCCTCATAGTGACTCATTGAATAAACAAAGCGAGGAGGCGTGAAGACCATCATTATGTCACAATGGACTTCACTCTCGTAACCTCTCGTTCGCTGAGATTTCTTACGGGGAGAACTTTATAAAGTAATGGGTTCAAACCATGTTCATGATAAGGGACTTACTGCATTTGGAGAGGAAGACTTCAACCTTTGAAACATGTGAGTCAGGAGAGTTGTTATTCACATACAGTAGTTGCCCTTTAATATAGGTCCCAAATATATAAGAATACATTTTACATTCTCTCCAATAATTTTTTTCTTTTTAAATATGGTGAAAAAAAACCAAATCAACACTACAACCGAATTCCCTGTTGTGTTCTGAACATTAAATACTATCCTCTGTCAAAGATTCAGTTCCATTAAAATCTATTTAAAAGTGTCAAATCAGTGACTTAACAAAGATAAAGTGTAGAATAAGAATAGCATTTTGATATTGACTCGGGTGGAAAATATATTATTGATGGATTGTTTGATTTCTTTTTTTTAACTCGTACATCCTTTTCACTCTTTAATATATATTTTAACATTTCTATTTTCCTATTCTACAAGGACAACCCTAGAGATGAAGTTCTGGCAAACAGGCTACTGGAGTTCCTGATGAAGAACTGCTTTCACTCCAAAAAGGCGGTTTTCCGCCACAATTTGGAGATAATACGCACTTTGGTGGAGTGTTGGAAGGACTGTCTTCACATTCCTTACAGGTTTGGATTTTTTACTGACTCCACTAAACACTGTACATTTAGTTTTGGAACTATATATGAAAAGTATTGTTGCTGAACAGATTCACACAGATTTAAATGTATATTTTCTGTATAGTTGGATTGAAGGTATTATGCAAGACCCCCAGATTAATGAGACTGTGTTATCCAGCCGATGAAAATTCAGAAAGCAAATTTCACAAAAATATCTTTGAATATGATTATCTATACTTCCATTTTGAAAAAGAAAAGCAACAATTCTTACCAAAGACACTTTTATTCATCAAATGATTCGCTTATAAGTTTGACTTTGGTAATTTCTCTAGATTAGTCACCAGCATTGATATGTTCCATGTCTTTTCTTCTCACCTCTTTAGTCTGATATATGAGCGATTTAGTGGCACAGAGAAGGACACTACCAACAACTCTGTGGGACTACAGCTGCTGGGAATTATCCTGGCAAACAACCTTCCTGCCTATAATGCCTCGTATGGAGTAGATCAAGACCGGTAAGAGAATATTGTGCCAGCAAAAAGTAAAAGTTATTTTTTATCAATTTAAAATATTCCCCCTCTATTTTTAGGTACATTAAATCTTTGACCAACAACCTGAGCTTCACAAGGTACAAAGATGTTTATGCAGCAGCAGCTGAGATTATTGGACTTGTTTTAAAGAACATGACAGACAACCAGGTTTGTTACTGCGTTGTTTTAATGAAAACATTACGTGTCGATTTGTGATTTTGGTTTATCATGCTCACAACTTTCAAATGTCATGGCTGACTTGTTTTGTTGCGTCGCTGCTTATGAACAGCAGTTTCACACAGAGCTCTTGGATCTTGCTGCTAGCAAAGTAACAGACCTGAAGAACAAGGATATGGATGACAAGTTTATCATCTGTTTAAACAAAGTCTCAAAACACTTTCCTCCATTTATGGATTGGTGAGCTCATTGGTTATGTTCTGGTGAAGTTATTTCTGTCATAAAATGTTTTCTTTCCTTTCCAGCGGGTTTGTCAACTACGTCTTCTACCTTCTGCCGAAGTTGCACGGGATCCTGAAGGTTAATGTTCTGGAGTGTGTCTTGACGCGTGCTGATGACATCGAAGATATATTTCTACGGCTCAAGACTTCAGGTTTTATTAAGATGATGAGCCACAGGTATGAGTAGAAGCATTGATGTTTTTATAATAATCTTTATAAACACTGCAACAGTTCTTTTGAGTTTTGAGTACAAATTATGAGCGAGTTACTTTTCCTGAGCACAAATAGATACATAAGTCGTGCTTATCATAAGTCGTATATTAATTATCTGAAAACAATTGTTTTCATAACGATTGATTCTGTATTTCAGAGACAAGTATGTTTTTCCTTAATTATATAAATTAAATGTAGCAAGACTGATGCTTAACGTCGTGTAACTATTTAAACGCATTATAATTTAACTCCTACTTCTCTTGGATATTCAGGGACGAGGCGAGACAAAAAGTTTGCTTGGACATCGTGCACAAGATCCTTGCCCGTCTGAATCCGGCTCAGCTTCAGGAGCTCCTCCCACCAGTGACCGCGTTTTACACACACCCCTCACCTGTGTGCAGAGAAAGAATGTATGACATCCTCATGTGGATCCAAGACAATTACAGGTAAACCTTTGAACTTGTCATTTCTATGATGCTATACAAGGGTCTTTGTGTTTTCTTTGGATTGCAACATAATTCTCTCTTGTCTGTAGGAACATGTGTTGTAAAGTGTTTTTAAGTTAATTGATTCAAAAAAAGTAATCTTTTATTCTTTACTTTGCATATGTTTACTTAATGCTTCTCATGATTATTTCACACATTATTTGAATTGCAGAATTAAAGTGTCAAATCAAGTTTACAATTATTCTGTTTTGTTTTATAACCAGTGATGCGGAGAGCATGCAAGACGACGTCTCAATTCAAGTTTTGAATGTTGCGAAGGAGACTCTTCTTCAGGGTTTGACTGAAGAGAATCAGGGTCTCCAGTAAGTGCCGCCTCTATTCTTGTCTGAGACCCTTTTTGTTTTTCTGTTCTAACGTCTTGTTATGTTTGCTCCCTAAATCTAAACGATGAACTCAAATGTTTCAGGCTTTATGTTCGTAACTTCTGGAGTCAGGAGAAGCGTTTGCCCACTGCCACCCTGGAACGACTGCTGACGGTTCTGCACTCCCTCTACGCTGTTCAAATTGAAAAGGGGTTCTTGAGCTTGGCCACCAATCTGCTGCTAGAAACCACCAGCCAAAGTCCCGACTTCCAACGAAACATGTTTGAGTTTCCGTTGTCGGAGTGCGACTTCCAGGTGGGAGAAGATTGCTCATAGAAAATGAAATAATAAAATAATTAAATGAAACAAAAAGAACATTTTTGATTAGAACAATGTGTTGTACGTTGTTTGTGGTCAAACCTATACTGTGCCAACTCATATACTATATAGTCCGCAATAATGTACTTATTATAATTTCTGTTTACTGTACTATTAGCTGTTATGGACAATTTTTTTCAAAACTGTTTTCCCATCTTCATATCATATTGTTTGTCCAGGACTATGTGATTGATTCCAACTGGCGCGTCAGGAGCACAGTAATGACACCAATGTTTGTGGAAACCCAAAGTTCTCAAGGCCCAGAGAGTGTCGCCGCTACTCAGTCCACACCCATGAAGGGAAAGGTTCGCGCCACTCAGTCAACGTTAGAGTTCAGTCAAACACAAGCACAAGGTCGGTCTCAACATGTGAAAACATTTGAAGAAGTTGAAATTAAACCAACTGTGATCTGCTGTGAATGATCCTCAGGTCGTCGATCAGCCTATAACTGGCTGACGGGCGGCAGCGTGGACACACTTGCAGAGTACTCCGTTGGCTCGGAGTCTCTGTCGTCATTGTTGGCGTTTGAAAAGAAAGCCGCGAGACCAACGAGAAAACCACTGGGGGAAGGATTTGGGCTGAGGCGTCAAACTGCTGCTACAGATGAGGTGGATAGTCGCACTAGAGGTCAGTCTCCCTCCCACGACCTGTACTACTGTTTTTTTTTTATGTATTCTTTATTGTTTTTATGTCATTATTTGTTACTTGTTTGTTACTGTTATCAATTATTTGTTTTAAAGTGTATGTATGTTAAATCTTTCACTGCTGTGACATCTCAAATTCCCCCTCAGTGGGACGAATAAAGGAATATCTTATCTTGAATCGGAAGTAAAGCAAGATTTGAAAATAGTTCCAAACACGGTCACAAGCTCTATTGAATCATTAATCAGTAAGATTTACGAGTGAAAGTACAAACACTGATTCTCTTTGTTTTAAATAACAGCCGCAAATGAGCAACGAAACAACATCCTGAGGCTGAAACGCAGATTTCTAAAGGACCAGGAGAAAGTCAGTCTCATTTTTGCGAAAAAGGAGATCCAGCAACAAAAACAAAAAAAGGTAAGTAAGTAATTTTTATTTGCATAGCGCTTTTCCAGACCAGGGTCACAAAGCACTTAAACAACCAAAACAATATATTTTAAAGATCAAGATAAAACTGATAACACAACAGGAGTTCCAGAAAATCAAGGAAAAGCCTGAACAAATAGAAACGTCTTAAGATGTTTCTTGAAGGAGTCAGTAGATCCATCAAGCGCAAAGAGAGAGGAAGATCGTTCCAAAGCTTAGGAGCAACAGTCTGAAAATATTTCTCTCCTCTGGTCCTAAGCCGTGTGCGTGGAACCATCAGTAGATTCTGATCCACAGACCTCAGAGCCCGAGCTGGGGTATAAGGCTGGATCAGATCAGTGATGTAAGGAGGAGTCTGACCATGAATAGATCTGAAAGTAAGAACCAGAATTTTAAAGTTGATCCTGAAAGAAACTGGAAGCCAGTGAAGAGTTTTAAGGATCGGAGAAATGTGAGTTCTTCTACTAGAGCGGGTCAGAATTCTCGCTGCAGAGTTCTGAATCAACTGCAGGCGAGACAGATCCTTCTTGTTAAGACATGAAAACAAACTGTTACAATAGTCCAGACGAGAAGAAACAAACGCATGGATTACAAGCTCCAGATCATGTTCCAACAACATTTTCCACAGTTTAGAGATTTTTCTCAGTTGAAGGAAACAGTTTCTGGTCAGTTTTCTGCAGTGTCGAACAAGAGACATGTCTTTATCAAATACAACACCCAGGTTTCTCAGGCTCAGTTTGACAGACTGACCTAAGTCACCCAAGTACTGACTCAACCCTGGAACCTTATCATCAGGATCAATCACCAGAGTTTCAGTTTTGTCCACATTTAGCTGTAGAGTGTTTTCACTCAGCCATTGTTTGATTTCTAGCAAAGCACTGACTAAGCTGTTCAGCCTCTGGGGCTCAGTTGGATCAAAAGAGCAGTAGAGCTGGATGTCATCAGCAAAAATGTGATATGATCAAGATGAAAAAATGTACTATATGGTTACATTTATCTTTAATTATTTTTTGCTATCTTCTCCTGCTTCTCTTCTTGGAGCTTCTCATATTCCGAATCATTGTCATCATCATCGCCATCCTTGAAACTCACTGCTACGTTGCTAATCTTGTGTTGCAGATTGAAAAAGCAGATCAACAGCTTCGGAAAGAGGCTCAGGTGACTCTCTATCGTAGCTACAGAGTCGGAGATTTTCCAGACGTCCAAATACCGCACAGTAGCCTCATCGCTCCGCTCCAAGCACTGGCACAGGTGAGAAAGTCCACTTCACGCACAAGTCTATCATCACATACTTTATAATTCAGGTGCTTCTACTGTTTTTTTTCCCTTTTCCTGATTTTTCTAGAAAGATCCAATCCTGGCCAAACAGTTGTTCAGCTCCCTCTTTGCGGGCATCCTCCAGGAAACGGAGATGCAAAAAAGATCAGAGATGCAAAGTATTAAAGAGGAGCTGAGATGCAAGTTCAACACATTTTTGAGCAACAGTACACTCTGTTTCCCGCCGTTCATTGCTTGCGTGCAGGTAGATCAAATCTTGGTCACATTTATTGCTTGTTTTGGCGGTTAAATCAAGCTGATTTTTAAAGTTGCTAGTGAGCCATTCATGCTATCATGAAAGTCACCATCTTTATCTGGACTGTGTCAGGACATGTGCTACCAGCACAAGGAGCTGCTGCAGATCGATCCAGTGGCCATCAGCTCCACAGGCCTGGCGAGTCTCCAGCAGCCTTCAGGAATACTGCTGCTGGAAGAAGGTCTGCTGCATGGCAGCAATCCAGATGAACCACCTTCCAAACGCTCACGGGGACGTAAGGAAGTCCCTCAGGACACCAATAGATGGATTCATCTTGCAAGGTACTGACAAAAGTGTCACTTGATAATATCACAAAAAGGGGGTGGGGTTAACTCAAACATCCACTTGTGTTCAGGCTGTACAGATCTTTAGAGGACTATGACGTTGTGCGAGGCATTTTTGGAGGTAAAGTCGGGACCAAATCCATCACCTGCACAGCTCTTCAGGCCGAAGCTAGCTCTGACTTTGCTGAAGCCGTGAAGCTTTATAACGAGGTACACAACTACAATAATATTGGGACATATTAATTTTTTTTAAATAACAAATGATGTCTCTCACTGACAGGCTCTGAACACCGAACAATGGTCTGACGGTGAACCTACCGACTCTGAGAAAGACTTCTGGAATAGGGCTGCAATGGAGGGTTATGATAATTTGACAGAGTGGAAATCCCTGCAGTATTGTGCCACTGTCAACATTGATGATGCATCAGCACCGGACCTGGAGAACATGTGGTCAGAGCCGCTCTATCAGGTGAGTGTTTTGCCTCAGCACTTTCTATTCTTCAATGGAGGCCATGCACACGTACTGGGTGATTCATCGGATTACAATAATCACTGAACATTATGATGAGAACTGGACTTTTTTTTTTGCTTTCTTCCTTGTTTCTCTCATTGTATATCACTATATCGAAGTATATCAGTGCAATGAAACTATTGAATGGCCTAATTTAACATTTTAAATGATGAAACTCTGTCCGTCTTTTTATTTATTTAATTATTTTATGGAACAATTTAATAAAAAACAAGAACAATAAAATAGAATTTGATTTATTCTTAGTTGTTTCCCCCAAATGAATGATTTATTTAGATAAAGAGTTTGATATTAAAATTCCAATAATTACAACAACAAAAAAATTAAATTATTCTTTATTCTTTATTCATGGCCTTTTAAATTCAATATAAAAATGATGGCACCAGTTTCAACATTTCAAATGTTAAAATCAAAATCCCTATATCTTGAGTGCACTGATATACATCCACAAACTGCCTTTATTGACAAAAAAAGAAGTAGAAAATATGAGAAAAAAAAAACATTAACAGGTGGTTGGGTTCAAGAGTGTAGAATAAATCACTAAAATAAAAACAATAAAGATAATTCAAGAAGTCAAATGAAGAAATTAAAAATATGAGGCTATTATTATACTTTGTGTTGTATAAAACAACAAAATGCTATTGCACATGAAACTACAAAATTAAATAAAAGTTAGAAAAATGAATAGCAATTGCTTTGAATAATTTTTATTTCAAAATGAATAAAAAATATTTTTTTAATCTCACACCCTTTATGCTTTACCTATTTTTTTTAATCACTTTATCTTCCTTTTGTTTGCAGGAGTTGTACCTGCAGCCCATGATCCGCAGCATGCTGAAGCAGCTTCAACTAGGAGAGACGAACCAAAGTCTTCTAACCTTTATTGACAAAGCCATGACGGTTGACCAGCGAAAACAAGTGCTGGAAAGTCAGTACAGCCAAGAACTGAGCCTGCTGTACATCCTGCAGGAGGACTACGACCGGGCCAAGTACTACACCAAGTCTGCCATGCAGCTCTTCATGCAGGTCAAGCCCGGCTCAGTCTTAAGACAAGATTTAAATCTGATCTTGAAAAAAATGTCCACTCTATACAGAAATACTCTAGTGTTGATACGCTGCTGACCCAAAGTCGCCTGACCCTCCTACAGTCAGTGCAGGCTCTCACTGAAATCCAGGACTTCCTACACTTCATCAAAGGAGACGGTCAGTGTCGGTGATGCTTTAGAATTCACGGATTCAATTGTAGTCCCAAAAGTATTTGAATATTTCTATTCTTTTTAATGCTAAACATCTCATCTTCCCGTTTCCTCTTTGCAGTCTCCATAGCGTCTGTCAAGAGGCTGATCCGACTGTGGACTGAGCGATATCCAGATGCGAAAACTGACCCTGTGAACGTGTGGGATGACATCATTACTTCTCGGTGAGAAAATCTTTTAATTGTCGCGTCAAAGTCAAGTTAAAAATGTAATTTACCGTCATTGTGTTTCAGCTGTTTCTTCCTGGATAAGGTGAGGAAGAAGCTCGGAGATTATTCGGCTGCAGACAGCATGGAGATTGATGGAGCTGAAGAGACGGAGGACATCGACTCCATGGTCAGCAGCTGCAAGTTCAACATGAAGCTTCAAATGGCCGACAGTGCGTGGAAGCAGGTCGGGAAACTACAGATACTGGAGACTTTTACTTAAGATGTGATATTAAAACTAAGCCCTTCACTTTTTTGTAACAGAATAACTTTCCTGTTGCAAACAAAATCCTGCGGGGTCTACACAGAGAAGCCAAAACAAACCAAGTCAGTCTTCTGTCGTGGGTTCACAGTTTCAGCCGCTACAGGTTGAGACAAAGTCAAAGTCACGGACCTGTGGAGCAGTGCAGCATCATGCTGAAGACCATCCCGCTCCTGGGTGTGTGACACTTAAAGATAGACTTGTGTCTAGGGGTGGTGTGTGGTTTACGTCGTTGTTTGGTCACGGTGTTTTTTTTCTGTAATCTGGTTGTTTGTGTTATTTATTCTTGTTTCTGTGTTGTAATAGTGTGTGTTTTTTTGTTTCTGTGTTAGTGTTGTGATGTGTGTGTATTTTTGTTAAACACAAAAGGGAGGTTAATGGCACATCATTAGTATTTCTGGTTGTTTACTGGAGCAACTTCCTTCTTTTTAACCCTTTGTGTTATCTCAGGGTCAAGGTGACCCGGTGGGCCCAAAACAGATATGTTTGTGTCATCCCTTGTGTTGTCTCTGGGTCAAGAAGAATGACCTCCTGGCTTCCAGAAATGCATAAAGCTAGGGAGGTTGTTCTTCTTGACCCAGAAACAACACAAGGGATGACACAAATATTCACCTTGACCCCGAGATAACAAGGGGTTAAAGAAACAGCCTTTTCATTAACCCTTTCACAATCTAATTCACTGTGGATGATTTTCAGAGGAAGTCCAGGCTGACTGTCGGAGCGCTCCATCTAAAGTGTTCAGGTACCAGAAGATGCTCCAGGGCACATCGTTCAACATCATGGCCGCCGCTGTGAGCAGAAGCCCTTCACTCCTGGAGGTCATTGGAGAACAGAAATGTGAAAGTATTATCAAGCTGTCAGGATGTTCCTGGCCAAATACAGATAAAAATCCAAAAGTATGTGAATTTGTAGATAATTATAGTAGCGTAGTCTAGCTTTTTTTCACTCTTCGCGTGGATGCTCGCAGGAAGTGGAAGTTGGGCTCCGGCTGAAGGCCCTGAAGCTGCTGTGTGAAGCAACCAGGAAGGCAGATGAAGAGTTTCAATCCTACGAGCCGGACTGTGTGGAAACGAGCAGCATCACCGAGACCTACATGTGTTTGGCGAATTTCTGCGACAAGCTTCTGCGCCAGGAAGAGCAGTTGGAAAATGGTCGGTGACTATGAGTTTTCCCGCCCCAGTGTCCAAATGTTTTGATTCGGTTTTTTAATTTGCACCACAGAGAGTCAGTTTCCAGACTTTTTGACGCTGCCTGTTCACGTGATGGAGAGCATGCTGAAGGCTCTGAGGATGAATTCGGAGGAAGCTCGCCTCAAGTTCCCGCGTCTGCTTCAGATTATAGAGACGTACTCTTCCGAAACTCTGGACATCATGACTAGAGAGGTCAGTGAAATAATGACAAACATAAGATTATTCATATTTTACATGTTTGTTTTAGTTAACCCATTGTACAGTGAGGTATTTTTTAGCAGGTACTTTCCAACTAATTTCCTAACTTATGGATTGACCTGGAAAAATGCTAAAATGTCACCTTAGTTGCACCACAGACTTAAGTCAAAGTTTTGTTACTAAATAAACTCTGTCTCCTCATAGATGCCTTCGATTCCTTGCTGGATGTTGATTGGCTGGATCAGTCAAATGGTCGCTCTGTTGGACAAACCAGAGGCGGTGGCCGTGCAGCACTGCGTCAGTCAGATCGCTAAAAGTTACCCACAAGCCCTTGTGTATGCCTTGATGATCAGCAGCGAGAGCTACCAGTTTGAGGACTCCATCAGAGGACACCATCAGAGAGAGTTTGTGAAAAAGTGAGATCGAAAATGTATTTATTTGTTTCCTGCTTAAAATAAAATTCTTAAAAAATGTGTTCAGGCTTAGAGGGACGCTTGACCAGAAGGGGGCAGTGCAGAGGTTTGTGAATGCCCTGCAGCAGCTCACTAATCCAGAGATGATTTTCCGGGTAAAGACTGAATATTGAAATGCAATATTTTGTATGCAGTTGAATGACCAACTGGCTGTTATGTGACCGACAGGACTGGTGGGATCATGTGAAAAATGAGGTGGAGAAGCCTACATTTGACAAGAAGAAGATGAGTGAACTGTATGATGAGATCCATTCTTCCCTCTGCGATCGCAATGCAGAAGGCCATGGAATGTTCCGGAAGAGATTTATCCAGGTATAAAATAATTGCAAATGCTTTTTTAAGCTTAAGGGGTTTATTATTTATTTAAAGGGTTACTATGTCAAACTTTAACTCTCCTGACTCACTGACATATTTCAAATATTGAAGTCTTCCTTTCCAAGATGCAGTTAGTCCCTCATCATGAACATGTTTTGAACTTATTACTTAGTTACTTATTACTTAAAGTTCTCCCTCATCCGAAATATTGGCAAAAGAGAGGTTACAAGAGTGGAGTCCATTATGAAGTAATAATGGCTTCACTCCTGCTCCAGCCAGCTGTAATCACACCCTGCTTTGTTTATACAACGAGTCCCTTAGAGGTGGAGACTTACGAGATTGATGACATGCGATGACACACCTCGATGTCTGACCAATCACAGCAGAGTAGGGGTGGCGATATTTCTATACTTGGTAAACAAGTTCATCTCTACAAAAACAGTGTTTTCAGTGGGCGAGATAATTTTCTAATGTAAATATTTAAATGAAAAGAGAGTTTTGTACAAACAAACAATAGAGGTCCAACATCTATTTAAGACACACTTGAATCAACACATTCATTTCCATTCAAATATATTTTTAATTCAAACGGACTTTCTTGTGCCTTGGTGCATAATTCTTGGTCTTTGTTTTCCAGAAATTTGCCAAAGAAGTGGAGAGTTTGTTCGGCTCTAAGGGAAGCAAACTGTTGGACCATAAGAGAGACAAAGGTTTCTATGATAAAGTAGAAAAGTTGCATGGTTCCATGCGAGTTTTTCAGAAAGAACCGGGGAACCTGAAAGAGTATTCTCCGTGGCTGAGTGGATTTAAAGCTGATCCATTCCAGAATGAGCTGGAAATTCCAGGTCTGTAACAAGCTGGCGATATAAATGAGTCTGAGCACAGTTTGACAGCGCATTGTCTCTCCTCAGGTCAGTACGATGGCCGATCCAAACCGTTGCCGGAGTACCACGCCAAAATAACCGGATTCGATGAAAGGGTTGGTTTTCGTGATCATCGTGGACGACTTCAGTTCTTGCTGCTCTCTGACGGTCGGTCTTCTCACAGGTGAAGGTGATGACATCGATCCGCCGGCCCAAGCGTCTGATCATCCGAGGGGACGACGAGCGGGACCACCCTTTCCTGGTGAAAGGGGGCGAGGACCTGAGGCAGGATCAGCGTCTGGAGCAGCTTTTCTCCGTCATGAACATTTTGCTGAGTCATGATGCGGCCTGCACACACAGAGGCCTGCAGCTGCGCACGTACCAAGTTATTCCCATCACCACCAGGTACTTGGATCCTCCTCGTACTCTCACACTGATGTCTAACACGTGTCCATTTGCTCCATATTATT
Source organism: Callionymus lyra (assembly GCF_982586985.1). Taxonomy (NCBI): domain Eukaryota; kingdom Metazoa; phylum Chordata; class Actinopteri; order Syngnathiformes; family Callionymidae; genus Callionymus; species Callionymus lyra. Next base: position 14,366,300 of record NC_141821.1, on the reverse strand, counting down.
CTAAATATCGATTTATAATTCATAAAGGAAATATCTGTTGATGTTTAAAAAGAGTTAAATGTAATTTTTAGGATACAAAAAAATGTCAGTCCTGGTCTAGAAGATCTTTCACTCCTATCTTATCTTGAAATTCCAGGATCGGCGTGATCGAGTGGATGGAGAACACATGCACTCTTAAGGAGTTCCTGACCAGCACCATGACCAAGGAGGAGCAGGAAAATTCCCAGATGTTCGTCATATCATGTTTTGTTTTTTAATCAACTTTCTCTTGACATCAGGGTTTTTGTGGTTCTTTCTTTGTGAATGTTAAATATCACGTAATTTTATTTATCTAAAAGTCATTTAAGATTCCAAATTTAAAAATGAATTTATACAAAACAATTTTACATGATCAGTTTAATAAGAGGGATGATGAGGTTTCATTTTCATAATGTTCGGAGCTCAGTTAGTGACGCTTATAGTTGAATTAGTCGTTCATTCTTAAAAAGCCAAAGGTTTTAGAAGAGAGGGCTCCCTCTAGTGGCCGTACCTGGTCAGGTACAGAAAAATAATTGTTGTTAATTTAATACTGTTACTTTAAAGGAAATGACAAACGTATAGAATAATAAAATAAAATTTGACAACCAAATAACCCAAAAAAAGAAAAAAGCAAGAGAGCTGAAGTCCTGTAAATCTCTTTTTAGTTTTAAATTGGAAGTGTTTGAATTTTGAGTCTTTTGCCCCCTCTTACAATTAACGAAAGGAGATGAAATTATAGAAGATTTTCATATGTCTTATCTTGTAATTAATGTGGTTTAATTTCTTCCAATTTTCATGGGGGTCTTGTGCCCCCCTTTTTCCCCCTTTTTCTTGACCTGATGGAGTTAAACCCCTTAAAACCTTCAGTAATTTAGATGAGCGGCTTAGGAGTCTGTAGAGATTAGGATCAGACGGATGTACAGACGCCTTTACCATTTTTAAAGGTTATTTGTAAAGCGCCTTTCTAGACCAGGGTCACAAAGCGCTTTAACAATCAAAGACAATACACAGTTCGCAATATATACTTTAAAAGGCCAAGACACATAAGACAAACAGAGGAGTCCCAGAAATGTAGGGAAAAGTCTGCACAAATAAAAGTGTCTTAAGATGTTTCTTGAAGGAGTCAGTAGATCATCAAACACAGAGAGAGAGGAAGATCGTTCCAAAGCTTAGGAGCAACAGCCTGGAAGGATTTCTCTCCTCTGGTCCTGAACCGTGTTCAGGAACCATCAGTGGATTCTGATCCATAGACCTCAGAGCCCGAGCTGGGATGTAAATCTGGATCAGATCACTGATGGAATGTCTGACCATGAATAGATCTGAAAGTAAGAACCAGAATTTTAAAATTGATCCTGAAAGAAACTGGCAGCCATGTAAAGGAAAATGTGAGTTCTTCTACTAGAGTGGGTTAGGATTCTGGCTGCAGAGTTTTATATCAACTGCAGGCAAGACAGCTCCTTCTTGTTTAGACACGAAAATAAACTGTTACAATAGTCTAAACGAGAAGATACAAACGCATGGATTACAAGCTCCAGAATGTGTTGTGACACCATTTTCCTATGTTTAGAGATTTTTACAACACCCAGGTTTCTCAGGCTCAGTTTGACATACTGGCCTAAGTCACCCTAAGTGAGTACTGACTCAGCCCTGGAACCTTATCACCAGGCGCAATAATCAGAGTTTAGTTTTGTCCTATATATAGTTGACTTCCATAACAATAATATAAGAGTCAACATCCTGCATATTTGATTCCTGCTGATGTGTTGAAGTATTTTTTTACAACCCTAAGTAATGAACAGTAAATGTCTTTCTTTTCTTCCAGGGCTGGTGAGATCTACAGAAATTGGCTCTCCTCTATGAGACCTGATGAAAGTATTCATGTCAAACAATACAGTCATGCCTACAAGTAAGTGTGACATCATCATCATTTCTGTGACACACCTGCTCACTCCTGCCTCACTCAGTCATCAAATCTTTTGCAGGAAAGCAAAACGCGCTGATGCCGTCAAAAACTACTCCAAAGTGCTGCAGCATGTTCCCGCAGATCTCCTCAAGTAAGGCTGGATAGCACAGAAGAATCGTAACTCTGATCAGAAACGCGTCTTCTCGTCCCTCCGCGCAGGAGAGCCTTCCTGAAGATGTGCAACGGTCCCGAGGCGTTCCTCTGTCTGCGCTCGCACTTCATCAGCTCCCACGCACTGCTGTGTGTGAGCCACTGGATCCTCGGGATCGGAGATCGCCACCTGTCCAACTTCATGATCAACACGGAGACGGGAGGCATGATCGGGATCGACTTTGGTCACGCGTTCGGCTCAGCCACTCAGGTTTGAGGCACAAATGATGGAATGAATGGTTAAATATAATTATTAGGAGAATTTATAAAAAGAGATTATTTGCTTTAAAGTTGATCAAGTGTGTGACGCAGAACATCATGAATGAAAAGTTTGATTTTGTCGTGAATATTAATTGGAAAGTGTGTCAAAATTATTTTATGTCGCCCACCAGACCGTCGACTCTAAAAAAAAAAAAAATAGATTAATATTCATGTTGGTGATCTTTAAACTGTTTAAAATAAGATTAGGAACAGAGATGATTTATCTAAAACTTAATAGAGAGACTTCAAATAAGATAAAACTGATGTGGAGGAATTTAGTGTTTTAAGTGTAAAATACAATATTATGTTAAGACCCATACTTCATGTTATAGACAATTAATTAATAAATATATGTAAGTATATATCCTGTTTGGTGCGCAACTTAAACTTAGCCCCTTTTATGGTTGAGTTTGGCACCCCACAGAGACATACTAAGCTTTATCTTTAGATTATGTCTCTGTTATTATATTATTATTATATCTCTGTTCATTTAGCAATTTTTCATTTGTCAATTGCACCTTTTATATTAAAAGAGTTCAGTTAACCGTGATTCTTTACAACCTCTGTACGACTATAATACATAATAGCGTGTGTACAAATGATTCACTGCATCAAATTAATTTTTTTATTCTTCTATATCCTTGTTAACCAGCAGACGTCTGTGGATCAAAAATAGTGACTCAGTCTCTCTCTCTCTCCCAGTTCATCCCTGTCCCAGAGCTGATGCCCTTCAGACTCACCCCACAGTTTGTGAATCTAATGCAGCCGCTGAAGGAGGCGGGGCTGATCCAGAGCGTGATGGTCCACTCTCTTCGGGCGTACCGAGCCGAGCCGGACCTGCTGCTCAACACCATGGATGTGTTTGTCAAGGAGCCCTCCCTGGACTGGAAGGTAACGTCGAACGAATACATACAGGACAGGATGCTCTCTTCCAGCCCATGCAAGACATGTGTGATACTAATGTAGCTGGACAAGGTTAAGCTTCTATTTAACTAAAAACTCAATCACACGAGCGGCCAAAATCTTGATCATTATGACTTCTGAGGCTGTGTAGTATTACTCCACGAGGCTTGTTAGTATAACTCAGAAACAGAGTATTGCTCCATAATAATACTCCGATACGGACTATTTCTCTGTAATAATACTGAATTGTATTACTCCTTAGTATTAATCTGTGAGGCCCTGTATTATTACTCCTCAAGACTAAGTAGTATTTCTCAGCAAGATTACATAATATTTCTCTGCGAGATTACATAATATTTCTCAGTGAGAGCACATGGTATTTCTTAGCCAGAGTCTGTGGTATTTCTCAGCAAGATATTGTATTTCTCATCGAGACTACATAGTATTTCTTAGCGAGAGTCCGTAGTATTTCTTAGCCAGAGTCTGTGGTATTTCTAAGCGAGACTCCGTAATATTTCTCAGCGAGACTACGTAGTATTTCTTAGTGAGAGTCCGTAGTATTTCTTAGCCAGAGTCTGTGGTATTTCTAAGCGAGACTCCGTAATATTTCTCATCGAGTCTACATAGTATTTCTTAGTGAGAGTCCGTAGTATTTCTTAGCCAGAGTCTGTGGTATTTCTAAGCGAGACTCCGTAATATTTCTCAGCGAGACTACGTAGTATTTCTTAGTGAGAGTCTGTGGTATTTCTAAGCGAGACTCCGTAATATTTCTCATCGAGTCTACATAGTATTTCTTAGTGAGAGTCCGTAGTATTTCTTAGCCAGAGTCTGTGGTATTTCTAAGCGCGACTCCGTAATATTTCTCAGCGAGACTACGTAGTATTTCTCAGCCAGAGTCTGGTATTACTCAGGGAGACAGGGTAGTATAACTCTGGGGCCTTGAATTTGACACATGATTTAACTGCTGTGAATCCACACTAAAATGTCCAACAATTGTTTCAACAGAACTTTGAGCTTAAGCAGCTGAAGAAAGGAGGAACGTGGACCCAGAACGTCAACACCATAGAGATCGACTGGTACCCACTGCAGAAGGTCAACTTTGCACGACGGAAACTAGAAGGAGCGAATCCAGCCGTCATAACAAGGTAAGAAGTACCCTATTAAACCTGACCTTTTAGCCCCTTTACACGTTTTCTAAGGAATGTTTTGTTAGCTTCCAATAGATCATTAATTAATTAAAATACGTCTTTAGTGTCACGACAGTGGCGTGAAGAGTTGAATGCACTTGGACTCTTGTAACACTTCACAATGTTTTGGGCAGCGAGGAGCTCAAGCTGGGCTTTGAGAAGGATCCGGCCTTCCAGGGGATGCAGGCGGTCACTCTGGGAACACCAGAACACAACATCCGGGCTAGACTTCCCCCAGCGGGCCTGTCCGTGGAGAAGCAGGTGGACTGTCTGCTGGATCAGGCCATGGATCCTAACCTCCTGGGAAGGGTCTGGGCCGGCTGGGATCCCTGGTTCTGAAGGGTTGATAATGAGGCTTCCTGTGAGGTTTTTATGGTAGTATAAGTGTAGTTCAAATCAAACAAGTAAACGTAAACCGTTTTTAGATTTTGACATTGTAATAAATAAGTTACGGATGAACAATTGTTTTTTTCTTCTTTTCTCATTATAAAGTTTGAACTAAAATGAACGACGAGTTGTTTGCAACATGATATCTTTGAGTTGTATTTGGTAAGAGTTTAAGATTCAATTCATATTAAGGAACGGTTTGACTTCCCCATGAATGAAGCCGATGTCAATGCGACAAGTGAGGGTTTCAAACGAGTAACCTGTATCCATGTGTGTATCCCAGGTACTTATAGTCATGAGACATAGACAGACGAGCTGGAGGAGAGCATACGAGGTCGACCAATAATGTCATCCGACCGCAGGTGAAGGTGAGACCATGAGTCAACATTGACTCACTGATGCAGCATCATAAGTTCTTATGTTCACGTCCCTGCTTCTCAGTTAGACTTCAACAGCTTCTGTAGGAGAGTTTTTATTAGGACCAGTGATGATTGCAGAAGAAAGATGCGGTCTGGGGTCACTGTTATTAGCTGTTGTATAAAGGTGTGAGAGAAAAAAGGGGTGCTAAATATTCACTTCTTTGATGAGGTTTAAAAAAAAAAAAAAACGGGGAAAAAACATCATTTTATTCTATATTTTCTACATCCACCACACTTTTCTGTTGTCATCCTACTCTTGACACCATATGTAGTGATCTTGTTTCTTTTTGATTGTGGTAGATCAAAACAAACGTCGCAGAAGTGGTGTGTATTGGCAGGAATCCGGTGTTACGAAGCGTGTCACAATACAACAATGTATTTGTAGTATTGTCGAGTACTCAACTCTGGTGGTACAGACTTTGCATGACTTTTGACAAATTCGTAACCGCTTTCATTTCAACGTATGATTTTTTTTTTTATTTGTGGTGTCCGTACAGAATAAAAATAATTAAATAAGATAACATACAGTAATTTTAAATAAGATAACATTTCCCTGAACATCTTTAAAAGCAGCTGGAGTCAACTGTATCCTCTCGTCCCCAGTCATACAATAATCTTGGGATTCCTTTAGCGACGGAGACGTAATGACGTGTATTTGCATGGTAATTGTAAATTAAAAAGATGTATATATATTATTTTATACACACTTTATTGAATATTTACCATAAAATAACTGATCAAAAATGTAATTATTTAGATCCAAATATATAAATGTGTATGTTTTTTTATTCACACTTTATAGCAAGATAAACAAAAGTTATGATTTGAAAGTTAATAAAAACACTAATCGATATAGTGCTGTTGAATATCGCTATGGTGTCATGAAAAAAAAAAGATTTCTTTCACACCTTCAGTGTTTTGTTAATCACTTTTAATAGATGATACAATCCACAGGGAAACGGGTTAGAAGTCGAAGGAAACACTGTTGCTCTGCTGCTTCTGACAAATCAACACATATTCGCTCAGATGACAACGGTGCTCCAGTCGCTCGTGGGGTCACAGTCGTTCACCGATGTGGAAGTATGTAGTGCGAGTGAGCTTTCAGTAAACACTGGCGTCCATCACCGGTGCGAAGTACTGTTAAGAATAAATTACTTGAATAGTGTTTCGTGACTTTGGCAGCCGTATGTCGTTTCATTTCCGAGCCTCCACCGAGAACTAAATAGTCAGAGCATAAAAACGGATACAAACAATTAAAAACAAAAGCTTTTTTTTTTTAAAACCATAAAAAAAACAACATTAGTAATTATAAAATTTGCATTACAATATACACTTAATACAAAAGAAATATCAAGTAAAGTATGTAACACCCCGCTGCCATGTGACAGGGGTAGTAACCCAATAACGCAAAAAAAAAAAAAAGGTCAGAAGAGGCACCGTTAACAATTCTGCATATTTAAACAAGTATCTGCATAAATAAGTGAGTCGAAGATGTACCGAACGAACACGCAGATTTGGCAAAGAACACGTTGTCACAGTAATTAAAACATGTCAGTTTAAGGTTTCTGGGTTAAGGCGCAGAAATATGACTCGTATGATAATAACAAACATTCATTTTGACTTCATGTTCTTCTGAGCTTTAAAGACTATGTTTCATTATGTTTTAAAACACAAATAAACTCTGGAAACTTTCGCAATCTGAATTGGATACTTTGCCGTTATGTAAAGTAATACTTTTTTTTAAATATGAACTCTATGATCTACATTCATACGTGAGAGCTTGCGTAGTACTCATTAGATCATTTCTGAATTTACAATATCAGAAAGTATTCAATACACTTCAATTAATTAACTTCATTAACTGAAATACAATTCCTGTTGCAGGGCACCCGATTCAAAATTAAAAAGCTCATTTGATTTTTTCAACAAAAATACAAAGTCATACTGAACAACTTAGTACCGTTCTTGTTTTTTCTCTCACCTTTTTAAAAAAAAAAAAAAACTGTAGTGCAACTCACATTATGACACCTGAACTACTCTTAATCCACTGTAACTGCATTTATCGGACTGCAAAGTGCACAATGCATCATTTTGGATTACGGTTATAGACAATATTGTTAGGATTTCTTCTTCAGAGACGATAGAACATCTTTAAATAAGACATTTTTTCATATATCCTGTCAGTTCTGGTGATGAGGATGTTTAAGCCAAGAGTGTGATCTTCTTGTTAAAAGGGACACAAACTAACAACCTCAAAGATGAATCTTTAGTGAAGCCCTCAGGGTCAGGAACCTTTATCTGTCTGTAGTCGTGTATCATCTCGAGGTTTGTGTCCCTTTTTGAGTCTACTCGTTTCTATTATTTTCTTCTTCACTTGCAGCACGAGTGTAGTGTTTGAGCATGTCTCCATGAAAGTGACTTCATAAAGTTAGCAACCCCACCCCCCCCCCCGAAGCCACCCCGTTAAAACGTACATTAAGAGAGAACCTTTGTGTCAGGTGTGCATAGCGTTTACACTGAAGGCAAGTTTCCTGCTCTAGTGTTCAGATTTTAGGTCGCCATCCGTTAATAAACTGCATCAGCTTCTTCACTTGTAGCTTGCTCAGCTGAAAGTCCTCCGAGAGAATCTCGTCGCTGAGCTGCAGCAGCAAACTCCCGTCGATCTTCTCCGAGACGAACAGAGAGACGATGTCCTCGGGCATGCCGATGAACCTCAGGGACCTGGACACCTCCTCGATGGACAGGCCGGCCAGGCTGGACGGAGGCTGCCACTGTGCCGGGCAGCCCGGAGGTAATGACGAGTCGCAGCCGGGGCTGGACTCCGCGTGCGTCCTTGGGTCCTGCTGGGTGTCCGTGACGGCTCCTGAGACGAGCTCCGTGGACTTCTTCGTGGAGCTCAGCTTCATTGTTCGTGGCGGTAAGATGGGGCAGGAGAGGCTCTGCTTGGTGTTGGACTCCTCGATGGGTTTATCTCTGTGCATCTCAGCGTTGTAGCTCGTTGACTTTGTGCTGAACTGATCCAGGCAAGTTTTCCGGAACCCGAGCTCGCGAGTGTGATCCCGCCCGTCGAAGTCCACCAGGCTGGACGTGCATTTCCTCGCGGTGCTGGGGGTCCTTTTCCTGGGGTAACTGTAGTAGCTTCTGCAGCTGGATGACACGAACTCCTCCGCGCTTTGAGACTCGGCTTGGCTGAAGTGGTTGGGCCAGGACAAGCGGGACGACATGTTGGAAGGCAGGCTGCCACCTGGTGTGCTGGAGGTCTCCCTGCTGGAGTAGGACCAGCTGCAGGGGTAGCACGTGTTGGTGTTTAGATCTTGTGGCTCAGCTGCCTCCTGCTCGCACGCCCCACTGCTGAGAGGAAACGAGAGGATTCTTTGACTTTGGCACAAACACATGGATGTGTAAGAAAATATCGATACACTTAAAATATCAGGATATCCTTTCTCACAATCCTATTTTCAACAGCCCTATCATTTTTTCACAATTAAAATTAAATATTAACAGCATTTCTGTGTTGCAATTAAACCTCCAGCCGCTAGATGGCAGCAGAAGGAAAAAGAAAACCCTGCTAGATTCCTGCGATGACTTAGGAACGAGAGAATACAGTTCACACAAGCAAATTTTAAAGCTGACTGTTAAGACTTTTATGCACTCTAAAAATACAATGCCAAAGCCAAGGGCAATACTACAAATGTATATCTATTCCTACAGTATCACAGTACATGGTAAAGTTTCCCTTTATTGTGATACGTCTCAATAGACTGTCATTCTTGCAATATCAGGCCTGGACTAGAGTCTTCACCTCCTCTTTTCAGTTTTTAAAAAATGCGGCATAATGATTGATCCGACTCAGTTTTCAGATTGCTGGAATTTTTGTGGTGAGCTTGCGACAGACAAAAGTCGACATGTGCAGAAAGAAGCTTGAGCCGCATGTGAACCAGAATCTAGCGATCGAGATCTGCCGAAAAGAACCCAAGTTTCTTACATATTGTGGAGTCCAGAGGAGTAATAGGACAAGGTCGGACTGGGAGACCGGGTCTCCTGTTGCCGTGGCTTGGACAGGAGGGGGACCACCGGCATTTGCTTGGAACTCCTGGGAGGAATCGGAGGAGCGTTCAACAGGCGACATTCCTCCTTCACCTGTTCAACACTGGATTGATTAACATGTGAAAGGAAAGAGCGAGATGAAGAAAATAAGGAATACTCACAGCTTCAGATTTGGGAGGGACGGGAGGAGGACCGGGAGTGACGTCACTGTGAGGACAAGTGACGGGGAACGATACAGCCGCTGTTGACGCGCAGCCGTTGTTGAGGCCTCGAGTCCCCTCTGCCAGTTGGGTTTTCGACCCCTGACCTCGAAAGTGATCCAGCCACAGCTCTTCGTAGGGAACGTCCGACTTGCTAAGAGATGGTTGCTGTTTCGAGTAATCCAGTAACTCCGGGAAGAAGTGCTCGTTTTCGCCAGAGTCCGAGGGAATGCTGTCCGACGGCAACAGCGTCCAGTCCCCGCAGAAGGTCACGCACCCCTGCAGGTTGACCTCGCTGTTGCCGTGCAGGTTGTTGCCGTAGACGCACACGGAGAGCCGGTGGAAGGACTGGGTCAGCTCGTCTCTGGCGTAAGTCAAAGAGCTGGGAATCTGCACGCTGTTAGGACAACCGTTGGAGGTGTTGCTGCCGGCGCTGCTGCCGCTGCAGCTCCTGTTGCCGCCGCACTTCTTCGGGCTTCGTTCTTCGTCGCCCCAGTCGTGGCGCACATCTCTGACCGCGCGCGAGTAGTTGTCGATGTCAAACTGCTCCTGGCAGTAGGAGAACCAGCGGTGCACCATGGTGTCCAGCCAGAGCTGCCCCTGCAGCAGCTCCTCGGGGATGATGAACCGAGGCATGGCAGTGATCAAGGGGAAATGTACCGGAATGATTTTGTTGCTTCGGAGGACGCAGCAGACCACCACCGTCTTGGTCTGAATGTTGACCAGTTTGTAGCGGTGACCCTCTCGGATGAGGTGGAGGTCGTGCTGGTTGCGGGGTGGGCTGCTGGGCACGGTGACGTTAACCGGCAGGCGGGTTTTCTCGACAATGTTCCGAATGGTGTGTTCGCCGTCCTGCATCTGGAGCTCCAGCGGACTGCAGGTGCTGAAGCGACCTTTGCACTGGAAGGGCAGGCTGATGCTCTCGTTGGTGCGGTGGTTCATGCAGATCAGACACGGCATCTTGCCTCGACCGATTTTACTGATGGAGTTCAGCTTCCCGATCTTTTTGAAGATGCTGTTGAATCGGGACTTCTCCTTGGACGTCTTGGCGTAGAGGATCTCCGCCTGACCCATCAGAGTCAGTTCATCTCCGGTGCTGAGCGTGATATTGTAGACCTCCGTGTCTTCATTGCACTCGCCTGAAGCCATCTGCCAAATAAGACACACTGATGATGAACAGAGTTTCATTCATATCCAAAACTAGAACACGTCACGAACAACCTAACCCCAAAACAATGTTGAAATTATGCTTTATATTGCAACAAAAAGTTATTTTTTAACCTTGGAAAATGATTAAACTGTAGATGCTAGTGTTTAACATAGAAGAACTTGATGTGCACAAAAGTATAGGATGTGTCGACTGTATACAATAGTATATATCACTTAGTAGTTCTGACTAATTAATAATTCAAGCGCTTAATTATGAAAAAGCACATTAAACAAAAATATGTATGAATGGATAATAAAATACTAAAGTGTCAAGAGTCAATGCTACACGAAATAATGTCATATATTGACATGGCTTTTATTCAAGATGTTCTTGTCTTCAGCATAAGCTGCTTTTAAATGCCAACCTTCTTAACACCACGGTAGCTGAAGTTGTAAATATGTACTAATCCGTCATGTGCTGATGAGCCACTGGTTAATATGACAGCTCGAGCAAAACAAATGTTTTACTTGTCAACTGTTTGTCAAGAAAAGAAAAATATTTAATGGGCACAGGGGAAAAAAAATTCACTTGGAGTAGCTCATGACTGCACTTATTTTCCTGATTCCAGTTACATTTTTTTTTGTTTTCGCTTTCATAGCCTTATTGGTTTCTCATCTGTCAATCAAAAGGAAATGTTCTGCATGCTTCGAATCATATTAAGATTTGCAACTAGAACTAGTTTCCCCAGACATATCGTTGCAATCCTCAGATATCACATCCATGTATGGAAGAATATTAGTTTTTATATTTGCCTGAGACCTGATAATTATTTTAGTTTCCATATTTTCTTTATAGATGGGTTTCATTTTGAGCCATTGTTTCTGTTATTTTTAGAAATTAAGTTCAAACTATGGTGAAGTGGTAACATGAACAGTTTAGGACATGGAATCACCTTCACGTTAAAAGTGATCTCCTCCATGACATAGACTCTTTCAGGGAAAGCTTTCGCCACCTCCTCCACACTGTTGTAGTATTGCACCGGCTCCTTGACATCTCTGTCCTGCTCCAGCAGCTTAAACTGACCTGCCGGACGAAACCGGAACCAAAAGACAGAAATATTAAACAACAATTCATAGCATGTATGTCTATTGAACTCTTTGAAAAATGCATCACCTTCATAGTGGACCGGGATTTCTATCTTGGGTCCGATCACGTAGTGTCCCTCCTCCAGACTGTGGGCAGTGATGGTCGTCCATTGACGGCAGGAATGAATCAAGAGGTAGTCGTTGTCTCTGAGCCCTTCGACCAGCTGACCTGCACCGACAACAAGAGCAACTTACAGATGTTCTTGTTCCAACAGCAATCGATGCCACGCGTGAAATAGTTGAAAACAAAAGCACGTTTAAGTCCAAATGAGGTAGAAATCCATATTATTGTCAATGTCCAAATATTTATGATCGTTTCACAGAGTTGCTTTAACTAAATACTGGTAGTAATACTGTTCAATAACGCTCAATACCCTCCAGTTGTCAATCTCACATTTTTAAACCCAATGTAATGGGCGTGGAGATGGTAAAAAAAAATGTGGAAGTTGATGTTTCAGAACTTTGTTTTTCTTCCCACACAACACCCGAACTGACACCTCGATCTTTAGCAGCTACAGCAAGTTAGCACAACATTGTTTTTATTCTTATTCTTCAAGAATACTCACCACAATCTAGTTTGAGGATCTGAGGTAACCTGTACGAGCTGACGATTTGATCCAGTGGCAACGAGGTCGTGCTCCAAGTGACTTCTTTTAAATTATTGTACAACATTGCTCCAAGGTCCATCTTTGCTAGCTTCCATTAGCCCGCCGTGAGGCTAGCTAAGTGTAAACACTCTCCGGAGGGAGAAGAAAAAGCTACACTTGTCGAACACGCCGGGAATCGTGAAAACACTCCATTCGCAACTCATGAGTCAAGCACAGCTTGAGAAAGTCCAAGTCGTTTTCTACGTGTGGTTTAAGTCTGATGCGTGGTAGTATAACAGAGCCATGTTTGTTTAGCTAGCAAAGTTAGCCAAGTGACGGGAGGAAGTGCGCAACTGGTCGTATAAAATAAAAGTGGGTATATTTACTTTTGGCTACTCGAGGTCATTCATTTTTAAACACGGGATTTATAATATGTCCTTTTTTATTTTATTTTAGAAATAATAGTCGCAACACCTCAACTCAAAGTGGGGGAAACGGTGTTGTAGATATTATCGAAAACTCTTTTTTTTTTTAAAAACACAACAAAAACAAAACACTTTATCTTGATTTAACAGACATTTCAAATAATAACAGGTTATTTTTGTGTCAATCTCAGCTTATGGTAGATAATTGATTACAATAAAATTTTAATTTTCCCACAATAAGGTTTTTTAATATAAAATAAATTGCCTAACATCCTTTTTTCCAACTGCATTTCTTTAAAAAAAAAAAAAAAAGGCCATGTAGACTAGCAGTTAAAAACATGTCCACTTGTGATCAGTATTTTGTATAGATTTTTAACGTCTTTCTATATATTTTTATGTCAAGTCTATGTACAGTCTAAATATAAACTGAAACATGTCTCTTTGTTTCTATCTTGTAACATATTCTGGAGCTGCTGAACTGTGAATTTATCTGTGAGATGAATAAAGTATCTATCTATCTATCTATCTATCTATCAAAAGAAAAAGTTAACTGCTTGTGAACAGTCGAGCACAAATAATGTTTTTTTTTATTTGTTTTTTTAAGAAGCACCTGCTCGGTTGTTGAAGCTTTGAAAGCCACAACCATTTGTTTCATCACACTTCCCTATTTGGTCAGTACAATTCAAAAGTCTTTTCCTCCTCTCGTGTGAAGGTTGTTTCTCCTTCGTAAAAAAGCCACAATGTCTTTCGTGGACACTCTGCGTCAGTGGGACGAGGCTGTGTCTTGTGTGGTCAAAGGAGATTTGACCGAGGGGCTGAGAATCTTCTTGTCCATCGAAGAACCAAACTCCAAAATCTGTTTCAACATCGGATGCCTCCAAGTTCTCGGTGAAAACCTGGATGAAGCCGAGAAGGTCAGTGCTGGCTTGTGTTATTCTCTAGACTGTTTAAAGATATATTTTTTTTAATTTTGAAGTGCAAGATGGAGAAAAAAAAGAAGAAGTGTGATATTTTAGGCGAGGCAGGAAGTTACACAGATTTCTTTCGTTGCAGGCTTTTGATTGCAGCATCAGTAAAGATGGACACTTGGCCGTGGCCTTCTTTCAAAGAGGAAATACGTTTTATAAGAACAAGAGGCAAGAAAAAACACTTTAAGATCAGCAAATGTTTTTTTTTTGTAACCTTACATTCACCAGCTTTTATATTCTTCCACTAGAAGAAAATATCACTCTTTCCTGTAAAAATGAAGCACAAACAAACGCCTTTGTCACATAGCAATTATTATTTAAATTCATCATTTCTTTCTGATCCAAGGTACGAAGAGAGTTTGTCGGATTTCAAGCAGGCCTTCACGGCTCTTCGAGGCAACCAGCTTATAGACTACAAAGCTCTCGGTCTCAGATACAAACTGTACGCCTGTGAGGTGAGTTAAGGCTCCGGGGTCTTTCTGTGATTTATACATTTATACGCCGTCATATTAACTAAAACATAAGTGTGTACAACTGCAGGAGATACTCTTGAAACCTTCGTGACACAAAGGTTTTTAGATTACGTTAATATTTCTAAGAATGAAATGAAGGAAAATAATTATTTTAAGTGGATGAGCTGTGAGGAATAAACAGACCTGTCCTTGTCATAGTTTTGAGTTATTTTGACACATTTATACATATTTGAGACCCTCATGAGTGATTCTTTAAATTTACCAACAGTGTTGGAAATCTTTGAAATATCTCCAAGGTCGTCCTGGTTTGATTAAGGCATCATTAAATTAAAAATGTATATCTTGAGTGAAAAAAAAAATCTAAATATTTAGTCAATAATCTTTTATTATTATCTCATTTAATGTTGAGAGTTTAAAGTTTACATCAAAGCGATAGAAATAGAAAGACAACTTTTTTAGAGATGTTCATCTCAAAAACAACAGAGATGTTTCCCAGAAGCTAATCGAAGCTACAGGACATTCAGAAGTTTGTCACTTGTTTTTAACGATTTCTTGGTCCAAAGTACACGCACAAACAAATCATTATCATCCTAGTAAAATAGTAACATTCCTGCTTTAAGGAAATAAAACACACCTGTGATCATATAGGAACAAAAAGCTTCAAAATACTTTTGTAGCAGAGAGATAATCGAACTGTGGTGGATTTTATAAACACACAGAAATATCATCGGGAATTAAACGTTCCCTATAATGAACTGACTGTGGCCTCAATTTCTAAGAACTGATTTTTAGCACCATCACCCTCTCAAATTAAATTTCCGATAATTTTCATGAGTACTCTAAATGAATATGATCATGTCATTTAAATCTCAAGTCGAATCAACCGTCCGTCTGAAGTTTGTGTCACCAGAACAAACACTCTTGCAACGGCTCCAGAAATAACATCAAATCGTAAAAGTTAATCTCGAACCCTTCTCCTCTCCAGGTCCTCCACAACATGGCCCTGGCCGAGGTCCAACTGGGACACTGGGAACGAGCCCAGGAAAACCTTGTGAAGGCTCTGGACTTCAAGTCGGAGTCGAAGCTCGGCCTCATCGACAGAGCTCTGCAGGCCACGCTGGTCGGGTGTTACGCAATCATTTCAAAGAACACAATTTAACTCGGAAATGTTGGCTTTAATCACAGAAATGTTTCCCCAAACAGAAGCAGAACATCTTTAAACTGGTTGAGTTCCCTTCCAAGGTGCTCTTCGCGCCGAACAAGAACTATGTGGCAGAGCTGGAGAAGAAAGACTACCTGGGGAAAGCCAAGGTACAGTTAGCTTAGCTACATTAGCCTCTTTATTTTTGCAACACAACACAAATCCACAAGTAAGAAAGTAGTAAGTAAGTAATATTTATTTATATAGCGCTTTTCGAGACCAGGGTCACAAAGCGCTTAAACAATCAAAACAATACTCAAAAAAGTACATACTTTAAAGATCAAGATAATACTGAGAACAACACAGGAGTTCGAGAAATTCACAGAAAAGCCTGAACAAATAGAAACGTCTTAAGATGTTTCTTAAAGGAGTCAGTAGACTCCATCAAGCGCAAAGAGAGAGGAAGATCGTTCCAAAGCTTAGGAGCAACAGCCTGAAAAGATTTCTCTCCTCTGGTCCTGAACCGTGTGCGTGGAACCATAAGTAGATTCTGATCCACAGACCTCAGAGCCCGAGCTGGGGTGTAAGGCTGGATGAGATCACTGATGTAAGGAGGAGCCTGACCATGAATAGATCTGAAAGTAAGAACCAGAGTTTAAAGTTGATCCTGAAAGAAACTGGCAGTGAAGAGTTTTAAGGATCGGAGAAATGTGAGTTCTTCTACTAGAGCGGGTCAGAATTCTCGCTGCAGAGTTTTGAATCAACTGCAGGCGAGACAGATCCTTCTTGTTAAGACATGAAAACAAACTGTTACAATAGTCCAGACGAGAAGAAACAAACGCATGGATTACAAGCTCCAGATCATGTTCCGACAACATTTTCCACAGTTTAGAGATTTTTCTCAGTTGAAGGAAACAGTTTCTGGTCAGTTTTCTGCAATGTCTGCAATGTCAAAGTTGCGTCATGTTCTATACAACGTCCAGTCAGTTGAATGAACGGTTGAGGAATATGTTGCATCATCTTCCAGGAAAGAAGCAAGACGTGTCTGGCAGGAACGTCGATTGCAGTCGGGGCTACATTGTAGTCATTCTCAGCAACTGTATTATAAGATAAACTAGTGTTTACAAAAAGTATTCCGTGACATATGAGGGATAGTTAGAGGTACCTGTGTCGAAGTCAAGGCCACATCCTGCCCATCAAGTCATCTAATGCAGAAGAATGTTGACGTCATGTTGATATGGAACAGAGATTATGGAGGTCAACGAAAAGAGTAAAACTGATGAACAAGTGAATGCATTTGTCTAGTGAAGGACGACGAACACACGGATCATTAACCCTTGCGTTATCTCAGGGTCAAGGTGACCCAACTGCCCGGAAACAAATGTGTTTGTGTTATACCTTGTGTTGTCTCTGGGTCAAGGTGAAGGTGAGGTTGTTCACTTTACAACACACAAATTTGTTTCGGGTCACCGTGACCCAGAGACGACATGAGGGATACCACAAAAATATTTGTTTTTGGGTCACCTTTATTTGGGGATACCACAAACACATTTGTTTTCGGGTCACCTTCACTCATAGACAACACAAGGGATACCACAAACACGTTTGTTTTCGGGTAACCTCGACTCAGAGACAACACAAGGGATACCAGAAACACGTTTGTTTTCGGGTAACCTCGACTCAGAGACAACACAAGGGATACCACAAACACATTTGTTTTTGGGTCACCTTGACCCAGAGACAACACAAGGGATACCACAAACATATTTGTTTTTGGGTCACCTTTAGTTAGAGACAACACAAGGGATACCACAAACACGTTTGTTTTTGGGGTCACCTCGACCCAGAGACAACACAAGGGATTCCAAAAAAAACAGTTATTTTTGGGGTCACCTTGACCCAGAGAGTACACAAGGGTTAAGATCAATTGAGCTTCAAAGAACAACAAGATAATATTAAAGTCAGACTCATCAAACTTCCTATAAGTGAAATAACAACTTTGTTCGGCCTGAAACCTCTGATCCAACTTCACTAAAACACAGAAACACTATTATTTTTTTTGTCTTTTGATTTCCAGGTTGTTGCATCCGTCGTTCCTCAGGATGAATTCTCTGGATTTGCACCTTTGCAGCCACAGGTCAGTCTTGCATCATCAAATTAAGAGGAACTAATACATTTTTTTTTTAAAAAGCTTGTGATGTCATCTTTTATTGTCGTAGGTCGAAGATGGTCCTACGTCTCCCAGAGAACCAGAAGTTCTGAGGTAATTTGTCGCGGAAGAAACGGCGTCACATGAGGAGGAAAGAGCCAATTATCAACGAATTACTGCCAATGAAGCGGCACATTGTTAAAGTAGATCCTAGAGGAGGCTCCAGTCATCTGGAGGAACACCAGCGTTATGAGATCCACGTGCTCGCAGCAACATTATGGTCTGGAGCAGGGATGTCCAGGGCCGGATGTTGACGGGACAACCCTCTCTACTGCTGTTTCCTGTTGATGTTTATACGTTAATATCATTGTTGGCGGCGAAGATGTCGGTAATAACTCCCTGTCCTCGTCCTTCAAAGGACACTTGAAGGTCAACCTCACACCGTCCTCTACGAGTTCGTGCCCGAGACCAGCGACGAGTTGGCCGTCGTGCCCGGGAACATGGTGTTCGTCCTGCAGAAGGGTTCCGACAACTGGGCTTCTGTGGTCTTCAACGAAAGAGTAGGAGCTTCTGTCTTTGAATTAAGTGTTATATAATAATATAAATATATATATATATATATATATAATGTATTCAACTCGCCGTCTCCCGCAGCGCGGCCTCGTTCCATACAACTACCTGGAGCCGCTGGATTTATTGGATTCCAAAAAGAAAAAGGTCAAACTTCTTAAGAACAAAAACAACATAAATATTGTCGTATTATTTTATTGGAATATATTCACGCGTGTCTTAATCATTTTAGTGCTAAATATAAATGCAATTTTATTATTTTTGAAAACAGCAAACAGCCTCGAGGACTCAGAGTCAAGAACCTCCAACCAGACCGCAGAGAAAAAGAGGTAAAAAAAAAGAAATCATTGTATTAAGAGTATAGACTGACGAGCTGTAGTTTAAGGGAATATCAAATACCCAGAGTTTGATTGTACATGGGCTCAGTCATAAATGGCTCCCTCTAGTGGTGACCGTTATCATCAACCCTGTTCTAGACTTCCATGAAAAACAGAAGCTTGATGCAGAAATCTGCCTTTTAATGAACATAGTGCTTAAAATCAAGTGATGCAAGTTTACATAGACGTAAGGAAAGGATGTAGATTTGTAGCGTAGGTTTAAGTCGAGGTTCCCATCACATAAAAAAAGAATGTGAGGAGACACAAATAAAGGGTGCAGTTCTTAAATCACTTCCTGCATCACTGTGTGGTATTCTGCTGAAACTAGTGTGGACTAGTGACAACAATGTATTCATTTCTGAAGCCAGTACACACTTCCTTATCACCAAACCTCCTTAAGTGGATCAGAATGTTCATGAATAAATATAAACACAGGCTTACTTTAGGGTCTAATCTTCAACCTTTGACGTGTTCTTTCATGTTCTGATTAAGAAACCAAAGTGGCTCAAGATAACGGAGTAGAACCAGTGAAGGTACATGTTCTTTTTCTCACAGTTTTCAGTCTTTCAAATTTTTTGATACCATTTTAAGATCCTTTTCGCATATTCAGAAAAGAGTCTCTGTTCTAAATCATGATCTGTCATCTATGATCGTTCTGTCAGTCGCTGCAGACGGTGAAGCCAGACGACGACACGTGTATCGTCAAAGTCCACTACACCTTCACCTTCGCCGTCTCCGTCATGCTGGGATCTTCCTACTCCACGCTGATGGAGACCATCAGTGAGAAGCTCAGCACTTCACCTTCCACCATCACCCTGAGGTACACCACAATTTAAAAAAAATTAAAAATCCCTTCAGTAGATCTCTCGTGTGACGCAAACGTCTGGTTGACTGCATCAGTTCGACCTCCAAGTTTAATCCAGAGAGTGAGATTAACGGCGACACAGAGATGGAGAGAGTGTGGAGCACAGCCAGCAGGGGGCGCATCACGTTATGGTGCTTCAATGCGGAGGTACAACGTTATCTTTTTATTTATAGAATTCCTACAGAAAAAAGCATCATTTATTGTCTTTTTTTTTATAGGTTAAATTAAATTATTCTGAAACTATTGTTAAATATAATTAAATACAATATAATAAATACAATAAAATGATCAGTCTGTATATAAAAATGTGTAATAAAATGATGATATTAACTAGATAAGTTTCTGTCCCTCAGAACAGTGATCCCATCCTGCCAGAAAGTGAGACCAATCTGTTGGCTCTTCATTCCTACGAGTCCTCTAATCCAGAGGACCTGATGTTCCAGCAGGGAGACACCATCGTGTTGCTCTCCAGAGGTGAAGAATCACGATCCAGGGAATACCAAAAGCTAAAAAGAATAAATAAAACGTTTTTTTTTTTTTATTTTATCTACCGTCTAGTGAACGAGGACTGGCTGGAAGGACAATGTCACGGACACACTGGAATATTTCCTGCGTCCTACGTGGAGAAGGTTCCAGTGAACGGTCAAGTCCAGTAACTCTCGTGACAACATTCCATTTTATTAAAGTGTAATCTGAGCAATAGAAACCTTTTCAAGGTCACTCATGAATCAACCAATAGCAATTTTTTTCCTTAAACACAAACCGGCATAAGATTAAATACATTTATTTTCACATGTATATCATGATCCTAGAAGCACGAAAAAATACTCTATTACCACTTCATGAGTGTTAAAGTCTCCACATTGATTTTACGTGATAACAGGAGGTGCAAACATGTTTGTGAAAGTGCTCAAAGACTTGAATTCAATCTAGGACAATAAAATGTGAATTTTTGGTCATGATCATCCTCTTCTCTCTGACCCCAGATGACCCAGAAAGCGTGTTCGTGTCAGATAAATATAAATATTTGAAGCTACATCGAGTGCTAGGATGTTCCCTCCTCCTCGTAAGCGATGGCGATGCCTCTCCGGCCTTGAACCGCCTTCTGCACGGGCGTCTCTCCCAACTTCTGCTCCAGGCCGAGCCAGCTGCGATTTGCCAGGAACGAAGCTGGAAGTAAAACGACGAGTGAGCGACGGAACCACGTCAAGTAACCGTGGAAGAGCAGGTCGTACCGGCTGTGTTGGTGTTGGCAACAGTCATGGTTTGGTTTCTGAGCACGACAGACGAGATGAAAGGTGAGCCTGCATGATCGCCGTCCTGCAGGTGATTCCCTCTCAGAGCTCCTGTGATCAACGACACGTCGGATCCATCGTTTTCCTCCGGACCGTCCGCCACAGGAACATGACTCCTCCCACCTAGAGTTGTGTACAAAAAGATGGCATCCAAATTTAGAAATACTTCATTTTTTGAATGACTTATTGTTACTTTGTGACTATACGTTTAAGGGAATGCAGCTCTGTAGTTCAACTTTGTGTGCAGTTGTACATAGACTTGCAAGAGAACACTTTGTAGCCTTTCGATAAAATACTACGAAGTCACATGTAGCAATACTGTGGGGTAATACTACAGCGCCTCGCCGAGTACCAACTGCTACGGAGCCTCTCTGAGTACCAAGTACTACACAGCCACGCCGATTACCAACTACTACGCAGCCTCGCCGATTACCAACTACTACGCAGCCTCGCCGAGTACCAACTACTACGCAGCCTCTCCGAGTACCAACTACTACGCAGCCTCGCCAAGTACTAACTACTACGCAGCCACGTCAAGTATCAACTACTACGTACAGCCTGGCCTAAGAAATACTACAGAGCCTCACAGTGCAGCTTCGTACTTTACAAACATTTTCACAGCATTTTTTAAACTGTACTACATAAGATCAGTTCAAGGTGAGTAAGTTAAACCAGAATCAAAGAATGATTTATGTCGATTTTATGGAACATTTTAAGATTTAAAACGAGTCTTTTAGTCTGAGAAAAATACAGTACAGTATTCCCGCAAAACTCTTCACGTACCCGGCAGCAGGTGACGGAAGTCTGTGACGTACTCCTCGGACCACTCCCGGTTCTTGTTGCACGCCACGTCCATCTCGAACGGCGTCACCACGAGCTTGTAGAACTCGCTGGAGTCCAGCAGAGAATTCTCCGGACACGCAATCAACACGAAGATGTCGATCTCCAGAAAGTTGGCCAGCTTGGCCACGTTCAGCTTCCCCATGGCGAACATGTAGCTCTTCTTGCCGGCCCCCTTGATGGTCTCCTTCAGCTGCTGGATGATGGACAGGTAGTTGTCCACCCCCAGCGTCCCCACCAGGATGCCCACCACAGCGGCGTCTTTGGCGCGCTCGATGGCGTAGTACCTCTTCATGATGGCCTTGTTCACGCCGACCGACTCGGCCCTTCCCAGGTTAGTGTCGGGGTCGAAGGAGCTGAAGGAGCAGCGGTTCCACGTCATCATGAAGTTCCTCAAGGCCGCCCCCTCCTGGCCGATGTAGAACATGTCATAATCGGCGATCTTTGAGCCACGCTCGAGGTCGAACCGTCGACCGAACTGACGGAGAACTCGGTCGTCGCCCTCTTCAGAGACGCCTTTAAGGGGGCCGTGAATATGACAGTGATCCCCCTCCACGAAGAGCGTGGAGAAGACCAGGTTTGGATATCCTGGTGAGAGCAGCTTCACCAGATCATCTGAGGAGCAACACAAAGAGTTGTCGTTTTACTCTCGCACAACATCTCGATTAAAAAAAACCAGAGGCAGGAATACCGGTGGCGTGGGCGTAGCCGACGTCGTAGAGGACCACGATGCGACTCTCCGTGTCCGGATGGAGGTCCCTGAACGCAGCGGCGCAGGCCTCCAGGTCCACGGCTCGCTTCCCGAACACGTACATCAGAGGGAGTCGCTTGGACGGACTGAGGCAGGCGGCGCCATAGTGCACGATGCAGTCGGCGCCCACGTGCTCCGCCGCCACTTCGTCCACGCAGCAACTGCAGAAAGAGAAAGAGAGTGAGTGTCAATCGTTCATGTCAGCGTCACGGACGGACGTCTCACCTTCCGTAGGAAGTGTCTCCTAAAATGAACAGCTTGGATTGACAGTTTCTCTCGATCGCCGCTGCGACCGCGACCGAGTCTTGAATGAGAACGTCGGGAAACTGAAGAGCGACCTGCAGACAAACAACGATAAATAACAGGATTTGTATCCACAGTGTGAGGCATTTACAAAGGATGGAGTTAAGTTTAAAAATAATGTTCCTACTAAAGGCTCACCTTCTGAAACTGGTTACGACTTATGAAGTCACATGTTTCATTGATCTGGTACGAGTCCTGCAGGTTGTCTAGTGGAGTCTTCGAGTTTTCTCTGACGTGCACCTGACGCTGCAGCACCGTTTCCGAGCTGCTACTGAACGCATCAGCCATCACGACTGTGACAGGTGATCGATAACATCGATTAATAAGACTTAGACTATCATGTCTAACAGATGCAGCGATATTAATAGACTTATACATTACTAATATCTCGCAACATTTATATAAATCGAAGACGTATATAATGACAGTTATCGTTTAAAAATACACAGGAAATGGAGAAATAATATAATAATAGTAGTTTGAAAACACGTCAAATGATTGTTACCGTTTGGTTGAAGTTGATCCTGTTAGTTAGCGAACAGACGACATGATAAGTGACAATACATTACACGTATGTTGGTCCAAAACTATGATCCACAGTCATGTTGGAGTTTGTCAGCGAGCTGGACGTGAAAACATCTTCACACGTGCTAACAGTATCATGCGTAGTCTGATCACATCCGGTTCACGGATGTTCTTCAAAATAAAAGCATAGAATTGTGTGAATGATAAGAGCTTAATTCCTCGCGTCTAAACATTTTACTGGTAACAATTGAACTGTTAGGACGTTCAAGGAAAAAAAAGATTTGGCCAGTATGTCCGTTTAAGTTTAGAGAAAACCCATGACGTGAGCTCCAGTCGTTTGTGTCGATGATCGTAATAAAATACAAACTTTAATAAACCGTTGGTCCGAAACGATGGTTCATTTTGGAAGCTCCCAGTTTAAAATTAAGTGTTTTAAAATAGAGTAATGTACACAGACTCCATTATTCGGTCCCTATTTATCATTCAAAAATAAAAACGTTTGACTCAATACTTTCTCAACTACAGAAATGTTTTTCAATGTACCACATGCATACAAATGAAGTGCTTAAGATTTTCCAGATGTTGTACTGACAAGTCCTCAATACTTCAGTGTTTAAGTTCTCAACTTAAGCAGTGTGCCGACATGAGCAGACCCTAAATGGTTCAATAAGGATGTTTGCTCATACTTCACTGGATTGTTACTGCTCTGATCACATGTAGAAACTCAGAAGTTGGTTCAATTGTCAAGGATAAGACGAGTCGAGGTTGCCATGATGATCCACAGCAGGTCAGATGGAAGTGGAGTCTCTTGTTGCAATTTTTTTCTGAACTACCTCCTGGACCATCATTTGTAGTTGAAGAAAAGCCTTCAGTGATTCTTTAAGTTACATGGAGTTGAGCCCATTACGTTTTATTCAAGTATCACTTGAAGCAGCTTCAGTGAATTTGTTGGAAAACAATGTTTTCAATCAAGAGTTGCTCCAGTAAAATCCTATAAAACCAAAGTAGTCAAGATGAGTCAGTAAAAAGTTCAATTTTTTTATTTAAAAAAAAAAAATAGAGAAACTTTAAGGACGAGTTGATCTAGATATTCTTGGCAGGAGAAACTTTCAATCCAGGCACAATAAAGGTCTCAGGTTCTGGTCCCAGTACCATGACCGTCTGCTGGTTTTGCCTGTTAGAGCAGAAAAGCATTAATGCCAGATAAAAGTATCAACATTCTAAACAATAGGTTCAAAAATGTCATGCAAACACATTCAGTCAAATATAATTTAACACGTATACCTTTAAACACCTTGTATGTAGAAGTAAACCATTGTGGATCAAGTATAAGCACTTTTTTGAAAAACATTCCACACTTTATATAAAGTAAAAATTCCAACCATCTCAAACCTTTGATAAAATAAAAATTTCAAACCTTTGTTTATATAGTGAACCTTTGTGTACATCTTGAACATTTCAACCCGTTTGTCTATTGAAACAAACATTTATAAACACCTTGTACATAGAAATGAACCTTTGAATATCAATTTTGTCAAACCATCAATGAAGTGTGAACACAAACGTTTATGAAACATTCAACACTTCTGGATGTAAAAAGATTTGTACCTTTGTATTTAAAAATAAAACCTTTGTGTATAAAACCACACATTTCAAACCATTTCTGGGGAAAAAAAAAAATACATTTTGTTGAAGTAAACATTTCAAACCCATCTGGATGTGAAAAGTAAATATTTCTTTACCTTCCCATTTCAAAAGAGAACCTTTGTGTATAAAACAGTTCAAACCATTGTTGAAAAACCTTGTGAAAAAACCCATTTCAAACCTTTGCTGGATGTAAAAAAAAAAAAAAAAAGATTTTTTTAACCTTTGCATTTTTAAAGGGAACCTTTGTGTATAACACATTTCAAACCATTTTTCATATACCTTGTGAATGAAAACCATTTCAAACCTTTACTGAATGTAAAAAAAAAAAAAAAGTATTATCTTGTATTTTAAAAGAACCTGTGTATAAAGACATTTCAAAACATTTGTAGAAGTTCAAACTTATTCACCGAAGTTTATCAACCATCGAACCAGCCGTAATATGTTAAGTCACCCTCGTCATGTACTCCTGGTCACATGACCTACAGCACCTGTCAGTCAATTGTCAAAGTCAACGACTCACCATCACTCGCTGAAAAAAGACATGTTAGCGATAGCACCTGTGGATGGACCGTTAGCATAATGATATTCAACTTTAGCATTAGCTTGCAAATCGATTTCTTACTTTGGCATAGCTGCGAGCCGCTACAGAGAATGTCAATGTTAGCATTAGCACCTGCTGAAAAAAAAGGATATGTTAGCCAATACATTTACACAATTTATAAAGCTAATGCCATTTAAAGTTACCCACCTTGGCATAGTAAGCATTGATCACCAGCAGAGGAGGTCAAGGTTAGCATTAGCACCTGCTGAAAAAAAAGGATACGTTAGCCAATACATTTGGACAATTTATAGAGCTAAAAATTAATTTTAAGTTACCAACCTTAGCAAAGAATTGATAACCAGCAGAGGAGGTCAAGGTTAGCATTAGCTGGAAAAAAAAAATACATTAGCCAAAATAGACAATTCATTATAAGCATTAGCTTTACAAGTCTAGTAACACACCTTAGCAAAGTTAGCATTAGCACCTGTTGAAGAACAAGCTAATATAATTGAATATCAAGTTACTCACGTAAGCAGTGATTTGAAAAGTACACGTTAGCAAAGATAAAACACAAAATCACCTGCAGAGAGTCAGAGTTAATTATATTCAAATATTAATATTGTCAAATTAGCATCAGATCTGCAGGTCAATTATGCTAATATTAGCTTTAGCATGTCAATATTAGCTACTCATCCTGGCTTCACCCAGTAAGTCCATGTTAGCTGCTGCTAGGAGAAAAAGTCAAGTTAGCATTAGATCTGCAGGACAATCATTTAGGATGATGAACATTAGCCTTAGCATTGTCAATTTACACAATCAATCCATCATGCTTGGCTCCCAGTCCCTTCTTGTTTGCAGTGGTGATGGACAGACTGACAGCTGAGGTTAGACAGTAATGATTTTTACAGAGGATAGTGATCTGTGGTGAGAGCATAGACCAGGTGGAGGGAAGAAAAATGTCTAGAAAGGAGAGAAATGAAGGTTAGTCACAGCAAGACAAAATACATGTGAATGAGAGGAACCCAAGTGGAACCATGGGGCTACAGGGAGTGGAGATGAAGGACTTTAAGTATTTAGGGTCAAAAGTCCAGAGCAGTAGAGATTGTGGAAAAGGGGTGAAGAAAAGTGTTTAGGCAATGTGTGATAGAGTATCAGCCAGAATTAAAAGGAAAGATAAACAAGACTGTGTTTATAAACCATACAGCATGGCTGGTCTCAGACAGTGGCACTGAGGAACCGGTAGGAAGCAGGGATGTTGAGGTTCTCTTTGAGAGTGACGCAGATGGATTGGATCAGGAATGAGCCAGGAACATGTTAGATGTTTTAGAGAGGAGGTCAGAATGAGATGGTTTAGTACAGAGGAAAGATGGGGAGTATATTGGTAGAAGGATGCTGGGGCTGGAATTGCCAGGCAGGAGGTCTAGAGGAAGACAAAGCTTCAACATTAGCTATTCATGCTAAGCACAGAAATCACCATCACCTGCTGAGGAAATCAATGTTAGCATTAGCACCCACTGAAGAGAGGGGAGAAAAAAAAAAAGTTAGCATCATGATAGTACAACTAAAGCTGCTCTTCCTTGGTCACCTCACCTGCAGAGAAAGTCTTAGCACGTCAATATAAAGTTTTATCCATCTATATATAAACAATTCATTGTCAATTAGCTTTAGCATGGCAACATTAGCTACTCATCCTTAGCTCAGCAGTCAATTATGTTAACATTTAGGATTGTGTTCATCATCCTTAGCATGTCTATATATACACACAATTAAATGAATTAGCTTTAACATGTCAACATTAGTTAATCATGTTTAGCACAGCAGTCACCATCACCTGCAGAGGAAAAAAAAATGTTAGCATTAGCACCCGCTGAAAAACAAGTCAAGTTAGCATCATGAGCAGAGTTAATGTTGGCGGTTAGTACAACTAAAGCTGCTCCTCCTTGGTCACCTCACCTGCATAGAAAGTCTTAGCATGTTTATATATAGATAATTCATTATCAATTAGCTTTAGCATGTCAATATTAGCTACTCGTCCTTAGCACAGCAGTCACCATCACCTGCAGAGAAAAATCAATGTTAGCATTAGCACCCGCTGAAAAACAAGTCAAGTTAGCATCATGAGCCGAGTTAATGTTGGCGGTTAGTACAACTAAAGCTGCTCCTCCTTCGTCACCTCACCTGCAGAGAAAGTCTTAGCATGTTAATATATAGACATTTATCATCAATTAGCTTTAGCATGTCAACATTAGCTACTTGTCGTTAGCAGAGCAGTCACCATCACCTGCTTGGAAAGTCTTAGCATGATGTGTGTATATATATATATATATATATATATATACACACAAGTCATTATCAATTAGCTTTAGCATGTCAAAATTAGCTACTTGTCCTTAGCACAGCAGTCACCATCACCTGCAGAGAAAGTTAGCACAGCAGTCACCATCACCTGCAGAGAAAGTTAGCACAGCAGTCACCATCACCTGCAGAGAAAGTTAGCACAGCAGTCACCATCACCTGCATAGAAAGTTAGCACAGCAGTCACCATCACCTGCAGAGAAAGTTAGCACAGCAGTCACCATCACCTGCAGAGAAAGTTAGCACAGCAGTCACCATCACCTGCAGAGAAAAATCAATGTTAGCATTAGCACCCGCTGAAAGTCAAGTTAGCATCATGAGCCGAGTTAATGTTGGCGGTTAGTACAACTAAAGCTGCTCCTCCTTCGTCACCTCACCTGCAGAGAAAGTCTTAGCATGTTAATATATAGACATTTATCAATTAGCTTTAGCATGTCAACATTAGCTACTTGTCGTTAGCACAGAAGTCACCATCACCTGCTTGGAAAGTCTTAGCATGTTATATATATAGGCAAGTCATTATCAATTAGCTTTAGCACGTCAATATATAGACAAGTCATTATCAATTAGCTTTAGCATGTCAAAATTAGCTACTTGTCCTTAGCACAGCAGTCACCATCACCTGCAGAGAAAGTTAGCACAGCAGTCACCATCACCTGCAGAGAAAGTTAGCACAGCAGTCACCATCACCTGCAGAGAAAGTTAGCACAGCAGTCACCATCACCTGCATAGAAAGTTAGCACAGCAGTCACCATCACCTGCAGAGAAAGTTAGCACAGCAGTCACCATCACCTGCAGAGAAAGTTAGCACAGCAGTCACCATCACCTGCAGAGAAAGTTAGCACAGCAGTCACCATCACCTGCATAGAAAGTTAGCACAGCAGTCACCATCACCTGCAGAGAAAGTTAGCACAGCAGTCACCATCACCTGCATAGAAAGTTAGCACAGCAGTCACCATCACCTGCAGAGAAAGTTAGCACAGCAGTCACCATCACCTGCAAAGAAAGTTAGCACAGCAGTCACCATCACCTGTAGAGAAAGTTATCACAGCAGTCACCATCACCTGCAGAGAAAGTCTTAGCATGTCAATATAAAGTTTTATCCATCTATATATAAACAATTCATTATCAATTAGCTTTAGCACATCAATATATAGACAAGTCATTATCAATTAGCTTTAGCACATCAATATATAGACAAGTCATTATCAATTAGCTTTAGCAGGTCAAAATTAGCTACTTGTCCTTAGCACAGCAGTCACCATCACCTGCAGAGAAAGTTAGCACAGCAGTCACCATCACCTGCAGAGAAAGTTAGCAAAGCAGTCACCATCACCTGCAGAGAAAGTTAGCACAGCAGTCACCATCACCTGCAGAGAAAGTTAGCACAGCAGTCACCATCACCTGCATAGAAAGTTAGCACAGCAGTCACCATCACCTGCAGAGAAAGTTAGCAAAGCAGTCACCATCACCTGCAGAGAAAGTTAGCACAGCAGTCACCATCACCTGCAGAGAAAGTTAGCACAGCAGTCACCATCACCTGCAGAGAAAGTTAGCACAGCAGTCACCATCACCTGCAGAGAAAGTTAGCACAGCAGTCACCATCACCTGCAGAGAAAGTTAGCAAAGCAGTCACCATCACCTGCAGAGAAAGTTAGCACAGCAGTCACCATCACCTGCAGAGAAAGTTAGCACAGCAGTCACCATCACCTGCAGAGAAAGTTAGCACAGCAGTCACCATCACCTGCAGAGAAAGTTAGCACAGCAGTCACCATCACCTGCATAGAAAGTTAGCACAGCAGTCACCATCACCTGCAGAGAAAGTTAGCACAGCAGTCACCATCACCTGCAGAGAAAGTTAGCACAGCAGTCACCATCACCTGCATAGAAAGTTAGCACAGCAGTCACCATCACCTGCATAGAGAGTTAGCACAGCAGTCACCATCACCTGCAGAGAAAGTTAGCACAGCAGTCACCATCACCTGCAGAGAAAGTTAGCACAGCAGTCACCATCACCTGCAGAGAAAGTTAGCACAGCAGTCACCATCACCTGCAGAGAAAGTTAGCACAGCAGTCACCATCTCCTGCAGAGAAAGTTAGCAAAGCAGTCACCATCACCTGCAGAGAAAGTTAGCACAGCAGTCACCATCACCTGCAGAGAAAGTTAGCACAGCAGTCACCATCACCTGCATAGAAAGTTAGCACAGCAGTCACCATCACCTGCATAGAGAGTTAGCACAGCAATCACCATCACCTGCAGAGAAAGTTATCAAAGCAGTCACCATCACCTGCTGAGGAAATCAATGTTAGCTTTAGCAACTGCTGAAAAACAAGTCAAGTTAGCATCATGATCCGAGTTAATATTGGCGGTTAGTACAACTAAAGCTGCTCCACTTTCGTCACCTCACCTGCAGAGAAAAAAGATCAATGTTGGCATTAGCACCCACTGAAAAACAAAAAACTCAAGTTAGCATCATGATCAGAGTTGGGGGGTAGTACAACTAAAGCTGCTCCTCCTTGGCACAGCAGTCACGATCACCTGCAGAGAAAGTCCTAGCACGTTAATATAAAGTTGTATCCATCTATACATAAAAAATTCATTGTCAATTAGCTTTAGCATGGCAACATTAGCTACTCATCCTTAGCTCAGCAGGACAATCATGCCAACATTCAGGATTATGTTCAACATTATCCTTAGCATGTGTATATATATTATATATATATATATATATATATATATATATATATATATATACACACAAATAAATTAGTGTTAGCTTGTCAACATTAGATACTCAAACATTACATTTCTTACAGATTTTACATCATACATCACCAGTACAGACATTAGTTATACAATGTTTACAGTCAAAACACTTTAACTCGAACGTTGCATCTTCTGTTCTTCATCGTCATCTTCTTAGAACCTGCTCCATCTTCAAGAAGTCCAACAGCTTCAGCTTACACTGGAGGAAAAGAATTGTGTTTTTTTAGCTCAAAGTATTTTAATTACTCTTGTATTTGAATTAAGTACAGCTTTGCAGATTTAGCTTAAATTAACACTTCTAAAACATGAAGAAAGTCTCACCTGGTGGTCGTAGATCCGGTGGGCCTTCAAGTCTTCATCCTCAAATTGGAAGTTGCCATTGGAAAATAGTCCAAAAGGACGTAAATTTTTACTTTTTTTTTTTAAGCCCGTTTAATAACGATTTTGCCCGTTTAATAACTTTTAGTGTGTGTGGTGTATGTGCCTGTCACTGCCCTGCACCGCGATAAAAAGTAAAACGTACTCACGGTTAGTCGCTTCAGAGATTGGACGACCGGATCAGAACGTTCCTCATCCGCCGAAGACATCTGCAGCTCTTGAGAGCTCATGCATCACAATCAAGCTCATCACAGTTGAAAACTATCAAGCTCCCGAAAGCTGAGGTGGCATCTACGTCTATGGCCCTGAGAGACGTCGGTCTGCAGGAGATACATGGGTCTGAGAGCAGAGGTAGAAGTTTTATCTGAGGCTCTGCAGAGGTAGGGGCCTGACGGCAGAGGTAGGGGCCTGACGGCAGAGGTAGGGGCCTGACGGCAGAGGTAGGGGCCTGACGGCAGAGGTAGGGGCCTGACGGCAGAGGTAGGGGCCTGACGGCAGAGGTAGGGGCCTGACGGCAGAGGTAGGGGCCTGACGGCAGAGGTAGGGACTGGAGCTTTGGGGTCTTAGCTCGGAGGGATAGGGGCTGCAGCTGCTGGGGCATTAAAGAATGGAAATGTACTCACGGTTAGACGCTTCAGAAATTGACGACATGATCCGATACTACTCAGAGTAGTACTTTACTCACCCACTGCAAACATCGCGAGCTCTTCAGGTTCAAGTTGCATCTGAGAAGCACAGAAGACAAACATCCAAATTCAGCGTCAAGCGTTGAATCGTTTGCACTTAAAAAATACATTTAGAAATGTATGCATTATGCCTTAAAAATTAACTCAGTTGAGCGTAACAATTAAATGGAATTCAAAGTCTTAAACCATTGTTACGCCTAAACAAATTATTTGCAAAAACTTTACATAACAAATGTAAGTCAACTTTTTTTTTTTTTTTTTAGTTTAAACCTCAGCGACCGACTCACCTGTTGGCATGACTGTTCACGAGCGACGGAACTCACCTGCAGCTTTATTCGTACGCGACAGGTGTTACTGATCAGGTGCATCAGACAGGTGCGAACAACTAAGGGAAAACTTAGTAGGAGGAGTCACGTGACCGACTTTTTTAATTCCTGAGTCTTAAGTTCTTTTGGCAAATTTGACCTCAGATATTCCATAGATACTTTAAGAAAACTTTTTATATGAAGCAACAGTTAAATACATTTTCAAAGAGCAGAGATTTTAAATAACACGAATGTTGATAAAAGTTGATATTTTGTAGATAAATGTTATGCTGAGGTAATCGAATATTTTCTTTCCCACGATACATTTATTTATGATTTATTTAATAATAGAGAAATTTAGCAAAACGATGCTGTCAGTAAACAATCTTGGAAATCTGCGCCAATCTGTTTTGATTCGCCATGTTTTTATGGCAACTCGATTGGGACAAAAAAAAGTAGTACTGTATAATAGTATCAGTTCATGATTTGGGAAATCATCAGCGATTCATTTTTTTATGCATGTGTTGTACTGATCGCGCAGATCTCCCGGATCGTGTACCGACTATAGACA